>NC_090393.1:11701872-12001872 GCF_036365525.1 Heterodontus francisci
AACCTCCCGAATGAAGACTTGCAAAATGATCTGTGTGTTCAGACAAATATATTTGGTGGAGTTGCTAATTATGTGACTTCTGTTTTTCAGCTGACAAGACGACTGCCTCCAATCAAAGATGCTAAACCTAGGCTTCAGAAGCTGTTCCGTGACTTCTGGCTCTACTCTGTTGTGATGGGATTTGCTGTGGAAGGTTCAGGTACCTGAGAGAATGCTAAAATACTGGGCTGTAACATGCTTATTGTGAGGTTTCTAGTTCAGTATTATTCCAAAAACATTGGTCTGGATTTTGCAGTCCGTGGCAGAGTGACGATGCTCACCACTGACATCGAATGACAATCTACTGCAGTTCCAGTGGTGAGAATTGTGGCTGCCTTGAGAGAGGATTCCCTCCTGGCGTGGGTTGTAGCAAGGGCCAACGACGCAGGCTAGTGCAGGTGAAAATGGCAGGCAGTTGTGGGCTTGGCCTACAGTCACTGCACCACAAAAATTGGAAACAAAAAGGCTGCTGCAGTAAAAAGGCAGTGGAAAATGATATTTTTAGTAGACATAATTAATTTTACAAAATTAAACAGATTTTTATAAAGTAAAATAATTTTGATTGATAAATCATTTTAAAAAGTCTGATAAATCATGCTAAACAGTCATAGGTTTTACTTTTTCACAAGATTTATTAGATTGCTGAAAATAGAGACTTTGTCGTAAATAGGGCCCGAGCCATTTGCTCACCATGCAAGCTTGATGCTGAAATAGGGCGAATCAAAGACATCCTGTGTGACAGTGGCTATCCTGATCAGATCATTTTTCGCTGTATATCACGCAAACTAAGGCTGTCATTTTCGGCCCTGAAAAGTGCCCAGTCCACCTTGTGTGGTGTTCGCCATTAACAAGATGCTGCTGTCAAGCCAAAAAGACGTTTTGCCTATCATATAAATGAGTAATTGCTATATGAATTTCAATGCCAGTGTGATGCTAGGTATATAGGCCATGCGACCCAAAGACATATTAAACAACATGTCCCTTCTGCTGTTCGCAACGGGCAAGGTACAGGCCTTACGCAACCAGCCCGTGCTTGCAAAACCAAAACACTGTGTCCAACGTTAGCTGTGATTCCGGGATTGGACAACATTTGCTAAATAATCCTCAGTGTGCTGAGAACTACGCCGACAACCAATTTAAGATTGTCAGTGGAGCTTGCAGTGTGGTGCATTTGCGCCTACTGGAAGCTACATATATCAATACACAGGGCCCTGTTCTTTGCAGACAGAAAGAATATATGCAAACATTGTGCCAATTTCAGCTAAATAAATAAGTGACAGCTATTCGCTGGTTGATTCCTCAGGGCAATTCCTTGACCAATCTGATTCAAGCTGCCTGGTTTAAATTTCAAACAAAGCTTGGCAGTTAACTGTCAGTCACTGTGGGCGGCGCAGTGGTTAGCACCGCAGCCTCACAGCTCCAGCGACCCGGGTTCAATTCTGGGTACTGCCTGTGTGGAGTTTGCAAGTTCTCCCTGTGTCTGCGTGGGTTTCCTCCGGGTGCTCCGGTTTCCTCCCACAGCCTAAGACTTGCAGGTTGGTAGGTAAATTGGCCATTATAAATTTCCCCTAGTATAGGTAGGTGGTAGGGAAATATAGGGACAGGTGGGGATGTGGTAGGAATATGGGATTAGTGTAGAATTAGTATAAATGGGTGGTTGATGGTCGGCACAGACTCGGTGGGCCGAAGGGCCTGTGTCAGTGCTGTATCGCTAAATAAATAAAAATAAATAAACTGTAAACTGGTGCATTCTCCATGGCAATGCCTCTACCAATCAGAGTTCACTTGCCAACCAATTAGCACTCTCTTCTCATACATTATAAAGTTGTTGTTTTCCCTTACATTGGCATTCTTGCGATTGTCCTGATGTGTGCAAGGCGAAAAGCTTCGACAACATGTCTCTATTTTCAGCAATACTCAAGTTCTGTACTACCAAATGACTATTTATTATATTTTTGAAAGGCTCATGTTAAGAAATGTTAAATAACTCCATTTTAACTTCTGAAATTGTATTGGACTCCTCATTAAATATTTGCAAATTGAAAAGAGGCCCCTTAAGCTGAAAAGACGGGCGTAAAATTTTAAATTGTAATTAATTCAGAATTAGTGGGCAATTAGCCCAAATGCATGCTGGTTCCTTACTTGGCATTTGAAGTAGTGAACCCTTGGGAGTAGCATTGTTTTCATTGGTTGGCCCACCGTGACTTTCAGATTTGCGCACTATCGTGCTCATGCACTCCAGAATTTGCGGGGCCTCTCCTACATCCAGTAGCGGTGACCGTGCCACCGCAAAATCTGATTTATTGTTCTTTTTAACGTTGAGTCAAGAACTTGAAATTTCTGCTGATGGGAAATCACGCAAGCTGCAGGTTTTTGAGGGGCTTAAACAGTGATAAATCACTTGCCGAACTGCTGAACTTGTGAAAATTGTTCGTATATATCTGGAATTTAATTGTGGAAATTAAAAAAAAATACGAGACTAAATCCCTTATTAATTTTATAGATTTCTTTTATTCCCTTCCTTTTTTCTTTTTCTCTTTCATTCTTTTCTTTCTCTCTCTCTTTCCCCCCCCCCCCTCTCTCTCTCTCTCTCTCTCTCTCTCTCTCTCTCTCTCCCTCCCTCCCTCTCTCTGTTGTGTCAGTAAGGTAAAGTATTGCTTCATTAAACTTGCTGTTTAGACTGCAGTGAGGCCATGATAAACATCAGAAGGCATATTCTAGTAAAATGTTCAGATCAGTTGGGGACACAATCTCATTTGTTATGACACTTTACAAAGATTGTCTTGGGATATATTGCTGTACTTATAATACACCTTTTAATTAATCTGGGTTCGTTCCGATATTTAAAGGCATTATCCTTCCTTTTGCAATTCATTTTTTTCAATTATGTGTAAAGAAATTTTACCCAGTGGTTGGTTATTTTTCTGCATATATGTAGAATTTGCTCACAGAGGCTTAGAATAGACAGGTGCATCAGTGAATTTAGTGAGAGAGGAAATATCATTCTTTTCAAAAGCAAATGTCTGAACTATAAATATGTGGATCATACTGATCAGAAGATTTGACAATGTATATTAATTATTTTACATGTCGTACAGTTTGATTATACACATCATTGACAATTAGCAGTTCTTCCTATTGTTTTTTTGTAGGAAGCTGTGATATCTCCATTCAGGCTTCACTGCCACTGATTCTTTTTTCTGAAATCGACTGTTCTAGCTGCTAGTAATGTGTATGCTTCCTGTATTCTTGTAGGGCTATGGCCAGAGGAGTGGTACGAGGGAGTGTGCGAAATAGCCACCAAGTCTCCACTGTTGACCTTCCCTGGAGGAGAGCCTTTACGCTCTGAACTGCAGTATAACTCTGCCCTGAAGAATGACACAGTTTCTCCAGTAAGAACATCCACTTTATTCCAGAGACAAAACAAAATATTCGTTGTCCGGTGTCCGAGTGTGCTAGAGTACTTGATGACAGTGTAGGATGAAGACTCGCTCTCGTAATTGTTCATTCTTGGCTGGGCTGCAAGGCTGATGATTCACTGTAGGAAAATTTCACAGTTGAGTGGTCACACCTTCTAGTGGCAGCATGTCGAGGCCTGAATGAAGCGTGCCAGCCAATCTAGGATGGTGCGTGACGTGTGGGAGGGCAGGAGAGGTGAAAAGACAGAAGATTACGTCTCAGTTTAACATTCTGGATGGATGTTTCTCAGTGACATACAAACATCTGAGGAAAATGCAGCAAAAATAGCAGAAACACATTAAAAAATCTTGCATTTATATAGAACCTTTCACAACCTCAGGATATCCCAAAACACTTTATAGCCAATGAGGAACTTTTGAAGTGTGGTCACTGTTGTAATTAGGAAACATGACAGCCAATTTGAGCTCAACAAGCTCTACCCTGAGAGAGCAGGCGGGACCTCGATTTAACATCTCAACCGAAAGATGGCACCTCCATCAGTACTGCACTGATGTGTCAGCCTAGATTTTTGTGCTCGAGTCTCTGGAATGGGGCTTGAACTCACATCATCTGACGCAGAGGTGAGAGTACTAACCATATAAAGAATGTTCTAACGTCTTTGAATTTTGATCCCACTCTATCTGGGTACAATGACACAGATATATGTTCAGGCCTTTCATGCTGATGGGGTTCTTAATTGCTGATCTGCCTTAATAACTGGTGAGCAGAAGATTATTTTTCTTCAAAGAATAAGGAAAGAAGTTATGATCTGGAAAGCACTGCCTGAAGAGGTGATGAAAGCAGATTCAATAGTAACTTTCAAAAGGGGATTGGATATATACCTGAAAAGGAGAAATTTACAGAGCTGTGGGGAAAGAGCAAGGGATTGGGACTCATCGGAATAATCTTTCAAAGAGCCGGCACAGACACAGTGGGTCAAATGGCTCCTTCTGTGCTGTTCGATTTTGTAAGCATACATCACGAATCAAGCACTAATCCTTTGTCAGTTGACATTGTTAAAGCATAACTCCTTTAGCAAACATTTTTTTAAAAAAAAGAAAACTAACAATGCTGGAATACATTCAGATAATGTTTGATTATCACTGATCCAAGTCATAAAAATCTGTCAATAGTGTCCTTTAGATCTTGTCTTAGCCCCTCCACCACCCCCAAACCCCCACCCCCACCCCCAACCGTACCAGCAGCTCCTGGAACAATTTGTACAGATTCCATAGTTTAGCCAGAAAATATTTACTTAAGTACCTGCTTATCAATCAAGGGCAAATGTTAAGAGAAAGGTGGAAATGGGAAAAAACCTTAACCACTGCTGATGAATGTCTGTGTATTCCAGCATTTTCTGTTTTAAGGACGGTAATGATACTCGTAGTCGTCTCCATTACATTACACCGCTAGCTTTCCCCTTTAACATCAGATTCCCAAACCAATCTATCTGTACCACTGAGTTGTAACTCTTAATTGCCAGACAAATGTCACAGGCATGCCACACAAGAAATAACCTTGATCAGTTATTTTCAGTTCAGGTAAATTGACAGTAGAGAACATTGCTTTTTAAAAGAGGCAAGCATTTTATTGGACCTGTAGTTCCAACGAAGCATTTGAGCTACAGGAGTTTTTGAATCTGCAATCTATTCGCTGCCTGCCCCCACCGACAGGAAAGGAACTGAGGGAGATGATGGTAGAACCAAGCAGTACCTGCCACGGAAGTAGAGTAAAAACTAGCTGAACGCAGGGATCCTATGATGTTTCAAACTCTTCAAAATTTCACCTTTTTGGCTCATTAAAGTGAGGAATATCAGTGTTGGGGGAATGGAATGCTTTTACATTGAGCGTCAGCATTGAGCATGTCCAGGTCTGATGCAGCAAGGGTTTTAATAAGTGTGTATTCTGCTGTCATATTTCACTGCAATCTTCTCGCATCTCTTGAAATTACTAATTTAATTGGTAGTGAAAAATATAAGATAATTGTTTTTCTTATTATTATCATCATTAGGCTGAACTGAATGAATTGAGAAGCACCATCATAAATCTCCTGGATCCTCCTCCAGAAGTCTCTGCCCTCATTAATAAGTTGGATTTTGCAATGTCTACTTATCTACTCTCTGTGTACCGTCTGGAATATATGAGGTCTGAGAAACTTTCTAACATTAAATGCAAGAATCCTTTTCTGCACTTATACTGCATAGTATAGCTGCTAATATGTTTCATGTTGTTTACAGAGTATCGCGCTCTACAGACCAGGACCGTTTTCAAGTTATGTTTCGATATTTGGAGGACAAAGCTATTCAGAAAGATAAAGCGGGTAAGCATTTGAAGAGTAGGAGATGATTACGAATTGAGGTCTACCGTGGATGGCTCAGGTTCAGTGTTGTCGGTCATTTCTATTAGCATTCTGGTTCTTAAAGAAGTTGACTCCCACTGCCCCATGTCTACTAGTGAGATACTGGGACCTGAGAATGTAACCATGAAACTCTCCTGTAATGTGGATCAGATTTCCATGCTTTCCATACATGTGCTCCGCCAGTCTCTCAGTAGGCAGCCTGAATTAACACCAGGTGAAATGTTTGATTCCTAAGAAGCTTTATTCCACAGTAGTCAAACTTGTACTTTACATGACTACGAAAAGAAGCACTTGATACATCCTGTGTAACCTTTGGTTGCATACTATTACAAAAATGAATGAAGAATAGGCATGCAGAGACCCACTTTGGTGGGGCCTTACTGTAAAAGCATACATTCTCCCTGCTTAGAGTTCTTGCCTTGTAGCTTGCTGCTGCCTCCCATTTTGATGCATCTCCTGATTTTAAAAAGTCTCTTTTCCACTAACCCATGGAGATGAAGCACCAAGGTGCCAGTTGTCTTGCTGTATGTTCGATGTTAATGAATTGCCTATTGTTTGGCCTCTGAAAGAAAGCACTTTCCATAATGCACATGAATTGCTATTTGTTTGTAGAATCGGAGGTCAGCATGAGGCTGTCTGGAAAAGCTAGCGCATTCTAATCAAGCACTGGTAAAAGCCTTTCCTACATTATAATAGTGACTACACTTCAAAAGTACTTAAATGGCTGTGAAGTGCTTTGGGGACATCGTACGGTCATGAAAGGCGCAATATAAATGCAAGGATTTTCATTTCATAGATTCGTAGAATCTTACAGAACCACCTTCTCAAGGGCAATTAGGGATGGGCAGTAATTGCTGGCCTAGCAAGTGATGCCTACATCCCATGAACAAATACAAAAAAAGAGGGAATTTGACCAATCGTGTCTTTACTGGCTTTTTATAAAGAGCTGTTCAATTTAGTCCTGCACCCCAGCCTTTTCCCCATAACCCTGCAAATTAGTCCTGTTCAAATCTCTCTTATAGAGGTTGAAAATATCTTTGTGTTCTTTTTCGCAGGTATGATGCAATGTGTGGTTGCAGTAGCTGATAAAGTGTTTGATGTTTTCCTCGCTGTTAAGGCAGACAAGGTACCATGCGCTTTAGTTTAACCAGTTGTCTTTCACTTAACTCTATTTGAAGCACTTTTCAAGAATCTGTATTAATAATTCTTTATAAAGAAACACCTCGGTATTACCCCTTTCAGCCCAAAACAAAAGAAAATGAGGAAGAGCTGGAGAAACACGCCCAATTTCTGTTGGTGAATTTCAACCATATCCACAAGAGAATTCGAAGGGTTGCTGACAAGTTCTTGTCGGGCTTGGTAGATAAGTACGATCTTTTTTTAAAAAAAAAATAATTTTGTCAAATTTAAGCTTTGAAACTGGATGCGCTACATTTTTGAAAATAGATACATTGTGGACGAGACCAGAACTAGGAGTCATAAATATAAGATGGCCACTAATAAATTCAGTAGGGAATTCAGGAGGAACTTCTTTAACCAGAGAGTAGTTAGAATGTGGAACTCAAGGAGTAGTTGAGGCAAATAGCATAGATGCATTTAAAGGGAAGCTAGATAAGTATATAAGGGAGAAAGGAATAAGCTATGCTGATAGGGTGAGATGAAGAGGGTTGGGCAGAGGCTTGTGTGGAGCATAAACACTGGCATGGTCCATGTCAGGCAGAATGGCCTGTGTCTGTGCAGTGCATTCTATGTAATTCATGAAGTGTGCAGATTTTTTTTTAAATGTATCCAACAATACACTGTTGTAAAGTAAAAATTGCACTGTTACTTCCAAATTTGTTAACAGCTTATGACCATAGCAGTAGATCTTGCTTGGTATAGTCAAGGACATGCACTGAGAAGCAAAATTACCCAGGTTACTTGCGAGAACATGATAGATTTGCAGAATTGAAGCCGGGAACATAGGAATGGGATGGTAGCCATTCCACCCCTCGAGCCTGTTCTGCCATTCCAAACGTACCAAGGAGCCAATCATCAGGCTTTATGGCCCACAGGACCCTGCTGATGTAGCTAAAATGTTGTCATTGCTGACATTGGATATGAGCCAGATGCAGAACTTTTAATGGTGAGAATATATTTAACAGGAACAGAGTTTAATTTGTACAGGTTTGTTATCCCAAAGGTTGGAGACAGTTGCAAGTTTTCTCCTGGTGCTGCGATATGTAACTCCTGGATGTAAAGAGGTAGCACAAATTCTGTAGTTACCTTCTCCTTTTAAAATTACGAGTTGCATTTGATTTTTGTTGTTTGTGATTTTAGATTCCCACATTTGTTATGGAGCGGTACTGTCCTTAAAACTATGCTGGATATTCTTCAGACACTTTCCCTTTCCCTCAGTGCGGTAAGGACCGTAGTCGACAAAATGCACTTGACGGAACACTGTTCTCACAATTAGAGATAATGAGATTAAGTATATTTTGCCTTGCAGGACATCCACAAGGATCAGCCTTATTATGACATTCTAGATACCCCTTATCGAATCACCGTTCCTGATACCTATGAAGCCAGAGAGGTAGTGTTACCTTTCATTTTCAAAAACACAGATATTTATCTGAGGTCAAAGAAATGATAAAATGTTTTAATTTTTTCCCCTTTTTAATGATTAGCTTTCCACTGTCAGGCAGTTTGTAACCTGTTCCAGTTCCTTTACCACACAGGAACTGACTGCAGCAAGTTTAACCATACAATCTTTTTTCTTTCCTTTCCCCTCTCCCTTTGTTCTTCTCGCTAATGGAGAAGTACATTGCCATAGATTTGAGCTTCCCTGAAGTCTTGTTGAAGATTATAAACTCACCAACACCAACTAGTGCTTATATAGCTGCTTCAACATTGTAAACCCCACCAAAAAAAGCTCTTTCCAGAAGTCCAGACCCACAAAATTCAAACAGAGCAAAACAGCAAATAGGAAATACAAGGACTAATAGAACCAAACTGCCCAAGCTTTGACAATCAGACAGCCAGGGGTCAGTGGGCAGCATTTACTTCACAGTAAGTAGTTTGCAAGTTGAATGTACTTATGATTTTACATTTGATAACCTGCATTGCTTCCTGGTCTAGCAATGACTGTCACCATTCTGAGAGTCCCAAGACACTACACAAAAATGAATTTAGACAAAATTTGATGTTGATGCAAATAAGGAGATATTAAGACAGGTAACCAAAGCTTGGTCAAAGAGGTAGATTTTAAGGAAAGTTAAAGGAGGAGAAAGAGGGAGAGAATTACAGAGATTAGGGCCTAGACAGCTGAAGACACAGCCGCCAATGGTGAGGTGAAGGAAATGAGGAATGCGCAAGAGCCCAGAATTGGAGGCAAACTGATTCTTGGAGGCTTGTAGGGCTAGAAGAAGCGACAAGATGGGAAAGAGGGAGGCCACGAGAGGGAATTGAACATACAAGGATGAGAATTTGAAAATCAAGTTGTTGCTGGACCAGGAAGCAATGTAGGTTACCAAATACAAAACCTTAAATACACTCATCTTGTAAACTACTGACTGTGAAGTACATGACCCCTGGCAGTCTGATTGTCAAAGCTTGGTCAGTTTGGTTGTATTAGTCCTTGTATTTGCTATTTTGTCCTGTTTGGAATTTTATGGGTCTAGACTTCTGGAAAGAGCTGTTCTTGGTGTTTAAATCCTAACTCCCGACACCAAGATACATTGTGTGCATATCATGAAATACATGCAAGTTAATTGGAGCAATGACAAACTTTATGCAAGGCCCACGAGGCTGCAAACTATGTGTATTAGCAACCTACAAGAACAAAAACCTTAGACATTGCTGTGCTACACCACCAGGTGCCTCACTCATACTTCATATTATAGTCGTCTCTGCTTCTGGCAACTCGTTTCGTGTTCCCAGCAATAATTAATTCTTTTGCCACCTGTTTGGTTAACCTTGTAACTAGTTCAGCTAATCTATAAAACATTTGCTCTGTATGTCACACACTCCTTATTTGGGCAGTCATCATTCTGTTATGCCTGTAGGTGGTGTGTGACTAGGGTTTTCTCATTGTAAAGTGACCTAACACAGTCATATCATAGCAGCAGTGCACTTTTGCACTCGGTGGAGAGTTCATAAGGTCTGGAAGCTGCAGATCCCCTTATCTACACCTACAGCATTACTGAGGCATTCTGAGGAAAATTTGTTTTTCCTTGATTTCCGGAGAGATTCACTAATATTTATGATGTATCTTGGTTTTCTGCTACAGCACACTACAGGTGACAATGAAACCTCTTTGTTTCAGTGCATTTGATAACTGAGCCCAAAACCATGAGTAACAACTTCTAAGAACATAAAAAATAGGAGTAAGAGTAAACAATATGGCTGCTCAAGCCTGTTCTGCCATTTAATACAAGCAGGGCTGATTTTCCACATCAACTCCACTTCCCGCCTATCCCCATATCCCTTGATTCTCTTAGTGCCCAAAAATCTATTGATCTCAATCTTGTCATCGCATGTGTTCAATTTTAAACTGAACAATTTTTGGGGGTGTGTGGAGAGAAGAGAATGTTAATGTTTTCTGAAAGATAGTTAATTCTCGGGAATTACATTTTTCCTGCCTACATTTATACTCAATGTCAGCGATCCCAGATTAAGACAGGATAGCTGCCAAATACAATTGTGACCCAATAATATGCCTTACTCTCAATGACTGAAAAGCATTCCTACTGCACTAATTGAATATTTTCCATACCAGCCATACTTGCAGCTGAATTGAAGTTGCTAACTTAGTGTCTTTTATTTCCTTGTGATGCCCTTATTTTTGAATTGAGTTTGAAAAATATGAATAACTTATATTTAGGTTCCATATGAAGTATTACTAGCTCAACAATTGATTTGCATTTGAAGCATGTAAATGTGAGGAATAATGTACAAAGGAATGTTTTGCTTTAATGTTTGTGCATAGGAGTTTCCATATGTGTTTTTACAGAAGTTGTTTTAAAAACTATTTAGTGCATGAATAACATTAAGTTTTAGAAACTGTGTGAGAATATCATAGATTTATAGAAACTTACAGCACAGAAGGAGGCTATTTAGCCTGTCGTGCCTGTGCTAGCTCTTTGAAAGAGCAGTTGTGTTTGGTCCCACATCCCCGCCTTTTTGTCTGACACCTTGTAAGTACCTCAATCTCAAGTTCCTGTCCAACTCCGCTTTTAAAATTATTTCTGAAATCAGCTTCCACCACCTTGACAGGTAGAGCGATCCAGATCCCGAGTAGCTGCAAAATAATTCACCGTGATTAATCCTAATAAATCAGAGGATTTTTTTCCCCCCTCAGAGTATTGTCCGAGATTTTGCTGCTCGTTGTGGTGGGATCCTGCAGGAGGCGATGAAATGGGCTCCATCCGTCACCAAATCCCATCTTCAGGTAAACCGCCAGCTTGTGTATGAAAAAAGAAAATGAAAGCACACTGAATTGCAGACAGACAATTGGGTGGAAATTGACTGGATGGTAGGCGACAACAGCTTGCATTTATATTGCACCTTTAACATAGTACAAGGTGCTTCACAGGAGTGTTATCAAACAAAATTTGACACCAAGCCCCATATATTTATATAAATGATTTGGATGAAGGGACTGAAGACATGGTTACTAAATTTGCTGATAACACAAAGATAGGTAGGAAAGTAAGTTGTGAAGAGGGCATAAGGGAGCTACAAAGAGTTATGGATAGATTAAGTGAGTGGGCAAAGATCTGGCAAATGGAGTATCATGTGGGAAAATGTGAAATTGTCCATTTTGGCAGGAAGAATAAAAAAGAAGCATATTATCTAAATGGTGAGAGACTGCAGAGATCTGAGATGCAGAGGGATCTGGGTGTCCTAGTGCATGAATCACGAAAGGTTAGTATGCAGGTACA
Source organism: Heterodontus francisci (assembly GCF_036365525.1). Taxonomy (NCBI): domain Eukaryota; kingdom Metazoa; phylum Chordata; class Chondrichthyes; order Heterodontiformes; family Heterodontidae; genus Heterodontus; species Heterodontus francisci. The sequence goes on from NC_090393.1 coordinate 11,713,651, forward strand.
GCAAGTAATTAGGAAAGATAATAGAATGTTATCATTTATTGCGAGGGGAATTGAACACAAAAGTAGGGAGGTTATGCTTCAGCTATACAGGGCATTGGTGAGACCACATCAAGAACACTGTGTACAGTATTGGTCGCCTTATTTAAGGAAGGCTGTAAATGCGTTGGAAGCAGTTCAGAGAAGGTTTACCAGAGTAATACCTGGAATGGGCGGGTTGTCTTATGCAGAAAGGTTGGACAGGCTAGGCTTCTATCCACTGGAATTTAGAAGAGTAAGAGGCGACTTGATTACAACATATAAGATCCTGAGGGGTCTTGACAGGGTGGCTGTGGAAAGGATGTTTCCTCTTGTGGGAGAATCTGGAACTAGAGTTCACTGTTTAAAAATAAGGGGTCACCCACTTAAGACAGAGATGAGGAGAAGTTGTTTCTCCTGAGGGTTGTGAGTCTTTGGAACTCTCATCCTCAAAAGGCAGTGGAAGCAGAGTCTTTGAATATTTTTAAGGTAGAAGTAGATAGATTCTTGATAGGCAAGGGGGTGAAAGGTTATTGGGGATAGGCGGGAATGTGGAGTTGAGGTGACAATCAGATCAGCCATGATCTTACTGAATGGCAGAGCAGGCTCGAGGGGCCGAGTGGCCTACTCCTGCTCCTAATTCGTATGTTTGTATAAGGTCATATTCAGACAGGTGACCAAAAGCTTGGGCCAGAAAGGTAGCGGTTTATTCTGATTGGAAGGATGCGAATAATGGTGTCTCCCAGGGATCTGTACTGGGGCATCAGCTTTTCACTATATTTATCAATGACTTAAATGAAGGAATAGAGAGCCTTATATCCAACTTTGCTGACCATCCTAAGTTAGGAGGCACCGTAAGTAGTGAAGAGGGGAGCAGAAAGTTAGCAGATTAAGTAAATGGGAAAAACTGTTAAGTGCAGTTCTGTGTAGGGAAGTGTGAGGTCATCTAGTATGGATCCAAGGTAGACAAATTGGAATGTTTTCTAAACAGTGAGAAACTCAAAACTGGGAAGGAGCAAAGAGATTTCAGTGTCCATGTATACATCACTGAAAGCGAGTGGTTAAGTACAAAAAGCAATCAAAAGGACTAATGGAATATTGGCCTTTATCTCAAGAGGACTGGAATGCGCAGGGGATGAAGTTATGCTTCAGTTGTGTAGACCTCATCTGGAATACTGTTATGTTCTGGGCACTGTTCCTCAGGAAGGATATATTGGCCTCAAAAGGGGTGCAGTGGAGATTTACTAGAAGGCTACCAGGAATTAAAGGGTTAAATTTAAGAGGACGAGTTGCATAAGCTTGTCTTTTCCTTGCGTATAGAGAATTGAGGGATGATCTAATTGAGGTGTTTAAAATGATAAAAGATTCTCCTTAGCTCCCCTATCAAATCCTATTTCCTTTAGTGGGGAAATCTCGAACAAGAGGGTCTCAAAAATTAAAATTACAGCTCGAACATTCTGGAGTAAAATTGGGATGCATTCCTTCATGCAACAGATAGTATAACTCTGAAACACTTCTTTTCCCCCCCCCCCCGCCCCCGAAATGCCGTGGACACTGGGGGGCCAGTTGAAGCTTTCAAGACTGAGATTGATAGATTTTTCTCACGTAAGGGTATCAAGGAATATGGGTCAAAGGCACGCGAATGGAGTTGAGTTACAGATCAGCCCTGATCTAATTGGATGGCGGAGCAGGCTGAAGGGACTGAATGGCCACTTCCTGAATATATTAAAAGGCCCACCTTAATAAAGTGTGTGTTGCCGTCTCGTGGAATAAAGAGGAATTGTGGCAACTTTTTCTGGCAAAGTTCCCAAATATTAGATATTTCTAAGTTTAAAGACTGTACAATTTTAGGCTGTTCAATATCCATAAGATGCATGTTTGTTTCTAGAATTATGCTATTCAGCTGAAATTAACCTTCATATCAGATTTTGTTTTCCATCAAACTTTAAGTGCAGGGTTGTGCAAGGAGTAGTTTCCTGTTTTTGTTTTTCAGGAATATTTGAATAAGCATCAGAACTGGGTATCTGGTCTGTCTCAGCACACTGGCCTCGCTATGGCAACTGAGAGTATCTTGAACTTTGCATGTTACAACAGACAGAACACTACACTCGGGGTATGTACATTGGGGACAGCATTGGTAATGCATGATATAGAATTACGCTTGATGGTACAGGGGAAGAGCAATACTATAATGTTGAATTTGTTTCCTGTTCTAATTACTCTTCCATTCCTGATTTGTCATTTGTTTCTCTGGTTCACATGGGGGTGACCCACTGTACTCATAAGCCAACTGCCCAATCGTGGAGACGCGGATCCCTTCGGATACCTATCCTCTTTTGAATTGAATCTAATCCAAGTAAGACTGGAAGGCCCTGCAGTTGGATTGTATAATTACAGATCATGAATCAAACCTCTGAATACAGTTCCATTCGATCACTAATTCCACATTGAGAATTAGTAGTTAACAGTTATTGGCTTCAGAATCATAGAATGATGTAGCACAGAAGTAGGCCATTTGGTCCATCTTGTCTGTGCCAGCTCTTTGAAAAGAGCTATCCAATTCTGTACATTTTCCCCATAGTCCTGAAAATGTTCCCCTTCAAGTATTTATTTAATTCCCTTTTGCAAATTATTATTTAATCTGCTTCCATCACCCTTTTAGGCAGTGACAGATCGTCATGTCTTGGTTGTGTAAAAAAAAACTTTGAATAGCAGCTCCTGGTTCTTTCATCATTTGCCTTAAATTGGTGTCCTCTGGTTACCGCTGAACCTCTTTTTTAAAAAAAAAAAATTCCTTTTAGCCTTCTAAGGAGAATCGCCCCAGTTTCTCGAGTCTGTCGGTAACTCGATTTTTAAATTTAAAACAATAGTGTATTTGATTTAACTTTATTAATGTAGCAATTGAAATTCCATTTTTCGCTCAAATATCTGTGCTAAATTGTGTTTGCACCTGCACTGCAAAGATACAGTATTGTCTACTTTGAATGGTGTTTGAAATTTAATGTCACGAAGGTGTGCATGCAGATTAGAATTCTGCTGCAGGAATCCCGGGGAAATAATTCAATTGTTTCTAAACAAAGAGAAACAATTAAACAACTGCCCCTGGAAAATCAGCAGTTTAGTCACTGCAAGCTGCTGTTGTGTATTTCCTCCTAATCTCTCAATTAAAAAAGAGGTGTGGCATTTGACATAGGAGAACGTGTCAAAAAACTGGTTTTAATTGTTCTCTACATATAAAGGAAGGACTTTATCTTGTGATCAAAAATGTTTCAATACACTTCACATGCAATAACGTACTTTGATCTGTACTTGTGTAGACAAACTTGACAGTGCTTGGGTGAACAGCAACATACCATGAACATCAGTTATTGAATGGCCAGTGCTGATGTTGGTAAAGGAAAGAATATTGTCACAACACAAGAGAGCTCACTGCTCTTGTTTGTGCGATCTTAAACGGCCACTTGAACCATCTGGAACAGTTAGTTGGTGTGTTATAACGTCTTGTTCGAAAGACAGCACCTCTGAAACTGCGGCACTCCCTCAGCACTGCACTGAGGTGTTGGTCTGGATTATGTGCTTAAAGTTACTGGATTGGAACTCATACCTTTTGACCGCAAGGTGCAAGTGTTACTACTGAGCCAAGCTAAAACATACATGGCGTAGGAAAGCAGCAGCATTACTTTGTTTAGCCAGGTGGATCATACCCCTCCTCCCCTATGATCAACAGCTTCCTGACACCTTGTTTTTATGAGCTCAGGTGAATGTCACTTGGATGAGGTACTGGAGGGAGACAATTGGATTTGTTATGCCAGCAACCATTAAACACCTTTAGAGAGTGAGTGAGAAAATGTAACTAAAAATACATCACTCCTCAGCCTGTGTCAGAATATTTGGTCCCCTCTGTTGTCCTGCTGTCATCATAAATTGGGCTCTTCCATTTAACGCATCACACCTTGAGGGCAAAGATGTAGACAACTGGCCATCCCACCACTCTGTCATGCTACACATTGGAGCCCTGATGTTTTATTTAAATTTTTCCATGAAATATGTTTGTTTGTATTTTATATGTTTTATTTCCCCCATGAATTAGTTTTGTGATGTGGTCGTCCCTGTTTTACATATTCACTGATTATCCTGCACCGTGTGTAACCTCCACAGCTGCCATTTTCCCCTATTACCCAGGTTTGTTGCAGTAATAACCAACAACTTAGACTTGTTTTGTGAGAGTTTTAGTTTCTCATTTCTTTAATTGGAGCAAATTATCTACAGGTAAAGTTTGTGCTCAGAGGTTTGGGCACAATGTAAGTTTAAAAATAAAGTTCTTAAGTTCCAATTGTGCGGAGTTTGCAAGTTCTCTCTGTGACCTGCGTGGGTTCTCTCCGGGTGCTCTGGTTTCCTCCCACATGCAAAAGACTTGCGGGTTGATGGGTAAATTGCCCCTAGTATAGGTAGGTGGTAGAAGAATTGCGGGAAAGTGGGGATGTGAGAGGGGAATGGGATTAATGTAGGATTAGTATAAATGGGTGGTTGATGGTCAGCACAGACTTGGTGGGCCGAAGGGCCTTTTTCAGTGCTGTATCTCTCTATGACTCTATATTAATACCACAGTCTTAAAACAGGTGTATCGTTTAAAATTGACATTTGTCTCATGCAAAACCCAAATCCTAATTGTTTAGAAAGGAAATCATGACTGTAAAGTTATATGTGGCATTTTTGTCTAACAACTTAAAGGGAAGCTAAAACATGAATTTTGGAAGTTGGAACATTAGTGAGTGCAATCTGGGTATATCAGAGTGGTTTTCTGATTATTTTTAGATTTTTACTGTTTAACTATGATCTCGGGGTGAAATGCAAAGGTTGTTAATGATCTAATGGTTGGTACAGTTAAATCACCAGGAAGAGCATTTCTTGATTTGGTTTGAAAGCTTTTAATGATTTCTACTAATCCTATCTGAGGTAACTGTAGATTCTAGTGAAGTTTTTTATAACGCACATGCTTTGGGTGATCTATGAAGAATGCAGCTGCATTGCTATTCACAAAATTTAATTTACTTCAAAAGTGAAGAATAGTGAGACTTAACTGAAAAGCTGCTGCGTAGTTCAGGCCTCTCACCTTACCCTGTAAAATTCTCATTTCTGAACTTAAAATATGTGGAAAGACTTGCATGTTGGGAGCACACATAGGATACTTTCTAGCAGTTACTGGTGGTCCGGTGCCATAAAGACCAGAAGGTCTTTAACACGTCGTGTGTACTAGGTTAGCTGATCTCAGCTGATAGCGAGGGCACTGCTTTTGGCTTTAGCACTCCCTAAGCTAATGAGAGCTAAAATCTCTGCTGAAAAGTGAAAAGTATTGCTTGTGCAAATGTTGGGTCAAGTGCACCATTAGACATGGCCTCGAAGCCTTCCACTGTTGTATAGCCTGCTGTCAAACTCTCTTTAGGCTCTTATTTGAGGAGTGGCCTTTTGAATGAGGAAGAACAGCAGGTGGTGAAATTTGAATTCAATTAATAAAATCTGGAATTAAAAAGCTAGTCTAGTGTGATCATGAAGTCATTGTCGATTGTTGTAAAAACCCATCTGGTTCACTAATGTCCTTTAGGGAAGGAAATCTGCCATCCTTACCTGGTCTGGCCTACATGTGACCCCAGATCCACAGCAATATGGTTGACTCTTAAAATGCCCTCTGAAATGGCCACTCAGTTCAAGGGCAATTAGGGATGGGCAATAAATGCTGGCCTAGCCAGCGATGCCCACATCCCATGAACGAATAAAAAAAAAGTGCTGGAAAAAGAGAAACCGAGTTAACATTTCAGGTCACTGATCTTGCATTGGAACTGGAAAACGTTAGAGATGTAACAGTTTTTAAGCAAGTTTTTAAGCAAGGTGATTTAGAGCTTTGGATCAGAAATTGGCTAGCTGAAAGAAGACAGAGGGTGGTGGTTGATGGCAAATGTTCATCCTGGAGTTTAGTTACTAGTGGTGTACCGCAAGGATCTGTTTTGGGGCCACTGCTGTTTGTCATTTTTATAAATGACCTGGAAGAGGGTGTAGAAGGGTGGGTTAGTAAATTTGCGGATGACACGAAGGTCGGTGGAGTTGTGGATAGTGCCGAAGGATGTTGTAGGGTACAGAGGGACATAGATAGGCTGCAGAGCTGGGCTGAGAGATGGCAAATGGAGTTTAATGCGGAAAAGTGTGAGGTGATTCACTTTGGAAGGAGTAACAGGAATGCAGAGTACTGGGCTAATGGGAAGATTCTTGGTAGTGTAGATGAACAGAGAGATCTTGGTGTCCAGGTACATAACCTGGGTAGCAACTTTCAGGGATTTAATAGGGCTGTTAAGAAGGCATATGGTGTGTTAGCTTTTATTAGTAGGAGGATCGAGTTTCGGAGCCACGAGGTCATGCTGCAGCTGTACAAAACTCTGGTGAAACCGCACCTGGAGTATTGCGTGCAGTTCTGGTCACCGCATTATAGGAAGGATGTGGAAGCTATGGAAAGGGTGCAGAGGAGATTTACTAGGATGTTGCCTGGTATGGAGGGAAGGTCTTACGAGGAAAGGCTGAGGGACTTGAGGTTGTTTTCGTTGGAGAGAAGGAGGAGGAGAGGTAACTTAATAGAGACATATAAGATGGCAAACACGAGGGGACATAGCTTTAAGTTGAGGGGTGATAGATATAGGACAGATGTCAGAGGTAGTTTCTTTACTCAGAGAGTAGTAGGGGCGTGGAACGCCCTGCCTGCAGCAGTAGTCGACTCGCCAACTTTAAGGGCATTTAAGTGGTCATTGGATAGACATATGGATGAAAATGGAATAGTGTAGGTCAGATGGTTTCACAGGTCGGCGCAACATCGAGGGCTGAAGGGCCTGTACTGCGCTGTAATGTTCTAATTCTAATAATCAGAGGGTTAGATAGGGTGGATAGTGAGAGTCTTTTTCCTCGGATGGGGATGGCAAACGCGAGGGGACATAGCTTTAAGTTGAGGGGTGATAGATATAGGACAGATGTTAGAGGTAGTTTCTTTACTCAGAGAGTAGTAGGGGCGTGGAATGCCCTGCCTGCAACAGTAGTAGACTCGCCAAATTTAAGGGCATTTAAGTGGTCATTGGATAGACATATGGATGAAAATGGAATAGTGTAGGTCAGATGGTTTCACAGGTCGGCGCAACATCGAGGGCCGAAGGGCCTGTACTGCGCTGTAATGTTCTTAAAAAAAAAAACTGGAAGAAATATACCTTACCAAGATTTAGCACCTTCATTAGATGGGGATGGAGGGGAAGAGAATGGGAGAAAAAGAAATGTATAATATGTCACTTCAGTTTGCTTTCCAACATTCTTCTTTACATAAATTCAAATGGAAAGACTTGCTTAGTGCAGCCTGATTAAACTATCAGTGCAGGAAAAGTTCTGTAGAGAATGCATTGGATGCTCTGAATTACATGGCAGAAAAATTACTCATGCTGTGCTGAATGATTTTCAGTGAATTATGGTGCACAGTAGGTGAATGGCCAATATAATGCAATGCCCCTTAAAAATGTTTTTCATTTTTAATATCTTTCTGTAAATGACGTGTGTTATAAATTGCTTGTGTTAGCTCAACGTGCTTGGAAGTGTAACAGGTGGTGGGATAGAATACAGGTTTATATATTGTATTCTGTATAGATATCTTTAAGTGTGCTATTCTGTTGTCAATGTTACCTTCTGATGACTGGCATTGTTAAACTGTTAGAGAACTACCTGTAAAAGTGGGGCATGCAATATAAAACAATCCGGTCTTGGATTTTAGGTTATCGTCCAGCTGCATTTTAAATTATTTGCTTCTGCTAATTGTAAGGAACTAAGCAAACTATCAATACTTCGTGATAATGGAGCATTAATATTTTAGGTGTTTGAAAAATATCAATTCGAAGGCACTTGTGAAACATAGTTATATTTATAAAATATCAATAGGGTAAATTTTTTAATTCAATATTGTAAAACCTTATAAAATAGCAATGCTGTAAGTGCTTATAAAATGTCTATATTGGTGTTGTACAAAATGTTGCTGTTTTATAAAATATCAATATAATAAAATGTAAAATATATGTTGACATTGTAAGTTATATATAAATTAATATTGTAGATTTATAAAATATTGATATTATAAGCCATCCAAATAATCATTTGTAGGAGATTTATCAAATATCATTAGAAGGAATTGCATTTATATAGCACCATTCATGTCTGTGGTTGCCCCCAAACCATATAATTGATACCAGGCTGTAAGTCCCTGCGAGCCTAGGGCTGGACAGGTGCATTGCATGTTGTGTGCTTTACTTTCCTCCAGTGCATGGGGTGAATGGGTGGTATTGAAAAAAAATCTTGCTATAGTGTTAATACACCCCCGGGCTTGCACTTGAAGAATCGACACTCGGTTGGGTCAAGCAGAAAAGTGCAGAAAGCTAAAATGGGGAGGGGAATTGCAGCATACTCTCAGTATAAAATGAACGCAGCAGATCTTTACAATACCCAGAGCGGGATGGAGTTGCATTAGGTGGATTTAGATCTTCTCATACTTTATAACTTTGTATTTTTTTCTATTAATTGATGGACTTAAAGCTATTTTTTGGATTTAGTACCACTATGCATTGGTTTAACCAGTTAAAAATAGAACACCCAACGTTCTGCATCAGGACTACTTTAATCCTGTGAAATAGTTCCTTCATTAAGCATTTTTTAGGTAAATGCATTGATTATTTTAAATGAGTTGACCTACTAATAGCCCGTTTAATTTTGTAAATCATGGTCTGCCAACTATGGACTGTTGGCGCTCTGGCCCTGTTTAGCTATGGTTGGATTGAAACTGGTGCATGAGAATTGCTTGTAGTCTTTAAAGTCAATCGGAGGTAGAATCCGTTTTTGCCTTAGGTCCCTTGGTAATGCTATGCTGTTTCACTCGTACACAAAATGTAACTGGCAGCTTATAATAGGTGTCTGGCATGGGCTTCTTGGGCTAAATGATCTGTTGCTGTGCTTTAGATACTTGCTAATATCTGCTGTAAAAGGGTAAATAAACCCATGGAAGATGTATGCTTATAATCCCAAAATGTTTAAACTTAGCGTGTGTTGATTATGATAGTTGCCTCCCAGCCAGGGTCCCAGGTTTGTCTGTTGCTTCAATCTGCTTAGCTTGGTTAAGTGATATAGATCCACTTGTAGCGAGTTGGAAGGTTACTTATGCTAGGGACCATGATCGCTGTATTCAGAGACAGCCCCCTCCCCAATAAATTGTGGTTCCTGTTAACTGATTGCATAATAACATTAATTTCAGTTCCGATTAATAGATATGGAAGCTGCAATCCCCAAAATTGTGATTTTAAATATCAGAACCATATTTTTTCTTGCGTTATTGGCACAGTGACTGAAACACAAACTATTTTGTTTAAACAAATTTCCCTTTCACCGATACATTTTATAGCCGATATTGCCCTGAACTGGTTGGATGAGTTTGTGGCGGTGAAACAGTAATTATTTAATATTATCAAGAAATGGTATAAAGTATAATCTCATTCTAATTACTGATGTTGACTGAGAGTTGGATATTTTGATGAAACCTATTGGAATTTGTAGATTTAGTAGCAGATATGTTATCTACAGTCTCCAAAATGGGTTAAATATCAGAATTATGTTTGTCTTGCAGAATTGTCACAGGAGGCTAAAACTTAAAGAAGCTGATATTTTCTGTCTCTAAATGCTTACATTTACCATCTCCTAATTGAAGCATTTTACAACAAGAATGCTTTACATGTTCATGCATTACTTTGCAGGCGACTCAGCTAACTGAAAGGCCTGCTTGCGTGAAGAAAGACTATTCCAACTTTATGTCTTCCCTCAATCTACGCAATCGTTCTGCAGGAGAGGTAAATGCAGCTTTTTAAGTATTCCTTTACCTTTTTTTTTGTTCTGAGTTTCTGGAATCCAGAGCAAAGGTGCACCAGCTGTTTCCTGCTCTCTGCCAATGTTGCTCTAAAACCTGTGTGAGACGAGCCCAGGAAACCAATAAAGCAATAGGCTGCATTTATTTTGAGTGTCTTACCATGGTCTCAGGATTGCCCAAAGCACTTTATATTCAATAAACTACTTTTTAAAGTGCAGTCACTGTTGCTATGCAGGCAAACACAGCAGCCAATTGACTAGGGTGCAGATCAGGCCTTGTAAAAGGTAGGTAAAATATCAGGCAATATAAGTTGGAGCAGCGTGGTTTCCTAGGCTAGTTTTGTACTGCCAAATGGCGTCAGATGGGAATTTTCCAGATCTTACCCTGTCATTGGCATTGGGTTTTAAACCTGTGCTTATTTGCATGAAGTAACACTGCTGTGGGGGTAGGGTCTGTTCATGGTGCTTCCTGCATCATGGTTGTGGGCATGGATTTGATGAACCAGATGGTCTTTTCCTACCCATCCTTCTTGTATGTTCAAATTTGTCTCCAAGAATTGAGAATAAATGGTAAGTTAATCTGTTTTCAGGATGCTGATTGAGCAATGAATGTTGGCCAAGGTACGCGTAGAAATTTCTGCTTTGCTTTGAACAATGTCAGGGAATCTATAACATTCCTCTGAGCGGGCAGATTGGATTTCAGTTAAACATCTTGTTGGAAAGACGGCATCTCTGAAAATGTGGCACTGGCATCAGCACTGCATTGTGTCAGCCTAGGTTATTTGCTCAAGTCCTGGAGTGGACCTGAATCCCACTGCTGTCTGACTCGGTGTGCACTGGACTGAACCAGGCAGGCACATTACTCTTGAAAACGTGTGGGAGGACAGGAACAGGTATGCTGTTAAACAGGTCCTCAGTCAAATATCCAGCTGATGCTTGGCCTACACCTGAATAATGGCACGTGATGAGGTATTGGAGGGTTAATATTCCTACAGAACTATATCTTGACAAAGGTCAGCGCCTTCAGGAAAAAAAGCAGCAAATAATTTAGAAAAAGAAAGATAAAGTGGAGCAAAAAACAAAAATATTGAGATTTAATGCATTACTTTGCTAGAATTGTATCACTTAGATTTCAGTGGCACAGAATTATTCTATAAAACCTGAGCAATGATTCTGTTGCCTGTCATATGCTGCCTGTTCAATATTTTGGGGTATCTTAGTGTTTTTTTTTCTCTCTACAGGTCGCAGGCATGATTCAGTTTTCTGAAGCAACTGGTCGGCAGTCTGACCTGAACAAAGTCATGATTAAAAAGCTTAATGATGCACTGGAATCTGTTGAGAGTGAGGCTTACACACAGTCCATGTTCAACCTTACAGCTTTGCTCATCAGCAGCAAAGGTGAGATGTATAGCTGCTACAATCTCGAACGGAAATAAATGTTACCTTTCAAAAATTATATTCTGCGTTGCATAAGATGCAACACAGAAGAACTATGGAATGTCTAATTTACACTTTTATATCTGATATTGGATGTGACTTATGCATTGATAAGATTTAGGCACGATATTTTACAGAACTTGGTGCTTTGTAATTGAATTGCAAAGTCAAAAGAGTGAATTTATTGAAGGTTTAGTAGCACTAAACCAAAGTGCTAATGTTTTGTACCTCCATGGCCGAGATCAACTCATGAAGCTTTGGCTCAAATCAAGCTGCTCCTTGGAGTATCCTGTGGCACTTGAGAGAAAACCAACACCATAATGCTTCACTATAGCACTTTGTAGTTAATTACACTCAACTTTCTATCTCAGCTGTTCAGTAACAGGGTACAGAAAGTATCCACAGTTATTCTCAACCAGTAATTTCTGACACTTGAAAAATGTAGGAGTGGGTGGTGTGTGAAATAAAAAAATAGTTAACTTGGAGAGGCTGAATCAAAAACAAACTTTAAAATCTGGTATTTATTGGTGCAAGTCGAAGAGACTTAGCAGTTGGCAGGAAAAAAGACAGAAGCGCAAGGAGAGAGCCAACTGTGTAACAGCCCCGACAGCCAATTTTATCTGCAGCACCTGTAGAAGAGTCTGTCACTCCAGAATTGGCCTTTATAGCCAATCCAGGCGCTGCTTCACAAACCACTGACCACCTCCAGGCGCTTACCCATTGTCTCTTGAGACAAGGAGGCCAAAGGGAAAGGAATTGGTGCACAAAAGGAATTGGGGGTTGTTGCATTTTACCACGGTGAATATGTTCCAACAAACAGGAGTACTAGCTCCCCCTCACGCCACCCCCTGTGTAATCAACAAGATGTTTCAAACAAACTACTTTCGTTATTCAATAGTGTATCGGTACAATAGATAAGGTTGCAATAGTGATATACTGCAGTCTGCAAGGTTCAGTTTGAGTTAATGCTGACACTTAATAGGGCTTGTTATTACTTGTGTAGCTGTTTCATTTACAAAGGAAGTCTGAATGAAGGTTTTCAATCAATAACTGCACCTGAATTTGGCTCATCAATTCTAAAACTCCATTATTTGTTCATAACTTATGATCAGTTAACTCTCTTTTCCATTTAAAATTGAAGTGAGTAATTAGATTGCATGTTCATGGAAAGGGTTTTTTCTCCCTGTTTTGCTACAGTTTGTGATCCTCAACTCCTTCACCATTTGTGCTGGGCCCCTCTGCGCATGTTTACATCATTGGGCATGGAAACTGCAGTGGCTTGTTGGGAATGGCTGCTGGCTGCAAAGAATGGCATAGAGGTTCCAGTAAGTATTATGTCTTCAATTAACACCTTTTAAAAACCAAGTTAAAACAATTAAGCCTTCATTGAGTTAATGCCACTCATCATCTTCTTGACAACAAGCATGCATCTCTGTCTTCTTGCAAGAATTTTACAAAGAATTGCAAGAAGAAGAAACTCATTGCTAGAGTAGGAGCTGCACATTTATTGTACATCATTTATCTTTGAGACTGCACAAATCCTGACATGACCTGCAAGCATACAGCTCAGAAAATAATCTATAAATGTTAGTCTGCTGTGCACTAATAGTGTAGCTAACTCAAGGCAGCGAAGATGATTTAGTGAGTTGCCTTTGACTTTTATCGTAATATTTCTCCCTTGACCTCTCAAACACCTCAGATTAAATTAACTTTTAAAATCCATTTATCCTTGTCTATATGAGAGAGAGAGAGAGAGAATACAAGTAATATCCCAGTATTAGCTGTAAGTCAGGAAATGGAAGGGAGGGAGAAACTCGAGAAAATTACAGTCACCAGGGTAGTGGTAATGAACAAATTGTTGGAGCTGCGGGCTGACAAGTCCCCAGGTCCTGATGGACTTCATTCTAGGCTGTTAAAAGAAGTGGCCAGTGAGATAGTTGATGCTTTCATTTTAATTTTCCAAAATTCCCTAGATTCGGGGAAGGTTCCATTAGATTGGAAAATAGTGAATGTAACTCCTTTATTCAAAAAGGGAGGGAGACAGAAAGCTGGAAACTACAGGCCAGTTAGCTTAACATCTGTCTTGGGGAAAATGTTAGAAGTTATTAAAGACTTTATAGCAGGGCATTTAGAAAAATTGTAGGTAATCAGGCAGAGTCAACATGGTTTTGTGAAAGGGAAATCATGTTTAGCCAATTTGTTGGAATTCTTTGAGGGAGTTACATGTGCTGTGGATAAAGGGGAACCGGTGGATGTACTGTACTTAGATTTCCAGAAGGCATTTGATAAGGTGCCACATCAAAGGTTATTGCAGAAAGTAAAAGCTCATGGTGTAGGGGGTAACATATTAGCATGGAAAGAAGATTGGCCAGCTAACAGGAAACAGAGAGTAGGCATAATTGGTCATTTTCTGGTTGGCAGGATGTAACGAGTGGTGTGCCACAGGGATCTGTGCTGGGCCCCCAACTTTTTACAATTTATATAAATTACTTAGATGAAGGGACTGGAGGTATGGTTGTTAAATTTGCTGACACAAACATAGTTAGGAAAGTAACTTGTGAAGAGGACATAAGGCGGCTACAAAGGGATATAGATAGGTTAAGTGAGTGGGCAAAGACCTGGCAAATGGAGTATAATGTGAGAAAGTGTGAAAATGTCCACTTTGGCAGGAAGAATAAAAAAGAAGCATACTATCTAAATGGTGAGACATTGCAGAGCTCTGAGATGCACAGGGATCTGGGTGACCTAGTGCATGAATTGCAAATGATTAGTATGCAGGTACAGCATGTAATTAGAAAAGCTAATAGAATGTTATCGTTTATCATGAGAGGAATTAAATGCAAAGGTAGGGAAGTTATGCTTCAGCTATACAGGGCATTGATGAGACCACATCTGGAGTACTGTGTACAATACTGCTCTCCTTATTTAAGGAAGGATGTAAATGCGTTGGAGGCAGTACAGAGAAGGTTTACTAGACTAATACCTGGAATGGGCTGGCTGTCTTACGAGGAAAGATTGGACAGGCTGGGCTTGTATCCACTGGAGTTTAGAAGAATAAGAGGCAACTTGATTGAAGCATATAAGATCCTGAGGGGTCCTGATAGGGTGGATGTGGAAAGGATGTTTCCCCTTGTCGGAGAATCTGGAACTAGGGATCACTATTTAAAAATAAGTGGTTGCCATTTAAGACAGAGATGAGGAGAATTTTTTTTCTCTGAGGGTCGTGAGTCTTTGGAATTCTGGTCCACACAAGACGGTGGAAGCAGAGGCTTTGTCAAGGCTGAGGCACACATTATTTTGCCATATGAACATTAAAACTCAAAATTGCAAGCCCCTGACTGGAAAGACATTTTCATAGTAACAGACAGTGTTGGAACAAAAGGTCCCAGTCTTTGCTTCCCCACTACACAGAAGAAGCGGTCAGACTAGTTTTAGTCACATGACTAGCTGGCTGTTGGTTTTTTGAACTTGCCACAGATTTGAAATCAGAAAGTACTTTTCTCCTGGACTGAGAAGGCCTCTCTCCTGTCTGCTCTCATCTCGCTCTCACCAGCATCGGAAACTATTGAAGACATATGAACACCAAAAGAGAAAAGTCTCCAACAGTGAACAAGGTTTAAGAAGCATACTGGGCCCCAACGAAAAGTAAGAGCTGCCTACAATCAAGGACTCTGGCGAGCGGGAAACACAGAAACAGTAACAAGAAACACCCTTTAGAGACTGCCTCAAACTTCTCCATTTTATTTTTCTTCTCTTTTCTGTCTCTGTTTGCATGTGTATGTCGCGTGTGTATACTAGCGTGGGCGCATTGTATATTCGTAGGCGTTAACCGTATTAGAGTTTAAGTTGAAGGTTTATTAAATTTCACTTTCCTCCTTTTAAACCTAAGAAAGCCTATTTATGCTCATTTCTTTGCCTTATAATTGGAAAGTTGTGAACAAGGATTCACAAAGTGGGAGCGCAAAACAGTGTGTTTAAAAATAAAACCTTGTTACAATAAGGCCAGGTGAAGACTGAAAAGACCCCTAGACACCTTTCACACCTGGTCATAACACAGAGGTAGATAGATTCTTGATGAGCAAGGGAGTGAAAGGTTATCGGGGGTAGGTGGAAATATGGAGTAATCCGTTCATCCATGAACTTATTGAATGACGGAGCAGGCTCAAAGGGCCGAGTGGCCTACTCCTGCTCCTAATTCGTAAGTTTGCATGTTTGTGTGTGTGTGTGTATGTATATATATATATATTACGAAAGTGCTTCTATTATTTTTAATATTTTTTGAGGACTTGTGTTAAAACTGAAAAGAGTCCATGGATGTGTTTTTTTTAAACCAAGTTCACCGACAGAACGAGATGTTGTTGAATGCCACCTATGCTGGAGGCCACCTGTGATTTGGGCTCAGAAAACAGCAGAATCCTTGGTGACTTGGGGAAAAATGGTTACAGAGAAGGCACATGCAAGGTTTATGGAGGTCAGGAGGTCGACTCTCTGTTAGGGGTTTGGACATTGCTTTCATTTGGTTGTAGTGAGAACTGTTTGAAGATAATTGGTGTTTTCCTGCCAAGCGAAAAGAAATCGCCCAGCTCACCACCACCTCTCCCTTTTTTGAAGAAATCCTGACAAGATTCAGTATGGAAGAGCAAAAAGATCCCTAGTGCCGTATAGCTCCTGAGGAGCTGAAAAAAACTGCGATTCAAGTGTGTGCTGGCAGAAAAACCTTGATGACACATTTCTCCTAGAAAGTCCACTAGAATAATTGTCGACATCTCCAAAACGGACTGCTTCTGAAACGATCCTAGTGGCCCATCTCCGTATACCCGGATGCCAGACCAAAAAAGGGACAACTGACTTCCTTCCATATCTTCCTCCTTTTATCATCAAGAATTTGCAAGTATTTGGCCAAAGTAGTTTTTTTTGGTCATCTTTTGTAACAGACCTGCAGAGTGAATTTCTGTATTTTTTTCCAGTGTGAGTGTAAGTGGGGAATTTTTAAAAAGGGAGCTTTCATATTTTAATTGATGTGTTAATGCTTTGCTTCTTTACTGGTTAAGTCTTGTTTTATAATCTGATAATTTTGTTGTTTATTAAAGAAACCTGGTTGGTGTATTTTATTCTGGGATAAAATAATCGAGTATATGATTGGTTGTATCAGTAACTGGGTAAACATTTAAATGTATGTTGTGACCTGTGCAGAAGTGGAACTAAAAAAGACAGTGCACTCCTCCCACCTCAGTCGTAACAATCTAAATATGTGTAGAATTTTACAAATGTCAGTAATAAGAATTTTCTTTCCTACAAGAGTTTAATTTGAATGTTGTTTAAAAGAAAAATCATACTTTGCGACCTGTAAGTTTTTTTTGTTTGGTTGGAATAGAAGTTTGCTAAAGGAAGATTTGGAATTAATGTAACTTTGATAATTTATTTTAAAAAGGTGTTACCAGCTCTTCGGTGACATGGTAAATAAAGGTATAGCCATTAGCTGTTACAGACTAGAACATTCCAGGTTTGACAATAGCTGGGGGTGTTGCAATTAACCTTGGTGGCCCAGAGCTAGTGAGGGGAAAAGCTGATCATCCAGGAGTTCCTACTGCTGATTCCTCCAGTGACTCCAGATGTTGGGTGAGGCCAGGATCAGCATCAGCTACGATGCCCTGCACAATTATAGCAGTAAGAGCTGGCAACTTTGGAGAGGAGGGGAGAAAAATGGGAGATTTTTGTTTCTTTTCATAATTACAGTCCATCTCTCTCTACAGGACTTTGTAAGCATCTGTTTCAGGTGTCAATGTGCAGCAGGTGTGCGGGATGGCAACAGGAACATCCTCTTGAGTGTGACTGCTCCACAGAGCAGACATCACTCTTTGAAGGCCTATTGCGTTTAGTCACAAATTTCTGCCATAACTTACTTTACAGCTAAGTGAAAAGATTGTTTTGGTCTTAAATGCAATGACCTTTTGATCCATCATTCTTGTGGTCCGTTTATTGATGACAAGAAGAAGCATTGTCTATTTTACTTGTTACCGTTTGCAGTTTATGCGGGAAATGGTTGGAGCCTGGCAGATGACAGTGCAACAGAAGTTTGGCCTTTTCTCAGAAGAGAAAAAAGAAGCTGATCCTTTGGCAGCTTCTGAAGAGAGCCAGCCTGAGCCCTGTCCCCCGGAGGTTACACCCCACCACATCTGGATAGAGGCAAGTGCGAGGCATCCTCTGACTCTTAGTGAATACGAAATGGGACTTGTAAATAATTTTGAGTAGTAAGCTGTCCTTTGTGTTACAGCTCTTTCTAATTCTTCAGTATTCAGTACTACTATGAATCAAAATTGTCAAGATTTGCTTAAAATACTTCCAGCTCTAAATGGCTACAAAGTTAGCCAATTTTCGAAAATAAATAAATAAAATTGTATTCATGCAACAACTTATCACACTGAAACCTCTCAACGTGGCTTCACATGATGAATTACCTTTGAAGTACAGTGTTTTATAAGAAAACTTGCAAGAGACCAGTAGCTAACTTGAGCTTTCTGGTTAGTTAGTCCTTTCTGGTTGATTGTCCTGTAAGGGAAAATCAGGCCAATATGGAGCTAAAATTAGATGGTGGATGTGGTTAAAAGGTGGTTTTCCCTGGTTTGGTTGGAGAGCCGCTACAAAACCATAGGTACACCATAATTTCACTTAATTTCAAAACGTCTTGCATATTTATGCACAGACTTGATGAACTGAATGGCCTCCTTCTAGGCTATAAATTTCTATAGCTCTTTGGAAGCCATAACATCTAAGCATTTTTTATTTGTTATTGTTGAACTGATTGAATATGTACATTTGTAATGTCAATGGCACTGCAACTTTTTGAGCAACAAATCCGTTTTTCCAAAGAAGTCCACTTTTGTACCTCCCATCTGAAAGGGAAAACCATTGCAAATAAATGTGTATAATGCATTGTATCCAGTTCACTGATCATCGAATCATTTACAGCACAGAAGGAGGCCATTCAGCCCGTCATGTCCGTGCCAGCCGAAAAAACTAGCCACCCAATTTAATCCCACCTTCCAGCATCTGGTCCGTAGCTTTGCCGGTTACAGCACTTCAGGTGCATGTCCAGGTATCTTTTAAAAAAAATTGAGGGTTTCTGCCTCCACCACCGTTCCTGGCAATGATTTCCAGACACCCACCACCCTCTGGGTGACAAAGCTTTTCCTCATGTCCCCTCTCATCCTTCTACCAATCACCTTAAATCTGTACTTCCTGGTAATTGATCTCTCTGCTAGGGGAAACAGGTCCTTCCTGTCTACTCTATCTAGGTCCCTCATAATTTTGTCCACCTCAATTAAGTCACCCCTCAGCCTCCTCTGCTCTAAGGAAAATAACCCTAGCCTATCCAATCTTTTCTCATAGCTGCAACTTTTGAGCCCTGGCAACATTCTTATAAATCTCTGTACTGTCTCCAGAGCAATTATGTCCTTTCTGTGATGTGACCAGAACTGTACACAATACTCCAACTGTGGCCTAACCAGCGTTTTATACAGTTCCAGCATTACATCCGTGCTTTTGTATTCTATACCTTGACCAATAAAGGAAAGCTTTCCATATGCCTTCTTCACCACTCTATCTACCTGTCCAGCCACCTTCAGGGACCTGTGGACATGCACTCCAAGGTGTCTCACTTCTTCTACCTCTCTCAATATCCTCCCGTTCACTGTGTATTCCCTTGCTTTATTTGCCCTCCCCAAATGCATTACCTCACACTTCTCTGGATTAAATTCCATTTGTCACTTTTCCGCCCACTCAACCAAACCATTGATATCTTTCTGGAGTCTACGGCTATCCTCTTCACTATCAACTACATGGCCAATTTTTGTGTAATCTGCAAATTTCCCAATCATGCCTCCCACATTTAACTCCAGATCATTAATATATACCACAAACAGCAAGGGACCCAACACTGAGCCCTGTGGAACGCCACTGGAAACAGCTTTCCATTCACAAAAACCTCCGTTGACTACTACCCTTTGTTTCCTGTCCCTGAACCAATTCTGGATTCAACCTGCCACATTGCCTATATCCCATGGGCTTTCATTTTACTGACCAGTCTGCCATGTGGGACCTTGTCAAATGCCTTACTAAAATCCATGTAGACCACTTCCACTGCACTACCCTCATCAATCCTTCTTGTTACTTCCTCAAAAAACTCAATTAAGTTAGTAAGACATGACCTTCCCCTAACAAATCCATGCTGACTATCCCTGATTAATCCATGCCTTTCTAAGTGGCAGTTTAACCTGTCTCTCAGAATAGATTCCAACAATTTACCCACCACTGAGGTCAGACTGACAGGCCTATAATTATTTGGCCTATCCCTCGCACCCTTTTTAAACAATGGTACAACGTTCGCAGATCTCCAGTCGTCTGGTACCTCTCCTGTATCTAGTGAGGATTTGAAGATGATCCTCAGCATCTTTAACAACCTGGATGTAATCCATCCGGCCCTGGTGATTTATCCACTTTCAAGGATGTCAGACCCTCTAGTACTTCACCTCTCATTATGCTTATCATATCTAATATTTCACACTCCTCTTTAACTATCAACCCTCTCCTTTGTGAATGCAGACAAAAAACTTATTAAGAACCCTGCCCGGATCTTCTGCATCCATGCACAAGTTCTTTTCTACATCTCTGATAGGCCCTACTCTTTCCTAGTTATCCTCTTGCTCTTAATGTACTGATAAAACATCTTCGGGTTTTCCTTGATTTTTACCTGCCAATAATTTTTCATGTCCTCTCTTTGCTTTTCTAATTTCCTTTTTTACTTCACCCCCTGCACTTTCTATACTCCTCTAGGCTTTCTAAAGTATTAAGATTTTTGTGATCGTCATAAGCTTTCTTTTTCTGGTTTAACTTATCCTGCAAGCGTCTACATAACCTGGGAGCTCTAGATTTGGCAGTACCACCCTTTATCTTTGTGGGGACATGCCTACACTGTGCCTGTAGTATCTCGCTTTTGAATGCTTCCCACTGTTTGCCACTGAATTTCCTTCAAGTAGCTGTATCCAGTCCATTTTCGCCAGGTCGCCTCTCAGTTTCTTAAAATTTGCCTTCCCCTAATTTAGTACTTTTACTCCTATTTTATCTTTGTCCTTTTCCATGATTATGTTAAAACTGTCACCATCTCCAAAATGGTCACCCATTGTTACTTCCTTCACTTGCTCAGCTTCATTACCAAAGACTAAATCTAGAATTGCGCCCCTTTTTGTTGGGCTTGTTACGTGCTGGCTAAAAAAGTTCTCTTGAACACAGTTCAAGAATTTTGTCTCCTCTGTGCCCTTCACACTGTTTGTATCCCAGTTGATATTGGGGTAGTTGAAATCCCCAACTATTATTGCCCTATAGTTGTTGCTCTCAGAAATTTGCCTACATATTTGTTCTTCTACCTCCCTGTCACTATTTGGGGGTCTATAGTACACTCCTGATAGTGTGGCTGCCCCTTTTTTATTTATGAGCTCCACCTATGTGGCCTCATTTGATGATTCATTTAGCATATCGTCCCTCCTCACAGCTGTTATTGATCCCTTAACCAATATTGCTACACCTCCTTTCTTATCTCCCTCTCTATCCCGCCTGAAAACTTTATACCCAGGGGTGTTGAGTTGCCGTTCTTTCCCCTCGTTAAACCAATTTGGCCCATCGAGTCCATGCCTGCTCTCCATGGAGCTATGCAGTCAGTGCTACTCCCTGGCTCAATTCCCCTTAGCCCTGCATGCCTATTTCTCTCAGGTGGCCGTCCAACTTCCTCTTGAAGTCATTGATTGTTTCCACTTCCACCACCCTTGTGGGTAGTGAGTTCCCTGTCATTACCACCCTCTTTTACCTTAGGATTACTACAACTACATTGATTACATTTTTTTCTCTACTGTAGTTCCTGGTGCAAAGGTTTGAGATTGCCAAGTATTGCAGCGCAGACCAGGTGGAGATCTTTGGCAGTCTTCTGCAACGCTCTCTCTCTCTAAACGTTGGAGGCTCAAAAGGAAGCTTGAACAGACACGTGGCTGCCATTGGGCCAAGATTCAAGTATGTGCAGTGTGACTGCTGTGGAAATTGCATTAATATACAAAACACATCATAAAGTTGTCATGTGTAGTACTTCAAACTTCTTGAGTGACAGGAAAGTTCTTGTCATTTTACATGGATTTTTATTCCCTTAGTTTTCCCATGCGCCAGTCCTGGATGAAAAAACTGTGACTATTCCCGGGGCTCTGCTAATGCCTTGCTGCTAAGTGGGCAGATGATTACAGCGTTGGATAACTCACACCCAAATGATTTATTTCTCCCTTTCCTTCAGTCCTTGTGGAGGAGCTACCAGCCTCAGCTTGGTGCCTTCTATAGCAAAATGGCTGAACCTGGTAGCTTGGCATATGTAGAACAGTGGGACTGAGCCCACACCCTACCCCTCTGCTGCCATGCATTGTTACCACTGTATAGCCTTAATGAGTCGGAATTATATTTGGGTGATTGAACTTGTCCAGTGAAGGGTTAAAAATAGAAATAATAAGCCCCTTAGCTTCTGGCATATCTAATTACTTTTGCCTTGGTCGCTCTAGGTTGTTGACACTCGGTCTTGCATTGTTACACGCTGATGTCATTTCCAATGCCACAATTCGAAATGTGCTGAGAGAAAAGGTCTATTCCACTGCCTTTGACTATTTCAGGTAAATGTTGTATTGTTACAGTGCAAAATCACATCTATTTTCTGTAGTTGCATAAAAGCATCTCAATTTAAATTTTTCTAATTATTTTAGCGTTGCACCTAAGTATCCAACACAAGAGGAGAAGAGATTGCGGGAAGATATCAGTATCATGATCAAGTTTTGGACGGCCATGTTCTCCGATAAGAAATACCTCAATGCAAACCAACTTGTTCCTCTTGGTAAGGTTGTTCTTCCACATTAAAATCTGGTAAAATCGCCCCCCCTTCCCCCTCTCTTGCCCCCTCCCCCTTCCCCCCTCCCCCTCCTCCCTGCCCCCTCCCTCCCTCCACCCTCACTCTCTGCGCCCCTCACCTCCCCGCCTCCCCCGCACCTAGGCCATGCCCTCCCTTACGTCCCCCCTTGCCCGCCGCACCCTTCCTGTCCTACCCTGCGTCCTCCGTGCCCCCCCTCTCTTTCGCGGGAAAAAGTGCCTATAGTTGACTTCCTTCAGTACAGAATTCTACATCGCATGCTTGAAGTAAGACTCTGTAGATTGCTTTCTCCTGGCAGCTTGCATGTGGAGCAGAGAGATAAGGAAGATATAAAGAGAGAGAATAATTTCAAACATACCTATAAGGCCAGAGGAAAGAAGACAGAAGTTGAGGAAATGTACAAGGAAGCTAAGAAACAGAAGAGAAACAAAGGAATAGAATTGAGTGACATTGAGACTGTGTTCTCTTCCATAAGGTCCATCAGTGTGTGCCACAGGTGGCAGCACCCTCTGCTGTTAAACTAAAGTTCCGGATTTCGCCTGCATGTTGATCTTTCATAGAGAAATTGTTTTTAACCGTAAACTCTGATTTGTTCCTAATTTTCTTTCTTTCCCAAATAAACCATGGGGTCAAGATACTTTATAGAACAATCTCCTAAAAGAAAAGAAGGCCCATTCCAGTGACTTTTTTTCCCCCCTCCACAGCTTTGTCTATTTTTCATCAAAGGGCAATGCGTATATTTCAAATTTTCCTCTTTTTCTCCATTTTGGAGAAACTCACCGTTTTTTAAAAACATTGTCTCTGTGAATGCAGAATAAGGTTTCAGTCCAGAATCTATGCCTAGTGCTGTGTCTGGCAATCCTTATTCCTTAGCGGGCACAAACATCTGCTTTCTCTCATGTTCCTGAGTATAGTAGGAGAAAGTTTCTAAACTTTCTGCTCTGACAGTTTGATAATGAAATTCTCCACTTGGCAAGGTCTGATTTTCAGAGGATTAATTGGAAATGCACCCGAAGAAGCTGAATAGTTTCTTTTAACTCAAAGCAGTTTAGTGCACACTGTGGTAACAGTATTGTGGTGCTTAGTAATTATCATCAGCTATTCAAGATGCCAGCTATTCCCATTCAGCTTCAAACCCACAGTCCCCTTCAACACAGCTTCTGGTTGTACAACCCTTGCATTCTGGTCAGGATTCCCTTGGTAGGTTGAGTTTTCTGAAGCTTTGATGAATAACTCAATTGAAGCATGAATGCTGATCCATGTTCTCTAAATCCTGGTTTACATTTGAGATGGTTACGAAAGATTGGCCACTTCTCCAGTGTCCTCATTCCCTCTGGTTCTCTCTGGAGCTGATCATGAGCAGATGTTTGCTCAGGCACGATGTGCCGAAGGGCCCCCCCTGGCGGCAATGGCCATTAGCTGCATCGGTGCTACATGTCCTCTGACCCCTTGTTAGGGCCTGCCTGACTGGCCCCAGTTACCCCCCAGACCCCACTTACCTTACTTCGAGGGTGCACATCTCTTGATGTGCCCTCTTCCTCTAGGTTCCGCCCAAGTAGTGACCAATGTTTCCGATGGTGCTGTTTAACTGTCGGCAATCTGATTGTGTCGACAGTTTTTGGGGGTGGGCCGTCATCTTTAATTGGACTGCAGCCCTGACAACAGACACTTAATTGACTGCTGTCCACAAAATGCAGCCCCGTCTCCGACCAAAATGTGGTTGACTGCTGCTTTTGGCCCCATTGGTGGAACCCCTGCCACCTCCGAAAAATCCCAGCTTATATCTTGCCTTGTCTTCAGTTCCCATTTATTTCTGCCTCCTGTGTACCTATTATGTTCCATTCTCTAGTTGGGAGGAGAATGAAACCTGTCAATGCATCTTGATCTGGATCTAGGAGATCAGCATGAGAAATTAATCCAAGAAAGGCCATTTGGCTCATCCACCTATATTTTATAAAAGCTTGTGGTCTACTCATTCACACATTATCTGCCATGCAATACTAACCTTGGAGTTATATTTAACCCCAAGATGACCCCATATCCCCTCCCATAAATAAGGCCCCTAGTTACACCTTTGCAACGTCACCCAACTCCATAGCTGTCTCAGCTTATTTGCTACTGAAACTTTCATCCTTGCCTTTGTTACCTCTCGACTTAACTATTCCAATGGACTGCTGGCCTGCCTCCCATTTTCTACCCTTCGTAAATTGAGGTAATCTAAAACTCCCTAAACCTCTCCGCCTCTCTAACTCTCTTTCCTCATTTAAGATGCTCCTTAAAACCTACCTCTTTGACCAAGCATTTGGTCACCTGACCTAATATTTCCTTATGTGGCTCGCTGTCATTTTTGTTTATAATGCTCCTGTGAAGCACCTTGGGATGTTTTATTACATTAAAGGTGCTATATAAATATAAGTTGTTGCAGTAACACAACATATATTGATGTAAAATAAAAGCAAAATACTGCAGATGCTGGAATTCTGAAATAAAAACAGAAAGTGCTGGAAATACTCAGCAGGTCAGGCAACATCTGTGGAGAGAGAAGCAGAGTTAACATTTCAGGTCTGTGACCTTCCATCAGAACTGGTATTTTGATGTAGTCTTACAAGCAAACTTGCTGGGATGTCCAATTGAAAAATGCCTCATTGAAAAATTAAGGTGTAAACCACCTCAGGCTTACTTTGCATGGCGTGCTACTGAGCTAAATAGACCAAGAAGGTCTAATAAGCTGTTCTATGCTGAGTTAGCTGATCCCAGCCAGATGTCAACAGATGTGCTACAATTGGGCTCAGCATCCCTGGCCAGGGAGGGTTTCCCCTCCTGGCACTATACAATGCAGGAACGTGCACATGTCTGTATGGAAATCGGATGAGACAGGATGCAATGCTGCCCTCCTAGGCTGTTTGCTTACTGACACTTGCTGTTTGGCCACACGTATAAAGAACTGCAACTTGGGCAAAGTAGTGAGATATGTCCAGTACCTGAGAAATTGATTCCCAACATAATTCAGTGTCATCAGAAAAGAAGGGAGCAGAAGGTTAATATTTTCTCTTGCTACAAATATTTGTGCAACCATAAGAAAACTATTGTACAGTGAAAGTAGTTTCATGACCTCAAGAAAGTGCTATTTAGCAGCCCGTGCTCAACTGCCATATAATAATACATTTGCTTGTATTCTCTCGCCTGCAATTTTGTTTGAAAAAAGTTGTTGCAGTTTTGTTGTGGTGCAAAGGAAACTATTGGGCATAAAGTTTACAAATGGAAAACTATTCTTCAGACAACCAGGATCCCTCTGTGAATAACCTGTCTGTTATAACTGTGGCTGATTCGCGGAACAATCTTGATGTTGCTGTTGGAACACGACAGCAATCTGCACAAGGCTGGATCAATACGTACCCACTGTCCAGTGGAATGTCAACCATCTCCAAAAAATCAGGTGATGTTTACAATGGAAATCTTTTAAACTATTTTGGAACTGCATGTCACCAATTATTTTTCAGACCGTGAATAAGGTTTTCTGTGCTGTAGCTGTGTCATTTTTGTTTCTTAATGCCTGCTGTTTGATTATTCTGTTGCTGTCCGTTTTGTATTCTAATCATCTAATGTGTGCCGGGATCTTTTGGAAGTTTCTGTGATGACCATTGCATGTACAGGGGTTACTTAAATTCATTTCATTGTGTGATTGGGAACTTGCTCTTCATCTGTCCAGAGGTGACTAATTTAAAAAAAATTAAGCAAAATATTGATTTAGGATCAACTAAAGCTCATATGGAGGTAGCCAGTAGTATTTTAAAAGAAACAACACTGCGTGTAGGAAATCTTGGTATGCATCAGATGTACCTTTGGTAATCTGAAGTTATGTTGGTGTCCAGGGTTGTGCACAATATTTTTGAGTTATTCTACATAACCTATATAAAATGTTTTCTTATTTCCAATCAGGAATGTCAAAGAAGACTAACCGAGGTACTCAGCTGCACAAGTACTACATGAAGCGGCGCACACTTCTGTTGTCTTTGCTGGTGGGTTGGTTATCAAAGTAGTTGAGAGAAAGCTGTACTTTACACACTCTGCTTCATTAAGTTATTTCCTTTAAAGGCTGATCACAGTTTTACAAACAAAGATGTGGCATAATGAGGTTTCACTAAAGCAACATCTAAACATTTTCTATAATCGGATTACCTGTTTACACAAGATAGATATGGATGAGGAAGGCCTTATGACCTATTCATTGAGAATGACCCGAAAGATGCCCTCATTGCAATATTCAGTTGGTTTTTAAATTATTTCTGGGTTATTGTCTCCACTGCTTTATTCAGGAATCTATTCCACCCATTCCATGTTTGCTCATTCTTTGTTTCCCTGGATATTAGTCCTAATGTTTTTTTTAACAGTTTCAACCTTTGTATGACTGCTGCAATTCAAAGTAATTTTCCAAATTTACCTTTTCTGCATTGTTAACAATCTAGTTGATATATTTCTACAAGATCAGCTCTCTGATACCCGACATTCATTTTCAAGGATTTACTTTGCCATTGTTACTTTGCCCTAACTGAAGCCAAGAACAGGGCTGGGAAAAAAGTGATCTTGGTCTCCATTCTTACACATTTTCACAAATAACTGAAATGATGAATGCTATATTTATGCACTTTGGATAATTATTGGTGTGCTCCTCACTTAAGTCATCAGTTTATTTTTTGGGAGAAGGGCAGAGGCTAGAATCATACCTCATGGTAATATTTATTTATTTTTTTTATTTTATTTATTTTATTTAGAGATACAGCACTGAAACAGGCCCTTCAGCCCACCGAGTCTGTGCCGACCATCAACCACCCATTTATACTAATCCTACACAAATCCCATATTCCTACCACATCCCCACCTGTCCCTTTATTCTCCTACCACCTACCTACACTAGGGGCAATTTATAAAGACCAGTTTTACCTATCAACCTGCAAGTCTTTTGGTGGTAATGTCTCATTAATATGCTATTTCCACCAAAACATAAATTGTTCCTCTCTTTGCAGAACTTGATCAGTTAAAAGGCTTATGGGGGAAAATAGCATATGGGTTGGAATGTGTTGCAAGGCAGTTGACCATGTACTGACACAAATACAACAATTTACATTTGTATAGCCTTTAATGTAGTAAAACGTCCCAAGGAGTTTCAGAAGAGCATCTGCTTAAACATGTGTGGTTCATTAATGTCATCAAAAAGATTTTACAGTTTCATGTGTATAATATATGGGCTGCATATCCTTAGATATAAAAGCTTTTTGATGTATAATGCATTACCTTGTATTATTTCTCAAAATTTGGTGAGTTTTGCTATACCAACACCGTTCCAACTTCATGTGGCTAGGTTTTGAATTGTAAAGGAGAGTAATTATCTAGCTAGTCTAATCTATACATGTAATTGCTACAGCACAACTCTTCTCCATAGCCTCGGATGACGCTAGGAAATCAGTATGTTCTTCTCTTTCTTTCTTCTTTCTTTTGGGCCTCCTTATCTCGAGAGACAATGGATACAGTTAATTATATATTTAGAGTATGTCAGTTCTCCAATCAGTGCATTATGTACTGTGAGGCCAATGTGATTTGAACAACAATATGATTTCAAGACTATCTGACTTTCTAATTAAATTATATAGGAGAGGAATTATCTAACTCGTCTAATATATATTCGATATTACTCATTGATATACATACATGCACACCTATTTTATGAAATACTGTCTACTGTTACGATCGAGTCGGGAGGAGTGCACTGTTTTTATTCTAGTTCCACTTCTCCATAGGTCACAACATGTATTTAAATTTTTTCCCACTTACTGATACAGTCGACCATAGACTCTATTTTTATGCCAGAATAAAACACACCAACCAAGTTTGTTTAATAAACAACAAAATTATCAGTTTATTATAAAATAACTCTTAACCAGTAATTCTTCTTTTGGGCCTCCTTATCTCGAGAGACAATGGATACGCGCCTGGAGGTGGTCAGTGGTTTGTGAAGCAGCGCCTGGAGTGGCTATAAAGGCCAATTCTGGAGTGACAGGCTCTTCCACAGGTGCTGCAGAGAAATTTGTTTGTTGGGGCTGTTGCACAGTTGGCTCTCCCCTTGCGCCTCTGTCTTTTTTCCTGCCAACTACTAAGTCTCTTCGACTCGCCACAATTTAGCCCTGTCTTTATGGCTGCCCGCCAGCTCTGGCGAATGCTGGCAACTGACTCCCACGACTTGTGATCAATGTCACACGATTTCATGTCGCGTTTGCAGACGTCTTTATAACGGAGACATGGACGGCCGGTGGGTCTGATACCAGTGGCGAGCTCGCTGTACAATGTGTCTTTGGGGATCCTGCCATCTTCCATGCGGCTCACATGGCCAAGCCATCTCAAGCGCCGCTGACTCAGTAGTGTGTATAAGCTGGGGATGTTGGCCGCTTCAAGGACTTCTGTGTTGGAGATATAGTCCTGCCACCTGATGCCAAGTATTCTCCGAAGGCAGCGAAGATGGAATGAATTGAGACGTCGCTCTTGGCTGGCATATGTTGTCCAGGCCTCGCTGCCGTAGAGCAAGGTACTGAGGACACAGGCCTGATACACTCGGACTTTTGTGTTCCGTGTCAGTGCGCCATTTTCCCACATTCTCTTGGCCAGTCTGAACATAGCAGTGGAAGCCTTACCCATGCGCTTGTTGATTTCTGCATCTAGAGACAGGTTACTGGTGATAGTTGAGCCTAGGTAGGTGAACTCTTGAACCACTTCCAGAGCGTGGTCGCCAATATTGATGGATGGAGCATTTCTGACATCCTGCCCCATGATGTTCGTTTTCTTGAGGCTGATGGTTAGGCCAAATTCATTGCAGGCAGACGCAAACCTGTCGATGAGACTCTGCAGGCATTCTTCAGTGTGAGATGTTAAAGCAGCATCGTCAGCAAAGAGGAGTTCTCTGATGAGGACTTTCCGTACTTTGGACTTCGCTCTTAGACGGGCAAGGTTGAACAACCTGCCCCCTGATCTTGTGTGGAGGAAAATTCCTTCTTCAGAGGATTTGAACGCATGTGAAAGCAGCAGGGAGAAGAAAATCCCAAAAAGTGTGGGTGCGAGAACACAGCCCTGTTTCACACCACTCAGGATAGGAAAGGGCTCTGATGAGGAGCCACCATGTTGAATTGTGCCTTTCATATTGTCATGGAATGAGGTGATGATACTTAGTAGCTTTGGTGGACATCCGATCTTTTCTAGTAGTCTGAAGAGACCACGTCTGCTGACGAGGTCAAAGGCTTTGGTGAGATCAATGAAAGCAATGTAGAGGGGCATCTGTTGTTCACGGCATTTCTCCTGTATCTGACGAAGGGAGAACAGCATGTCAATAGTCGATCTCTCTGCACGAAAGCCACACTGTGCCTCAGGGTAGACGCGCTCGGCCAGCTTCTGGAGCCTGTTCAGAGCGACTCGAGCAAAGACTTTCCCCACTATGCTGAGCAGGGAGATTCCACGGTAGTTGTTGCAGTCACCGCGGTCACCTTTGTTTTTATAGAGGGTGATGATGTTGGCCAGTTAACCAGTAATGAAGCAAAGCATAAACACACAAATTGAAATATTAAAGTTCCCTTTTTTACCATAACCACTCATACTCACTCTCCGATACATACATACATACATACATCGGTTAACCGGAAAAATAAAAACAGACCAACAAACCACTTGGGCTGAATACTTGCTCATTCTCTAAGAAACAGCAGATGAGATATGCTGTGTTCCAAAACTGGCGTACAGTCTGGTCTACGAGTACATGTTGACGGGTCACTGGGATCTTTTAGAACAATTCTTTTCAGGCGGCCTTGAGAATTAATTTAGCAGGCTTTTCTTCAAAGACAGGAGACAAGATGAGTTGGCTTGGTGGACTTCTCAGCGTCTTTTAGAGAGGTTCTGGAAAGCTGAGCTGTGTTGTGGTCTTCTCTCCTTCCTTGGAAGCTGTCTTCTCTCCATGGAAGCTGTCTTCTCTCCATGGAAGCTGTCTTCTCTCCATGGAAGCTGTCTTCTCTCCATGGAAGCTGTCTTCTCTCCATGGAAGCTGTCTTCTCTCCATGGAAGCTGTCTTCTCTCCTTCCTTGGAAGCTGTCTTCTCTCCTTCCTTGGAAGCTGTCTTCTCTCCTTCCTTGGAAGCTGTCTTCTCTCCTTCCTTGGAAGCTGTCTTCTCTCCCTTTTTATACAGTTCAACCCCAATTCAAAAGCGAAACCGACAACAGGAGGTCAGCCTTTTGAGCTCCATCAATCTTGACCTGTAACTTCTTTGTAAATAACTTTTTTGTAAATAACTTCTTCAGGTGTCCAAAGTACTCTGTTGTTTATTGAGCTGGAACTCAGGTGGTTTCTCGGCAAGGCTTCTTGTTGTTGCTGGAAGTCAGGTGGTTTCTCGGAAAGGCTTGTTTTCCTCACACGGCCTCTCAGTGCCCCTTTTAACAAAAACATTTCCAGGGACTGTTTTACAAAGTCAAGTGGCCTTTACATGACCCCCTTTGAAAGCACCAAAGTATAACACTTCATCAGTCTTTCAAAAATAAATCCTCAAAATATATTTAACAAAACACAGGCACTTTTGTAACACTACTCTCAAATCAAAGTTTCTTAATTCCAATTGTTCAATTTATTTTAGGATTAAATATGGCAAAATTATCAGGAGCAGACTGTATATTTTATGTGGGAAAGGCTCAATAAGTGATGAGAGTAAATCAAGGGAAACTGTTTCTAATGGCAGAAGGGTCAGTAACTAGAGGACCCAGATTTAAGGTGATTGGCAAAAGAACCGAAGGCAACATGAAACATTTTTTTACACCACAAGTTATTGTGATACGGAACACAAGATTTAGGAATAGGCCATTCGGCCCCTCAAGCCTGCTCCGCTATTCAATAAAATCATGGCTGATCTGATTGTGGTCTTAACTCCACTTTCCTGTCTGGCCCCCCCATAACCCTTGATTTCCTTTTTGGTCAAAATTCTATCAAACTCAGCCTTGAATATATTGAGTGAAGAGAATTCCACAGCCTAATGACCCTTTGAGAGAAAAAATTTCTCTTCATCTCTGTCTTAAATGGGAGACCCCTAATATTTAAAGTGTGCCCCTTTAGTTCTAGACTCCCCCACAAGGGGAAACATCCTCTCAGCATCCACCCTGTCAAGTACCCTCAGGATCTTGTATGTTTCAATAAGATCACCTCTTCTAAACACCAATGGGTATAGGCCCAACCTGTTCAACCTTTCTTCATAAGCTTACCCCTTCATCCCAGGAATCAGTCGAGCGAACGTTCTCTGAACTGCAGGATCTGGAATGCACTGCCTGATCAGGTGGTGAAAGCAGGTTCAGTAGTAACATTCAAAAGGGATATGGATAAATACTGGAAAGGAAAACATTTACCGGGATATGGGCAAAGAGCAGGGGAGTGGGATTAATTGGATAGTTCTGCCAAAGAACTGGCACAGGCACCATGGGCCGTATGGCTTCCTTCTGTGCTGTTGCATTCTATAATTCAATGCCACAGTAGCATGCAGGATGAACATTTAAGGAAGCATTGAACTTCAATGCATTATACAGAAAGAAAGACTTGCATTTATAAAAAAGTGCCTTTCACAACCCCAGGACATTCCAAAGCACTTTACAGCCGGTTAAATACTTTTAAGCATCGCCACTGTTGTAAAGTAGGAAACGTGCCAACCAAGTTGCACACAGCAAAATTCCACAAACAGCAGTGTGATAATGACCAGACAATCTAGTTTTAGTGATGTTGATTGAGGGATAAATATTGGCCTGGAAACTGGGGAGAACTCCCCTGCTTTTTTAAGAAATTGTGGCATGGGATCATTTACTCCCACCAGAGAGAGCAGACAGGGCTTTGGTTTAATATCTCATCTGACAGTACAGCACTCCCTCGGTACTGGACTAGAGTATCAGCCTGGATTTTTGTGCTCAGTCTCTGGAGTGAAACTTGAACCCACAACCTTCTGACTCAGAGGTGAGAGCGCAACCTGCTGAGTCACGGCTTACACACAAAAGAATGATTACTTTTTTTTTTCAATATTTAGGCAAGCGAAATAGAGCGTCTCACAACGTGGTATAACCCCCTCTCATCCCCTGAGTTGGCTTTGGACCAGGCAGGAGAACTCAGCGTAGCAAATTGGCGGTCAAAGTACATCAGTCTGAATGAAAAGCAATGGAAGGATAATGTAAATCTCGCCTGGAGCATCTCACCTTACTTGGCCATAGAGCTTCCTACCAGGTAATGAGGCCAGAACAACTAAAACGTTGCATTATCATTTTGCATTGTAGGTGTTAATTGGAAGCGATATTACTGCTGGATACAAAGCTACTGCTTAACATTTTATATCAGGAATCAACCAGTTAATACATATACTGTAACTTAAAATAATGATAGCTATATAAGTTTTCTGTTTGCTGTGTTGCCACTAAATGCAGGATCTCTATTTTGTTCTTGGGTATTGATCCAATGCTAGTGGAATCCAAATATTTTCCTTTTCAGTGCATTCACAGTTGGTACAGAGTTCACCGATCTCTCTCCAGTAGGTGTGTTATAATTGTCTTCAGGGTCTCATGGTTAATGAGGGAAGAATTTGGCCATTGCTCCCATTCTTGAGGTGTTGGGTGAGGCCAGGATTGAGTTTCACTATGATGTTCCTCTACTTCTAACCGAGTTGTTCCTGACGGTTGCTGTCGAGGCTTGTATGTGAGGAGTGGCAACTTGTGTGATATACTGGAGGGGAACTGACACCTACGGAACCATACTTCAGCAAGGAGTGAGTGAGGAAGGAAAATAAATTAAGTATGTTGGTACATGACTGACAGTGAGTCTACAACCAACATGATAAATTTTGATGGTTTTGCTCCTCCATTCTAAAAGTAGTCTTTCCCAATTTGTAGTTCTGTCTTACAATTTTTTTTTCAATCTTGGTTGAAAACAATTTGTAGATTATGTAGGGAATAAAAGTATGGAGAATCACATGGGGTGGGATGAAATTCTCTTTAGTACAAGTTTATTTGTCATCAGGGTGTGGATGGTGTCGTCAAGATTAGCATTTATTGCCCCCAGCCTTAGTTGCTCTTAGAATCTGGTGCTGGGACTTCTACTCAAAACACTTCAGTCTTTCTGGCATTCATGTTGTCACAATGATGCTAGTTTGGAAATTGCAGAACCTTGATTCAGTGATGATGAAGGAACGACGTGCGTTACAAGTCCAGGTCAGAATGGTGCGTGACTTTGAGGTGATGGTGTTCCCACGGCATTGCTGCCCTTGCCCTTTCTGTGGTAAAGGTTTCAAGGGAGAGGTGCTTTTGTAACCTTGAGATGCTGCAGTACATACTGTAAATGGGGCATCCTGCAGCCACAGTGCACCTGTGGTAGAGGGGCTGCAAAAGCAGGGAATGAAGTGAACTGTGTCCTGGATGATGTTGAGCTTTTAGAGTGACCTTGGAGTTGCATCCATCCAATTTGTCATTGTGTTCATTACATAACTTATCCAGGCTATATGGAAATTATCTTCTATGTAATTCTGCATCTAGGATGTGTCACACCTTGCACAGGTGTCACACTGAGAGGATAATCTGAGGTTTAACAGCTCAGGATGTCTCACCTCCAAAGCATTACTTGTCCATAAGGCAAAATAACCACGAGTGGCTCAAATATCTATTCATCTGTTAAATTACCAGTTAACTAAATGTGAACATATCAAAGAAAAGGAAAACAAGTAATCAGTCAAAAGAAAGCAGTGAAATCTTTCAAATTTTTTTTTCAAATCTACCATTCACAATCCAACCAATATCATTGAAACCAGTCCAGCTTTTTCCATATACGTTATGATGAATACTTTGCTCTTTAACTTGGGCCAGTGTATATAACTACAAATAATATTTATAACAAACATGTACAACATTACATAACTCTGGGGGTGGGAGTGGAGGGGGAAGAACTAAGCTGGTGATAAAATTGGCTATGTAATGTCAGTGGTTATTTAATGTTGGAAATGCTTGCAAGAAAGCGCTCCTGTATCGTTCTGAACTCTGAACCTTGAGTTGGAAATTTCACTCGGGCCTGACTGCTTGGGATTCCTGGAGGCCACGGACGAAGAGTGCGTGCGTTCGTGCGTGTGCATATACACTCACTCACGTACATTACCAGGCAGTTGTCACCAATACAAGAATGCAGGTGACATGGTGCTCAGGCCCCTGTTAGGAGAGTTGCGTCACAGAAATCGTAGGTCAAAAGGAATAGAGTGAAAAGAATACCCAAACTGGGTCAACTAAAGAGAGCATTTACAAATAACAGATGTAGAAATGCATTGTGCACTTTCTACCATTTAAAGAAAATTCTGAGCTCATTGTGTTACTTGGGATGGAGGTTTGTTTTGGTCTGCTGTTGATGGCACAGCCAGAATGAGATGTTTATAAAGCATATTATTGCTGACCCCTGAGATTCTGGCCAGAGTCGAGAGATTAGTCAGGCAGGCCAGGACCAAGGCAAATGACCATCTGTACAGCTTCCTCTGTTCACTGGAGATTCTACATTGGGAGTAACTTCTTTGGACAGTATTACAGACACTGTAAGAACTATAAATTCATGTGGGACATGAGGCAGGAGAAAAATATATATTTTATAATCAAATTTTAAAAAACACTTGCATCTTAAGAAAATACTGCAAAATCAGTGGGACATTGAGCAAAAGGACCAATATTTTACAATGTAAATAACTGCAAAGCAAGAGGTTTTGTGCAGAACTGGCGGGGGGATGCGGGGTTGGGGGAGAGGGGGAGAACAAACAAATGTACTTGCATCATAAGCATGTTTTGCAAAGCAATAAGTAAATAGCATTACAAATACTATATGAGGCCCAGGTTACTAATGCATGTAATATTGTTAGGTTGAGACAGTCATGCTATGATGAGAGACTGAAAAATTTTCCTCAAAAAAAAAAAAATTTGGAATCTGGAACACACTGCCTGAAGAGGTGGTAGAGGCAGGAACCCTCAACATTTAAGAAACATTTAGATGAGCACTTGAAACACCATAGCATACAAGGCTACGGGCCAAGTCTGGAAAATGGGATTAAAATAGTTAGGTGCTTGATGGCCGGCACGGACATGATGGGCTGATGGGCCTGTTTCTGTGCTCTATAACTGTATGACTCTATGCATTCTATTGCTTCAATAGCATTAGTGTATTACAGCAAAACACAAACTGTTTTTGAGTTTAGTCTACAGCAAGACCACAAAAGCATCAATGTGACCATGCTTCAGATCCCATACTGTCTGTGATCAGTGCCACCAGAAATGTTTGAAGGATGAATGTTGCACCTATCACTGAATTGAGCAGTATGTTAGATTTATTGATAACTTACACCCACTTGTTCAATGTTTTGCATCTGCCAGATTTAAAAACACTGAAGCTATCGGAGCAGAAGTAACTCGTTTGGTGAGGCTGGATCCTGGAGCTGTGAGTGATGTCCCAGAAGCCATTCGGGTAAGGTTATGGACATTAAATGGATGTCCCCAAAATAGCTGTCCTTATTTGGCTATTGTACAAAAACTTTAAAAATGTGAACAACAGAAAATGGGGGAATGTTCAGTTTGAAAATGAGATAAATTCTTAGTGATTATTTCATGAAAAAAGATGCAGCAAAATTTGCAAATATTTATTACCAGGCTTTTTTATATATCAAATGTGGTGTCATTTTAATTGCCCTTTGACATATTTCTGTGAAGTCAAAGCGTTTCTTTGTTGTTTTGTACTCTTGATTGTGACCCATTATGATGCGTGAAATACAAGTGACAGATGTAACAGGATATTTTGTAAAGTAGAAGTGCTTGTTCAGCATCTTTCAGCAGTTCTTACTGATATTTTCAGTCAACCTTGCGAGAATGCTAAGGATTCAGCAGCTGGCTGAGTGTGTTTGCCTTATTACATTTTGTCTGAGAAGCTGACATACAATAAAACTTGGATTGCAGTGAATGAGATGGAGCACCGCATAATCTTCAGGAGCTGCCCAATGAGACCGAACGTCTTTTGATAGCTGGGGCGGGGGGTGGGGGGAAGAACATAAGCCTTTTGAAGTATATGTTGGGTATCGTTCTTTTCAGAGGAAAAATCAGAGTATGTTGTATTTGACCACATTAGTTAAGCTCAAAGCTGTAGAGAGTCAGGGTCAATCTTGGGAATAGGTAAGAAACTAGCAGAAAGGCTAGCAGGCAACAGTGGGTAGAATTTCCTCGGGTTCCTGAATCTCCTATCTTAACTCCAGGAGATTGGCAGAAAACCTGGCGGTTATGCTGTTTCTCCAGGGTTTTCTGCCACTCTCCTGTCAATGTTACAGAGGGAGATTGTAGGAACGCTCTTGGATTTTGCTGGCAAGGTGTTTATTCAAGGAGTTAGGTCAGGGTTGGGGGGAGTTCCGAGTGGTTGCCAGTACTGTGTTAGGAACATTAATACTTCTAACTTACACCAGTGACCTAGAATCAGAAAGTCAGTGCAAATTGGTCAAATTAACAGAGATACCAAATTAGAAAGGGGCTGTGCAATCTTAAGGTAGCAGCTCAAACATTACAAAAATGATTGTACAGTGTGGTCACATCAACAGCAGATGAAGTTTACTTCAATCAAATGCAAAAATGCCCATTGAAAGGAAAATGGGGGATGTGTGCACTAAGGATGAAGTTGGAAGATCTAGGAGTCTTAATTAGCATGTCTAATCAATACTCGCCATCAATTCAACAAAGCCAATAGAATGCTGAACTACATATTCAAAATAATAGGATGTAAATCAGCAGAGGTAAAGAACGAAGTAACTTACATTTTTATAATGCCTTTCATCTCCTAAGAACGTTGCAAAGTACTACACAGCCGATGAGGTACTTTTGAAGTGCAGTCACTATTATAATGTAGGGAGATGCAGCCACTAGTTTTCCAACAGCAAAGTCTCAAATCAGTTTTTTAATAATGTTGGTTGAGGGATAAATATTGACCGGGAAAACTCTGCAACTTTTCTTCAAATAGTGCCAGGAGATAGTTACATCCACCTCAGGGGTAGACACCCCAAGCTCTCAGTTTAATATCTCATCTGAAAGTTGGCATCTCTGACGGTGCTGCACTCCCTCATTACTGCACTGAGTTGGAGCTTGAACCCACAAATTGGACAGTGGTCTTGGCGGACCACACCTTGAGTAATGTGTACAGTTCTGATTGCCAGGAAAGTAAAGAGACATTTATGTGCTGGAGACAGTATAAAGTCAGAGGATATGAGTTATTAAGGAAAACTAGAGAAACTTGCATTTTCAGCCCAGAACAGAGGTGTCAGAAAGGTGAATTTTTCAAGATACATAAGATAGCTAAGAGGATGGAAAAAGTAAATCTGCAATATTATTTAAAATTCGGCTATGGCAAAAAGAGATACAAATCAGTAAAATGGTCACAAGTACTTCTTCACACCAAGAGTTATCAACACATGGAGCGAGCTTCTAGTTAGAATAATGGAAGCTAAATGTTATAATCTACTACGAGGCAATTGGATGCTGAAATGGGGGAATATATAGTATTTCTGCGGGGTGTGTTACCTGCTTGCCGAGGCCTTGGAGTCATTCCTGTGCTTATGGGGATTCAGCTGGGTAATGCAGTAGTATGTCAGAACTGTATATAGTGGGGCTTTTGCCGAGGAGGTTTGTTGCTGAAGCAGGGTTTTTATTGAAGGGGGTTAGTTATCGTGGGGAGGGTTTTATTTATGGGGTTTATTGTTATGGCGGGGTTTTATACAGGTGGTTAGTGCTGAGGTGGGGGTTTTAGTGCTAAGTGTTAATTGTGTTTAATCATATGCAGGTGGAGGGTATTAATTAGGTCTTGAGTATATATAAGGAGACACAGTGAAGGTTTGAGTGAGGAGCTGCATGTTTTTAATCTTTTTACTTTGTAAAATAAATGCAAGAGTGAGTAAAGGTTGGTCCCAGCATAATCCTTCAACAAGATGATTTCTGGAATATAACACTAAGGTGGCAATTTAGTGCTGCGGCGGGGACTTTATTGAGGGGGTTTTGTGCTGAGTGATGGGTGTTTATTACTGAGGCGTGATGGGGGTTTATTGCTGAGGCGGGAGGTTTATTAAGGATTGTGCTCAGGGTTCTGGTTCCTATTCCGTCGGTTGTCACAGGGAGAGGGGGAGACTGCCATAGGAGGAGCCATGGCCTAGCCCACCTGGGTGACGGGATTCACCACTGGAAACGTCTCAGGAGACAGCTGAACCTGTAGACCAATAGGCGGTGGCCCAAACCCTGCTGGACGCCTCCTTTAACAACAGCATTGGGAGAGTTAAAAGGCTAAGGGAGTTAACCCAACAAGAAATCTGGAGTGGAGTCCCATCAAGCGGTTGGTGGTCCCTTCAAGCAAGCACCTTCTGGCAACTAATGTAACCGACTAGGCCCCATAAATATAGATTTTCACCTTTCCTCTGGAAAATTGCCCACAAGGTTGATTGGCGGTTCAGATGCTAGGCAAGCCTGCACCTCCTAAAACTATGCTTAGGCTATGCAGCAAGCTAATAGAGAGGTCACCTCATCCTTAGCTGAACAGTGAGGAAACAAACACAGGAAGTGACCGTCTACGGTTATAAGTCCGCTCAACTGGAGTAGACCAGGGCAACACGGTCTGCCTCCAAGGGTGGGATGGTTTATCGCGTCCTATTAGTCAGTTACTGCCTGCCTCAAGCTGGGCAGGCTCTAACTGACCCTCCAACGTCTGCCTTTCTGGGTACAGGAAGATAACAGATTTTAATCGGAATAAGCGGAAGGAAAGCGAGAAGCCACCAAACGAAAATCAGAAGCTTTCTGCCTTGGAAGCTGGAGCGTCAGGACTATGCGCCCTGTTTATGATCAATGACCTAAATTCTACAGCAAGTATACACAAGACAGCGCTGATTGACCATGAGCTTGATGTCGATATTGCTGCTCTACAGGAGACAAGGTTAGCTGACACAGGCTCCATGCGTGAGGCTAACTCTGCCTTTCATTAGCATGGCAAGAGAGCAGGGAAGACCACCGTGCACAGTGTGTAGCTTTGCAGTCAGCAATAAATTGGCGCAGTCAATTGAGCCACCAGTAGCAACTTTTGCACGCCTCATCTCTCTGCGTCTGTCATCTGATGGAGGCCTGGTCAACATCATCTGCACTTATGTACCAAGCTCAAATGCTAACGTCTCAGACAAAGATCAATTCTATGATTCTCTACATGATGTTTTGGAGCACATTCCAAATGGCGAGAAGTTATTCATCCTCGGTGATTTTAACACACGTTGGATCGGAGAGATTCATGGCCTACGTGCCGTGGTCATCACGGAGTCGGCAATATTGCTGACAAAGGACAACAGCTTCTTGAGCCTTGTGTCCAGAATGAGCTCTGCATCACCAACACTTTCTTTCAGGGAAAACACTGCCACAAGGTATCATGGCATCATCCAAGGTCTGGACATTGGCATCATCTTGACCTGATCATTACCAGAAGATGCGATCTGCCTAGTGTTCTGCATACCCGCACCTACTACAGCGCAGATTGAGACACTGACCACTCTCCTTGTCAGCAGCAGAGTGAAGGTGCAAGCCCGAAAGCTTCACAGCTCCAAACATGACGGCCTGCCATGCATTAACATTCCTGGTACAAGGAATTATGCAAAATACCAGCAGTTCGCATTGGCGCTTGAGCAATTGCTTCCTGCTAAAGGCTTACCAGGGAATGCCGATGTTGATATTAATGAAGCTGATCTACTGCCACATCTTTATGACCTCATCCTTCTCTGTTGGAGGGCAGAATCTGTTCCACAGGGCATGCATGATGCAAAATCATTGCATTATACAAAAATAAAGGCAACAGAAGAGACAGCAACACCTGGTAACCGCCTCATAGGCGGCACATATGGCAGAACCTGCCTCTCAGATTAGTCACTTCAGCCTTCAGCAAAAGTGCACCATATAAAACTATCCTATCGCCAGTGGATTTGCAATATGTCCATCAACTCATGTAGATGGAAGGTTGCTGGCAGGAGTCTTTCTGGATGGATAAATTAAGATGGCAGAAAGGCTGTTCTTCACTGATGTGATCTTGTGACAAAAATAAAAACCAAAAGTATTCTTTCCAGAAGGAAAAATTACAATGTCCTCCTTAATATCTAGTGGAAAACAGCAAACAAAATATTATCATGCAAAGCTGTTTGGTACAGATATGATCGTAATGGCAAATGGGCAGAAAAAGTGCAACTAACAATGCATCCAATTGCACGCTTTCACTTCTGAATATCTGAAAGTAAGATAATTAATAAGATCTCGACTTGTACAGCATGGTCTTCATTGTATAATCTTGGCTTTGGCATTTAGAAAGTTAAAAGGGAGCTTGTTCCTTTTTTGCTGACTGGCCTGAAAGTCACTGAAATGAGTTATTGAGAATAAACTCTATTATCCGCTTAACATTCTGGGAAATATTAATTCACGCATACACATTTTATTAATAATGGGGTAGATGACAGATTTGTTTCATAACAAAAATAATTCGAGATGAACCTTTTGACAAGTGTGGGTGGTTAAAAAGTGCCCTGAGCTAAACTACTGTTTGCAAAGTTAATCTCTTGCATATACTTTTGTTTGCAATATATTCATGCTTTTGCAGTTGTGTAGAATTGAACAAATATGCTGGAAAAAAAGTTGAACATTACTCATCTGCTAGAACTTATATTATTTGGTGTACTTGTTTGATTCTGGGAGGCTTTCAATATATTGGAATGATGATGAAGGCAATAGTGGTATATGTTGGTAAAGGACTTTTTTTCGGTCACTCCTCTCCTAACAGTTGCTAGTAGGCCTTTGGTACCGTAGCCATTGTTCACATATGAATCTAAATGAGTGTTGGCAGCTATTTGATTCTTCTTCCACCCAGTGTGCACGCTCACATTTTCTGGAAGGAGTCATTAGCTAACCTGGCTGATGTTTTTTTTCCCCCCTTCCTAAGCCAGGGACAGAGATCAACTCGAGCATTTTCAATTATACATCATTGCAATATAATCCGATTTCCTCACCTGCCAAATATGTCGAAGGACTCACAGAATCTATCCAGATGAAGGGGTTTAAACAATCCCTCAATCAGCCTACCCTTTACTCTAATCAGCCCAGTAATCCAGCTCATTTTCTAGATCTTATGCTTGCCTCCAATCCTTATGCTGTTTTTCCTCACTGGTGGCCATTTCCAACAAATAACTGTTTTGTACCTTTTCGATAATTTTCTGTACCAAATCAACCCAGCTTGTTTGGTACCATAAATCACCTCATTAATATGGCCTTTTTCTGCTTCCTGGTTTCTGGTCTTATTTTACTGGTCCCCAGCCAGCATTTCAGGCTTCATACTATTCCCGTTCCTCTTAAGAGTTTTGAAAGGCAACTAATTGCACAGCCCCTTACTTTCCCAGGGCCTCAGAACTTTGGAATTCCTAACCTTCCTCCATTCTTTCCATTTCCTTTCCTTCCTATAACTACAAGCTTTTACAACCTGAGCTTGGTGTCACCTAATTACTATTTTCCGATTCATCTTTCTGCTTTTATTATTTTTGGTTTGTTGATGTACTGCATTATGGACGTGGTCCTTCACATTGCATCTCCATTTACTGACCATAACAGGCTGATCAAGGGATTATTTAAGCACTTTCATAATAAAGTGGGTGCAGGAACAGTGTGACCTGGGGTGTATGTACACAAATCTTTGAAGATAGCAGAATGAATTGAGAAGGCTGTTTAAAAATGCATATGGTATCCATGGCTTTATTAATAGAAGAATGGAGTACAAAAGCAAGGAATTTATGCAAGCCCTTTAAAAAAAAAAATGCTTAGGCCTCAGCTGGTGTATTGTGTTCAGTTTTGGGCACCACAGTTTAGGAATGATGTCAAGGTCTTGATGAAGGTGCAGAAGACTAGAAAGGTACCGGGGATAAGGAACTTCAGTTATGTGGAGAGACTGGAGAAGCTGGGATTGTTCTCCTAGGCGCAGAGAAGGTTAAGAGATTTGATAGAAGTGTTCAAAATCATGAATACAGTTTTGATACAGTGGCAAAAGGCTCGGTAACCAGAGGACTTGGATTTAAGGTAATTGGCAAAAGAACCACAGGTGCCGTGAGGAAACAGTTTTTTTACACAGCATGTTGTGATCTGGAATGCGCTGTCTGAGAGGGTGGTTTCAAAAGAGAACTGGCTTAAATACTTGAAGTGAAAACATTTACAGGGCTATGGGGAAAGAGCAGGAAAGTGGGATTAATTGGATAGCTCCAAGAAAGAGCCATCATGGGTACAATGGGCCAAAAGGCGACCTCCTAGGCTGTATCATTCTATGGTTTTACAATTCTAAATAAGTCATGCAAAATATTGTTTGGCTTGTTCACTTCTCATTCATTTACCACTGTCCTGTTGTTCACAATGCCAGATCATTGAGCACCATCATTAGAATTTTCCAAGTCATTTACTACCGTTCCTTCTGTTAATAAAGGAGTTTGTTTGCATAGACTCCTGTAGATCTATTTAGCCCGTGGGATGCAAGGATCCCTGTGGTGCAATAGCTGAGCTTCTTTTCCATTAATACCACATTAACCTGATTGCTCATTTAGGAATTCATGATAGGAGTGAGTTGAATAAGAACTTGCCCATCTTCTCTGTTGTTAAATCCTTTTGTATATCTTAAAGTTAAGTTCTCCCCCATGTCCTGGCCAATATTTATCCTGCATTAACAACATCTAAACAGGTTATCTGGTCATAATTAAATTACTGTTTGTGGCAGCTTGCTGTGTGGAAATTGGCTGCTGCATTTCCTGCTTTACAACAGTGACCACTGTTCAAAACAGTGCTTCATTGACTGTAAAGCACTTTGGAGCATTCTGAGGTCCTGAAAAGCTCTACATCAATGCAAATCTATCTCTCTTGTTATTTTGTTAGATTGTCCTGTTTTGAG
This sequence comes from Heterodontus francisci, assembly GCF_036365525.1. Classification (NCBI taxonomy): domain Eukaryota; kingdom Metazoa; phylum Chordata; class Chondrichthyes; order Heterodontiformes; family Heterodontidae; genus Heterodontus; species Heterodontus francisci. Next base: position 11,756,996 of record NC_090393.1, read on the forward strand.
TTTTGTGGACCTGGAGATTTGGAGTTCTTAACACATTACCTCATGGGTGGATAAATCCTAAATCTGCACACCAACATCTGCTCGGATTCGCAATTTGAGATGCACGTAAATTAACGGGCTCCTAGATTGAAACTTCATAAGTTGCTTGCCCCAAGATTCTGGGATGGAAATAGGGCCATTAAGAAATAGACAGGATAATACCACAAGTAAGGAAAGAGAGATGGCAGAAATATTAAATAATTATTTCGCCTTGGTATTTACCAGGGAGATAGAGCAAGTGGAGATGACATTGAATGATGAGATGAGTACTGAGATAAGTGTATTTAAAATTTAAATAAAGGGTGTATTAAATAAATTCATAAAACTCAAAGAGGATAAAACCCCAGATTCAGATGGACTGCATCAGCACATTTAAAAAGAATCTGGGGAAGAGATAATAGAGGTATTACTGCATTTATTTAATGATTTGTTAGAAAATGTTGTAGTGTCAGAGGACTGGTGGACAGCTAATGTAATTCCTATATTTGAGAACATGTCTAGGGATTTATAGACATGTCAGCTTAACATTGGTGGTAGGAAAAATAATGGAATCCCGACTAAAGGAGAGCATAGAAGAACAACTCGAAACAAAAAACATAATAACAAATAGTCAGCACCGATTTTAAAAGGGACAATCTTGCTTGATCAACCTTATTGAATTTTTTGAGGAGGTGACAGAGAGTAGACTATAGTAATGCAGTAGATGTCATTTATCTGAATTTTCAAAAGGCCTTCAACGAGGTACCCCACAGTAGACTAATTAATAAGGTCAGAGAATGTGGAGTTAGGGGACAAGTGGCAGAGTGGATTACAAGCTGTCTTCAAGACAGAAGACAGAAAGCAGAGAGTAGGAGTAAAGGCTAACTATTCATATTGGTGGAGGGTGGATGGTGGTGTTCCAAGAGGATCAGTGCTGGGGCCACTGCTGTTCGCAATTTACATTAACGATTTGGACTTTGTAATCAAAAACACAATTTCTAAATTTGCAGATGACACCAAATTGAGTGGGATAGTCAATACTGAGAAGGACTGCAACAAATTACAGGAGGACATTAGTAAAGTTGGAGAATGGGCAAATTGGCAAATGAAGTTCAACATACATCAGTGTGAGGCAGTACATTTTGGTAGGAAGAGTAGGGAGGTCACTTACTACTTGGAAGGTGTGCATCTAAGTGGGGTAGAGGAACAAAGGGATCTTGGAGTACAATTACACCAATCACATAAAATTGTGCCACAGGTTAGCAAGGCTAAAAAAAAACTAACACTAGGTTTACTTCTAGAGGGATAGAATTGAAAAGTACGGAAGTTATGCGAAATCTGTATCGAACCTGGTTAGACCACACTTAAAAGAGTACTGCATGCAGTTCTGGTTGCCATATTATAAAAGGATATGGAGGCACTGGCGAGGGTGCAGAGAGGATTTACCAGGATGATAGCAGAAATAAGAGGTATATCAAGAAAGGATGAACAGGCTGGATCTCTTTTCTCTTGAGGGGGAGAAAAAAGGCTGAGGGGGTGACCAAATGAGATCTTTAGAATTATTGAAGGTTTTGATAGGGAACTTCTTTTCCCAAAGAGTGGTGAGAATGTGGAACCCACTACCACAGGGAGTAGTTGAAGCAAATATTATAGATTCATTTAAGGGGTGACTAGATGAGCATACGGGGGAACAGGGACTAGTGGGATGCGCTGATAGATTTAGATGAGGAAAGACGGGAGGATGCTTGAGTGGAGCATAAACACCAGCATGGATTGGTTGGGCCGAATGCCCTGTGCTGTATATTCTGTGTAAAGTCCTATGTAAAGTTCCACGCATCACCCCAATGCAACAAAAATAAAAATGCTAGGACGCCCTTGCTTTGGGCAAAATGTACAATTACCAGCGTGAGTAATCTCCATCAGACATCTGAACAATCAGTGAGATTGGAGTTCAAAATTAGATAGAGATGCCACAGGGATGATCAACCCACTCTGGTATCGGCATGTGTGAAACTAATGTAATAGGATTATACAGGTGGTTGAGAGGGAGGGGTAGCTGCATTTCAGTGTTATTATCTTTCACTTACAAAGCTGTCATCCAAATGATTGTAGCTTTCAAAAGGGAATTAACTGAAGTGAAAACATTTGCAAGGCTGTGGGCAAAAGGTGGGGGAGTGCGACTAGCTGAGTGGTTCTTAGAATTTCTGGCATAGACATGACAGGCTGAATGGCCTCCTCCTGTGCTATAACCATTCTATGATTATTCTTAGATGCAGCTAATGCTGGTTCTGGGAAAGTTTTAGAGCAAAGAAAGTGACTAGGAGATTTAATAGCAGTTTTTAAAATTATGAAAGGATTTGATGGAGTAAGTATGGAAAGGCTGTTTTCTCAGGTGAGAGGGTGATGAAAATGACAGAGGACAACCAACTAGTTTATAAAGCCTGACTAGTATTAATAGCACAATTTACAATAGTCACTCAAAAAGGTGAGGAGGGAGGTTAGGTCAAATTTCTTTAAGTGGCATGGAATGTTTTCTCAGAGAGTGATCGATGTAGAGGCCTTTGTACTATTTAAGGCAAAATTGGACAAACATTTAATGCATACGAAGATATAGGGTATGTGGAGAGAACAGGTCGGGGGATTAGTTTGGGATTGCTCGAGCAGAGGACCGGAATGCGTAAGATGGGCTGATTGGCCTGCTGCTGTACTGTAAATTTTCAGGGTAAAGTTAAAGCCATCAACCACTGGGTGAAAGAACTGAAGGAAATAGCTGATGGTTGGCATTGGACTATAATGTGTTGTCAAAGTAATGGTGAAGATAATGGTGCTCACTGTTATTTATGTCTAAATGGTACAGCAACTTCAAGCAAAGGTATGATTAAACTCAAATATCCAAAAGTTGTTGGCCGAGTTGTGATGCTCCGCCATTAGTTTTGAGAAAACGGCATCTCTCTGTCTGCCTCACGATTGACAGGCATCGAATGTTGTGACGTTGTTGTATTTGCACAGTAGATACAAACTGAACTTGCCATAGAAAGTTAAGTATTTTCTATTTCAGTCTAAGTATTCTTTTAATGACTTCATAAGTATTAATTACTGCCAGCCAACTTTAAATATATTACAAGTATGGAGTCTAAAACTATAAAGGCTCTGTATCCGAATGCACATAGCATTCGAAACAAAGCAGATGAACTGATCACGCAAATAGAAATAAATAAGTACAACCTTATAGCCATTAAAGAGACATAGCTGCAGGATGACATAGATTTGCACCTGAATATTGAGGGTGCATGGCATTTAGGAAGATTAGGAAGCTAGGAAAAGGTGGAGGGATGGCTCTGTTAATTAATGATGGTATTAGCACGATAGAGAGGGATGACCTATGTTCAGGAAACCAGGATGTAGGGCGATTTGGGTAGAGATGAGAAATGATAAAGGCAAGAAGCCATTCGTGGGAGTGGTGTACAGGCCTCCTTACAGCAACCATAGAGTAGGACAGGAGAAGGAAGAAATAATTGGAGCTTGTCCAAAAGGTACAGCGATAATCATGGGGGATTTTCATCTGCGTATACACTGGAAAAATCAGATGGGCAAAGATAGTCTAGATGAGGAGTTCATCGAATGTTTTTGGGATAGTTTCTTAGAACAGCACGTCTGGAGCCAACCAGAGAGCAGGCTACACTGGACCCGGTATTGTGCAACGAGACAGGATTAATCGATGATCTCATAGTGAAGGTGCCCCTAGGTAGCAGCGATCATAATATGATTGAATTTTACATTCAGCTTGAGGGAGAGAAGAATGGGTCCAAGACTAGTATTTTAGACTTAAATAAGGGCAAGCCGCCTTAAACAGTGTTCAAATCACACGCAGCTTCCACAGTGCGGACTGCGACACCGACCACTCCCTGGTGTGCAGCAAGGTTAGACTCAGACCAAAGAAGTTGCATCATTCCAAGCAGAAGGGCCACCCGCGCATCAACACGAGCAGAATTTCTCACCCACAGCTGTTACAAAAATTTCTAAATTCACTTGTAACAGCCCTTCAAAACACTCCCACAGGGGATGCTGAGACCAAGTGGGCCCACATCAGAGACGCCATCTATGAGTCAGCTTTGACCACCTACGGCAAAAGTGCGAAGAGAAATGCAGACTGGTTTCAATCTCATAATGAAGAGCTGGAACCTGTCATAGCCGCTAAGCGCATTGCACTTTTGAACTACAAGAAAGCCCCCAGCGATTTAACATCCGCAGCACTTAAAGCAGCCAGAAGTACTGCACAAAGAACAGCTAGGCGTTGCGCAAACGACTACTGGCAACACCTATGCAGTCATATTCAGCTGGCCTCAGACACCGGAAACATCAGAGGAATGTATGATGGCATGAAGAGAGCTCTTGGGCCAACCATCAAGAAGATCACCCCCCTCAAATCTAAATCGGGGGACATAATCACTGACCAACGCAAACAGATGGACCGCTGGGTTGAGCACTACCTAGAACTGTACTCCAGGGAGAATGCTGTCACTGAGACTGCCCTCAATGCAGCCCAGCCTCTACCAGTCATGGATGAGCTGGACATACAGCCAACCAAATCGGAACTCAGTGATGCCATTGATTCCCTAGCCAGCGGAAAAGCCCCTGGGAAGGACAGCATTACCCCTGAAATAATCAAGAGTGCCAAGCCTGCTATACTCTCAGCACTACATGAACTGCTATGCCTGTGCTGGGACGAGGGAGCAGTACCCCAGGACATGCGCGATGCCAACATCATCACCCTCTATAAAAACAAAGGTGACCGCGGTGACTGCAACAACTACCGTGGAATCTCCCTGCTCAGCATAGTGGGGAAAGTCTTTGCTCGAGTCGCTCTGAACAGGCTCCAGAAGCTGGCCGAGCGCGTCTACCCTGAGGCACAGTGTGGCTTTCGTGCAGAGAGATCGACTATTGACATGCTGTTCTCCCTTCGTCAGATACAGGAGAAATGCCGTGAACAACAGATGCCCCTCTACATTGCTTTCATTGATCTCACCAAAGCCTTTGACCTCGTCAGCAGACGTGGTCTCTTCAGACTACTAGAAAAGATCGGATGTCCACCAAAGCTACTAAGTATCATCACCTCATTCCATGACAATATGAAAGGCACAATTCAACATGGTGGCTCCTCATCAGAGCCCTTTCCTATCCTGAGTGGTGTGAAACAGGGCTGTGTTCTCGCACCCACACTTTTTGGGATTTTCTTCTCCCTGCTGCTTTCACATGCGTTCAAATCCTCTGAAGAAGGAATTTTCCTCCACACAAGATCAGGGGGCAGGTTGTTCAACCTTGCCCGTCTAAGAGCGAAGTCCAAAGTACGGAAAGTCCTCATCAGAGAACTCCTCTTTGCTGACGATGCTGCTTTAACATCTCACACTGAAGAATGCCTGCAGAGTCTCATCGACAGGTTTGCGTCTGCCTGCAATGAATTTGGCCTAACCATCAGCCTCAAGAAAACGAACATCATGGGGCAGGATGTCAGAAATGCTCCATCCATCAATATTGGCGACCACGCTCTGGAAGTGGTTCAAGAGTTCACCTACCTAGGCTCAACTATCACCAGTAACCTGTCTCTAGATGCAGAAATCAACAAGCGCATGGGTAAGGCTTCCACTGCTATGTTCAGACTGGCCAAGAGAGTGTGGGAAAATGGCGCACTGACACGGAACACAAAAGTCCGAGTGTATCAGGCCTGTGTCCTCAGTACCTTGCTCTACGGCAGCGAGGCCTGGACAACGTATGCCAGCCAAGAGCGACGTCTCAATTCATTCCATCTTCGCTGCCTTCGGAGAATACTTGGCATCAGGTGGCAGGACTATATCTCCAACACAGAAGTCCTTGAAGCGGCCAACATCCCCAGCTTATACACACTACTGAGTCAGCGGCGCTTGAGATGGCTTGGCCATGTGAGCCGCATGGAAGATGGCAGGATCCCCAAAGACACATTGTACAGCGAGCTCGCCACTGGTATCAGACCCACCGGCCGTCCATGTCTCCGTTATAAAGACGTCTGCAAACGCGACATGAAATCGTGTGACATTGATCACAAGTCATGGGAGTCAGTTGCCAGCATTCGCCAGAGCTGGCGGGCAGCCATAAAGACAGGGCTAAATTGTGGCGAGTCGAAGAGACTTAGTAGTTGGCAGGAAAAAAGACAGAGGCGCAAGGGGAGAGCCAACTGTGCAACAGCCCCAACAAACAAATTTCTCTGCAGCACCTGTGGAAGAGCCTGTCACTCCAGAATTGGCCTTTATAGCCACTCCAGGCGCTGCTTCACAAACCACTGACCACCTCCAGGCACGTATCCATTGTCTCTCGAGATAAGGAGGCCCAAAAGACAAGGGCAAGTATGAGGGCATGAAAGCAAAGCTAGCTAAAGTGAACTGGTAAATTAGGTTAAGGGTTAGGTCAATAAAGATGCAGTAGCAGACACAGTGGCGCAGTGGTAAGCACCGCAGCCTCACAGCTCAAGCGACCCGGGTTCAATTCTGGCTACTGCCTGTGTGGAGTTTGCAAGTTCTCCCTGTCACCCTGTTGGGAGTTTTCTATAGACCTCCGAATAGTTCCAGAGATGTAGAGGAAAGGATAGCGAAGATGATTCTAGACAGGAGCGAGAGTAACAGGGTAGTTGTTATGGGGGACTTTAACTTTCCAAATATTGACTGGAAATACTATAGTTCGAGTACTTTAGATGGGTCAGTTTTTGTCCAGTTCGTGCAGGAGGGTTTTCTGACACAGTATGTAGACAGGCCAACCAGGGGCAATGCCACATTGGATTTGGTACTGGGTAATGAACCCGGCCAGGTGTTAGATTTAGATGTAGGTGAGCACTTTGGTGATAGTGATCACAATTCGGTTAGGTTTACCTTAGCGATGGGCAGGGACAGGTATATACCGCAGGGCAAGAATTATAGCTGGGGGGAAGAAAATTATGATGCGATTAGGCAAAATTTAGGATGCGTAGGATGGGGAAGGAAACTGCAGGGGATGGGCACAATCGAAATGTGGAGCTTATTCAAGGAGCAGCTACTGCGTGTCCTTGATAAGTATGTACCTGTCAGGGAGGAATTTGTCGAGCGAGGGAGCCGTGGTTTACTAAAGAAGTTGAAGTGCTTGTCAAGAGGAAGAAGAAGGCTTATGTTAGGATGAGACGTGAAGGCTCAGTTAGGGCGCTTGAGAGTTACAAGCTAGCCAGGAAGGATCTAAAGGGAGAGCTAAGAAGAGCGAGGAGAGGACACGAGAAGTCATTGGCGGATAGGATCAAGGAAAACCCTAAGGCTTTCTATAGGTATATCAGGAATAAAAGAATGACTAGAGTTAGATTAGGGCCAATCAAGGATAGTAGTGGGAAGTTGCATGTGGAATCAGAGGAGATAGGGGAAGCGTTAAATGAATATTTTTCGTCAGTATTTACAGTAGAGAAAGAAAATGTTGTCGAGGAGAATACTGAGATACAGACTACTAGGCTAGATGGGATTGAGGTTCACAAGGAGGAGGTGTTAGCAATTTTGGAAAGTGTGAAAATAGATAAGTCCCCTGGGCCAGATGGGATTTATCCTAGGATTCTCTGGGAAGCCAGGGAGGAGATTGCAGAGCCTTTGTCCTTGATCTTTATGTCGTCATTGTCGACAGGAATAGTGCCGGAAGACTGGAGGATAGCAAATGTTGTCCCCTTGTTCAAGAAGGGGAGTAGAGACAGCCCTGGTAATTATAGACCTGTGAGCCTTACTTTGGTTGTGGGTAAAATGTTGGAAAAGGTTATAAGAGATAGGATTTATAATCATCTTGAAAAGAATAAGTTCATTAGCGATAGTCAGCACGGTTTTGTGAAGGGTAGGGGTCGTGCCTCACAAACCTTAGAGCTTTTTGAGAAGGTGACCAAACAGGTGGATGAGGGTAAAGCCGTGTATGTGGTGTATATGGATTTCAGTAAGGCGTTTGATAAGGTTCCCCACGGTAGGCTATTGCAGAAAATACGGAAGTATGGGATTGAAGGTGATTTAGTGCTTTGGATCAGAAATTGGCTAGCTGAAAGAAGACAGAGGGTGGTGGTTGATGCAAATGTTCATCCTGGAGTTTAGTTACTAGTGGTGTACCGCAAGGATCTGTTTTGGGGCCACTGCTGTTTGTCATTTTTATAAATGACCTGGATGAGGGTGTAGAAGGGTGGGTTAGTAAATTTGCGGATGACACAAAGGTCGGTGGAGTTGTGGATAGTGCCGAAGGATGTTGTAGGGTACAGAGGGACATAGATAGGCTGCAGAGCTGGGCTGAGAGATGACAAATGGAGTTTAATGCGGAAAAGTGTGAGGTGATTCACTTTGGAAGGAGTAACAGGAATGCAGAGTACTGGGCTAATGGGAAGATTCTTGGTAGTGTAGATGAGCAGAGAGATCTTGGTGTCCAGGTACATAAATCCCTGAAAGTTGCCACCCAGGTTAATAGGGCTGTTAAGGCATATGGTGTGTTAGCTTTTATTAGTAGGGGGATCGAGTTTCGGAGCCACGAGGTCATGCTGCAGCTGTACAAAACTCTGGTGCAGCCGCACCTGGAGTATTGCGTGCAGTTCTGGACACCGCATTATAGGAAGGATGTGGAAGCTTTGGAAAGGGTGCAGAGGAGATTTACTAGGATGTTGCCTGGTATGGAGGGAAGGTCTTATGAGGAAAGGCTGAGGGACTTGAGGTTGTTTTCGTTGGAGAGAAGGAGGAGGAGAGGAGACTTAATAGAGACATATAAGATAATCAGAGGGTTAGATAGGGTGGATAGTGAGAGTCTTTTTCCTCGGATGGGGATGGCAAACACGAGGGGACATAGCTTTAAGTTGAGGGGTGATAGATATAGGACAGATGTCAGAGGTAGTTGCTTTACTCAGAGAGTAGTAGGGGCGTGGAACGCCCTGCCTGCAACAGTAGTAGACTCGCCAACTTTAAGGGCATTTAAGTGGTCATTGGATAGACATATGGATGAAAATGGAATAGTGTAGGTCAGATGGTTTCACAGGTCGGCGCAACATTGAGGGCCGAAGGGCCTGTATTGCGCTGTAATGTTCTATGACTGTATGGGTTTTCGCCGGGTGCTCCGGTTTCCTCCCACAGCCAAAGACTTGCAGGTTGATAGGTAAATTGGCCATTATAAATTGCCCCTAGTATAGGTGGAAGGTGGGGATGTGGTAGGAATATGGGATTAGTGTAGGATTAGTATAAATGAGTGGTTGATGGTCAGCACAGACTCGGTGGGTCGAAGGGCCTGTTTCAGTGCTGTATCTCTAAATAAATAAATAAATAAAATAAACACTTGAGATATTTCAGAATACGCAGAATCCAACGAGAAAGAAAAATTCCAAGGGGAGGACCCACTATCCGTGGTTAACTAAAAAAGTTAAAGATAGCGTCAAACTTAAAGAAAAAGCATATAATTGCGCAAAGATGGGTGGCAGGTCAGAAGATTGGACAGAATATAAAAAAATGACTAAAGGATTGATCATGAGGGAAAAATTAGAGTCCGGGAGAAAGCTGGCTAGAATTATAAAAACAGTAAGTTTCTATAGATACTTAAAAAGAGTTAACAAAGTGAGCATTGTCCTATAGAAAGTGAGTAATGGGGAATTAATAAGGGAAAATAAGGAGATGGCAGATGAATTGAACAAGTGTTTTCACTATAGAGGATACAAGTAACATCCCAGAAATAGCTGTAAATCAGGAAATGGAATGGAGAAACTGAAGAAATTACAATCACCAGGAAAGTGGTACTGAGGAAATTGTTGGAGTTGCAGGCTGACAAGTCCCCGGGTCCAGTTGGACTTCATCCTAGGGTCCTAAAAGAAGTGGCTAGTGAGATAGTTGATGCATTGGTTTCCATTTTCCAAAATTCCCTAGATCTGGGGGAGGTTCCATTAGATTGGAAAATAGCAAATGTAACTCCTAAGATGCAAGAATTCATGGGAAAGAGTAGTCATTGATGGTTGAATGAGAGGAGTGGAAAACAGTGCTAATCAATTTTGAAGGAGCAGAGAGTGCATGTGGGAACATACAGCTCTAGGAGATAGTAGAAATAGAATGGGGTGAGACTGGAAGGATGTGAAAACCAGCACAAGGGATCAAAAGAATGTGAAAGACTAGTGGATATCTGTGAATACTACTTTGGTACTTCATACGTGCATTATGTTTTTAAACTATCTTGACGAGAGAATTTATATAAGTATTGCAACTGTTAAACCTATGACTTATGCCAATGGTGAGCTTTTTGTACTGTTATTCATATCTAGACTTGGTCTCCTGTTTGTGGGTTAAACTATCTTATCTGCTTTTTGTTTTGTAGCATCTGGTGACTTGGCACACAATTGATGCTGATGCCCCAGAACTGAGCCATATTTTGTGTTGGGCACCTACAGATCCACCAACTGCCCTCTCTTACTTTTCAAGTTTATATCCACCACATCCACTGACTGCACAGTATGCTGTCAAAGTGCTGCGTTCCTTTCCTCCGGTAAGAAGCAATATAATGGGGATGGCATACTTCATAAACTAATTGCTCTGTGACTGTAGAATCTGTAATACATTAAAAGACTTGCATGTCACACACACTTCCAGGAAGTATCACACCTGTGTCATGCAGCACTTTTTTCCTGTCGCAAATTCTATGTCACGCTTTGTTTTATAACAAATCAATAGTGTGTTCTCCAGCATATCTTGCACAACACCGTGTGAGATAAGCTTGTAATATTTTAGGCAATTGGCATTGTTTTATTATCAGAGACTTTTTGCTATTTTATGAATGAAAAATACATTGCTTTTTTATGAGTGAGCCAATCAGAAGTGTGACTTTTTGAAATGTGATTGGTACAAGTTAAATACAAGTTTAAGTTATATAATTTGTGTCTTAAGTGTTTGTTTCAGTTCTATCCGGTTGATATGGTAATAAAGTTGCCCCTGATTTGTGAATATCTATTTCTACATTGATTTCAGTGTCTGAGAGTAGAAAATTGAAACAGTGGTTGTCTTTGAAGAGGCTATGATTCTCCTGGACCAGTTTGTAGTCCAAGAGTTAAATATTGTTCCTGATCCTCGTACAAAACAGAGTGCTGTAGTTGCAGGCCCCTCCCTTCCTTGCCACTACCTCCCCTCCCCGCACCCCCCCCAACTCCTGCTCCGCACACATACTAACAATCATCATGCTGGCATAGGAGTTTTTGGGAGTTGCTGGTGCCTCACCTTATTGGCTAATTTGCCTGCCTACATGAGACTTAGGAAAAACAAACGCAGACCTTCCTGGTCTGTACGACTCCTTCTTGCACTGTGCGGTGAGACAACCACAAAGATCATAGCAAAATAGAGTGTTAGATTTAAGCTACAAGATGTTTAAAAGCACATCAACTTTTTGGTCATCAGATATTTTTAAAAAATTCAGACTGCAGTTGCTGGAAATCTGAAATCTTTCCTCTGCCATGACTCAGATGATTTTTGCATCGCGTCAGGAATTTTTTTTTTTTTACAGACAATTAATACCCATTAACTGCCGCCTTGCAGCAGCAGTCAGAATACCTGTATTTACCTGTTGTCTGTCTCTCTCCGCCCCCATCCCTACTCCCATTTGCCCCCATTATTCAGCCCTTGCTTATCTTCCAGTTCCAGTTCTGAGAAAAGGTTTCCAGCTGAAACGTTAATCATAGAAACATAGAAAATAGGAGCAGGAGTAGGCCATTTGGCCCTTCGAGCCTGCTCCACCATTCATTATGATCATGGCTGATCATCCAACTCAGTAGCCTGTTCTTGCTTTCGCCCCATACCCTTTGATCCCTTTAGACCCAAGAGCTATATCTAACTCCTTCTTGAAAACATACAATGTTTTAGCCTCAACTGCTTTCTGTGGTAACGAATTCCACAGGCTCACCACTCTCTTGAGTGAAGAAATTTCTCCTCATCTCAGTGCTGATGGGTCCTGCTTTATTTCCAGCATTCTGGTATTTGTTTTGCTTAGCTGTGAAGACATGTGGCATGTTTAGGGAATTAAAGGAGTTATTGGAAGATATTAACGTTTTATTTGAAGAGATTAAGCAAAACCGTGTATTTTGGCTGACCTGCTAACCACCGGCCCACATTTTCTTCCCAAACAGGATGCAATTCTGTTCTATATTCCACAAATTGTTCAAGCTCTCAGATATGACAAGGTAGGGAATACATTCTCTTTATTCGGTTAAAGCCAAATGGGAAAGGATTTTACCAGTTCACACTGGTGCTTGGTTAGCTACATATTGAGCTTAAAGGTTTGGAAATTCATGGAAATGCCCCATATTTTTCCTTTTAAAAAAAAAAGTGACTTTTCTGTTCTCTTTTTGAGATGTTTACGACTTTCAGAACTTCTGACCCAGCAAAGTTGGATTTAATGAGTTTACCTCTGAAGTATTTGTTGCAAGCAGGATACTATCCTAAAGCTGGCTTTGTTCCCTCTGCTAGATTTTCTAAGGCTGCTATATTGTGCCCATGTTATGGGAATATCGGGGAACCTTGTCAAATATTGACTCCATAGCCATACTGGGCTGGCTGAATCCTGTTGTTGATTCGAGAGGATCTCCATATTTTGCTTTTGTCAGATTCTTGATTATATTGTGTTCTACACATTTCACTTTTGCTTTGAGATACCCCCTACTTGGATGGGCCGCACAGATAGATTTGTCGTCTGGATTGTACTCGAGCCCAAACTGGCGAACAAACAGTTGAATCAAGGTTGTGTAGTGAGCATTATGTTCCTCTCTAATCTCACTTTAGTACATTAGTTTTGCAGACACCTCCCCAAAAAGGAAGAATAAACCTGTGTTTACATAATAACCTTATCTTTATTGTGTCTCTTAGAAATGTCCCAAATTACTGCACTTACAATAAGTTACTTTGAATTGCAGTCACGGTTTAAAATGTAAACATAATAGTGATTTTGTGTTCAACAAGATCCCACAAGCAGCAATTGAATGAAATTTGTGTATTGGAAAATATCACCTGACATCATTCAAATTCAAAATGTCATGTATTGCTTTTGATGCACATTTTATTGGCTACCTGCAACTTACAGTCATAGAAGTTAACAATGTATAAGGAGGCCGTTCGGTCCACCTTTTTGCTAGAGCAGTACAAAACTAATACCTTTTTGACCTGCTGTTTCTCCATAGGCCTGCATCGTGGCCTTTAAATGTTTATCTGTTTTACCCTTAAAACATGCAACGGTTGCTGCCTCAACTATTCCCTGTAGCAAAATACACTATGCTCCAGCAACTCCCCTCACCCTTTTGTCACTGACTTCCTAACTGTTCACTCTATCAAAACCCTTTATAATTAAAAAAAATTCCATTATGTCTCCTGTTAGCCTTGCCTTCTCTAGTTAAAATCATCCCAGTACCTCATGTCTCTCATTGTAACTATATTTTCCCACATCTTGGTGAATTGACTCTGTATGATCTCTGTGGCTTTAATGCCCTTTATTTAATGGGGCACGTAGCTGCTGCTTAACACCAGCTACCTCAACTGGCTAGGTGAAGTGGCTTCCTGTTAACCGGAAAATATTACTGTAAGCAACACAGGCTAAGCACAGTAAAGTGCTTAAAATGCCTATATTTTTCTCCTCAAATATTCAGTACTTTTATCCAGCAATTGAAAAATTATCAAATTGAGCTAACCCCTGAATCTTAGGCAGACTTGCTACGGGACATACGTTCTCATTTGTGCTTGCTGCAGAGATTGGCCTGCAGGTGTCTGTAAAATTCTAGGAACCCTGCCAGGAAAGTTAGTCATATCCAAAATACCACCATAAACCGCTGTTCCATCAAACAATTTTTTTTAATGAGCATTGATCAGTTATATATATATATATATATATATATATATTAAAAAAAAATCCTTGAAGGTGGTGGGACATATTGAGAAAGTAGTTAGCAAAGCATGAGGGATTGTGGGCTTCATAAATAGAGGTAGGTATTCAGTACAAAAGCAGGGAAGTTATGCTGAACCTTTATTAAAGCTCTGGTTAAGCCACAACCGAAGTATTGTGTCCAGTTCTGGTCACCACACTTTAGGAAGGATGTGAGGGTCTTTGAGAGGGTGCAGAGGAGATTTGCCAGAATGGTTCCGGGGATGAGAGATTTTAGCTGCCAGGTTAGATTGGAGAAGTTGGGGTTGTTCTTCCTGGAGAAAGGAGACTGAGGGGAGATTTGATAGAGGTGGCCAAGATTATGACAGCTTTAGAAAAGGTAGACAAAGAAAAGTTGTTCCTATTAGCCAATGGTACAAGGACTAGGGAACGCAGATTTAAGGTTTTGGGCAACAGATGCAGGGGGGATGTAAGGAAAAACTTTTTTACGCCGTAGGTGGTAATGACTCGCTGTCTATGAGGCTGGTGGAAGTGGAAACAATTAAAGAAATTGGATGGGCACTTGAAGGAAATAAACTTGCAGGGCTACAAGGATAGAGCAGGGCAATGGCACTGACTGGATTGCTCTAGAGAGCCAGCATGAATTTGATGGGCCAAATGGCCTCCATCTGTTCAGTAATGGCTCTGACTCAACTGCGTTTTTTTTTGCACCATTATGCCGGTGGGCAGAACTTTGAATAGCACTTACCCCTAAACAATTTCATTTCCATTTGTTAGCTCTGTTAACTGCCATTTGTTTTACAATATATTCTAGATGGGATATGTAAGAGAGTACATCTTGTGCGCAGCAGCCAAGTCACAGCTTTTAGGTCACCAATTTATTTGGAACATGAAAACCAATATATTCACTGATGAAGAAGGCAGTCATAAGGACCGTAAGTATTTAGGCTGTCATACTGTATAAAGGACAATGGTTGTCTATTCATTGCCTCATTCTTTACCCTACTGTGTGTGATATTGACATTCTTTATTTACTTCTGCTTGTGTTTGTTTTTTTAAAAGCAAATAATTCTGGGCTTATGGGCATCACTAGTCATGCCAGCATTTATTGCCCATGCCTAGCTGCCTTGAGAAGGTGGTGATGAGCCTTCTTGATTGAACTGTTGTATCCATGTGGAACTCCATGTTGAAAGCAAGACTGTTGAAATGTCTGTTTGCTAAGTGGCAAGTTTTGTTTTTCTGTACAGACTGAATGGGAGACTGGCAGGACCCTTTTAATAGCCATTATGCATAGAAGGTTTCAAGTCTCCGGTGCTGATTAGTAAAACAAGCCCCCAGAGATTAGGCCAGAGGGGAAGCAACGACTGTGTCATTGACATACTTTCCCGTGATGTGTTGCTTATTCAAGTACCTAAGCATTTATGCAGTGCCACATCAGTCAAACGCTGAAGTTCTTTCCTATTACCCTGATGGTACAGATCCTGATCTATTCTTTTATAAATATTTATCTTGAGCTAGCTATTATTTTAAGTCACTTTAGTAAGAGTTTGCTAATCTAGAATAGAGTGAAAACATTGTTGTGCATTCTTTAGTATATATGTGCACTTGCACTCATTAATACCTCAAATACACAACATAGTCTGTTGGCCAGACAAGACTGTATTCATTATTAGGTAAAAGTGCTAAGAAAATAGGCTTCTTAATATGGAGCTGTTAAACTTCAACGACTTAACATCAGTTGATTAGACCACTGACTTGATATCAATATTGGGTACAAAGAAACAAAGTAATGTGAATTATTTTAATCTGCAGAAAATATCCAGATTGTTTTCAACCCAACAGTTAGCTCAATCGGTGTAGTCTGTTGCTGGACTAACTTGTAGAATAGAATGGTAGAATACAAGGTTCCATGCATGATTACCTCCATGGTAACTTTCTGGAGTCTTCATTGTACACTCTGGGTGGGGTTGTGAATGAAGGCAAAACACTTTACCTCTCCTAGTATTTGAATATTAGAGAGTGCGTTCCTCACAGGCCACTCACAGCCTGCGGTTAAATTGAAGAGTGATGTTTGACAGCAGCTTCAGAAAAATGTTGGCTGCCTGTCTTTTTATACCTGTGAATGGGATTATGATGCTAGCAAATCTAAGAGAGCGGAGAGATTAAAAACAAAGGACAATGGGAATGGCTTTATGTTTGTGAAGTATACTTTACCTGCTTGCGACATAAATTGCATAGCTTATAGATTCTGGTAAATCTGATCTAGCTTCAGGTTAAACAAGCACCATTGGAATCCTGAATTGACAGATTTCTCAATTTAAAAACAATTGGATGTTTCCTGTGTGTTTTATTGGCAGCTGATATTGGTGAATTACTGGAGCAACTGATAGAAGAGATCACTGTTTCACTGTCTGGCCCAGCGAAGGACTTCTACCAGCGAGAGTATGACTTCTTCAACAAGATCACTAATGTTTCGGCTATCATCAAGTAAGATGGTGTCCTCTCAAAAAGACCCTCATAGTTCTCTGGCACCCTGATCATCTTCTCTATCACCCCCAACACAAATTTTGTTAGATAACGCGCCTGTGAAGAGGCTTGTTTTATTACATTAAAGATGCTATATAAATGCAAGTTTGTGTTTTGAAGATAGTTACCAAACCTGTCTTGTTTAAATATGGGAGTTGTCTGAAGTCTTTAAGGCGGTAGTCAAGTCAGATTGCTTCTGTAGATGAAAAAAGGAACCATTATGCAAGAAATATTATTTACCTCATAGTTGAGTGCAATAATTGCAAACTATTGTCTACTGATCGAGTAAGCAAAGGAGGATGAGAGGACACTTGTGTGGAGCATAAACACCAGCACAGACCAGCTGGGCTGAATGGCTCATTTCTGAGTTGTGCATTCTGTGTAATGTAAACTGAAGAGACGTTTCTGTTTGATCCATGGAGGGACTAAGAGACTAATGTCCTACGTGCCTCTAACCTCCTCTTGTGACCCATGCTCTTGGATGTTGTTAAAATTATGAGGGTTGCCTTCTTTACATGGTGCTGTTGGTGGTGAGAGTGCCAGGTGCCTGCCACCAATACTATGCTAATAATGTAAATAGGCCTTAAGCTTTCTTGAGTCTGCGCCCATGATCCTTTGAAACGGGTTGTCACTACATTTTTGGGGGTTGGTTATCATTTCTCAGTGTTTTTGGTTGCCTGAATATTTGTGATGAGCCTAAAAGTTACTTTTTCAAAGCTTGCACTTGTGTCAGAAAATAATGTAAAAACAATAGCAATGCATTTCCTCAAGCTACAAACTAGACATGAGGACCCTGACAGCTCAGCAAGTTTATTCGGTGAATAAGTGAACCATGTAGACCAGAAACACAACAGCCCCCTACCACTACCCCAGGGTCATTCCCCTGTGTGTCCACTGTTCCATTGTCAGAAATACACGATTCCTAACTTTGACCAAGCCCTGTTCACCCATCACCCCTGTGCTTGCTGACCTACAATGGCTGCTGGACCGGCAATGCCTCAATTTTAAAATTCTCATCCTTGTTTTCAAAGCCCTCCATGGCCTAGCTCCTCCAGCCCGACAACCTTCTGTAATCTCTGCACTCATATTATTTGGATTAGATGTGAGACACCATCAATGCTTTGGTTCTCATTTAACCCCATGAGTAAAATAAAGCAGAGATCTGTAAAAGACTTAATGTTGTGCTGTTAACCATCTTCTCATTTCTGTACCTGGGTGAGCTTCTTGCTATGAAACTGAAGATGCCCTGAAGGTCCTGAAATAAGATTGTGAGCCCTGCAACCTTTCGAAATTTCTGTGCTCTTCCAATTCTGTCTTCTTGCACATGCTCGATTTGAATCACTCCACAATTGGTGGCCATACCTTCAGCTACCAAGACCCTAAACTTTGGAATTCCTTCCCCAAACCCCTCCATCTCCCTAGCTCCTCCTTTGAAGACACTCCTTAGAACCTACCTCTTTGACCAAGCATTTGGTCATCTGTCCTGACATCTCCTTCTGTCGCACGGTGTCAAATTTTGTTTGCTAACTTTCCTGTGAAGCATTTAACTACGTTAAAGCTGCTATATAAATACAAGTTGTTGTTGGCAACAGCTTCTAGGAACAACTCTTATCTATCAGTCAAATTTCCCCATTTTTCTACCACAGAATAAATGCAGTCTAGTTCAATGTGATGGCATATTAAATAATGCTAGTTTTGATTAGCTGTGATCTTGTAACCTAGAGATATTTGTGACCTTGAAACAAATAGGAAGTTGTTTTTTTACTTGCAAAATTTTCAATATATGTTATTGTCAACTGCTGGGACTGTTCAATCTCTATTAGAAATTGAGTTTTGTGCATTAAAATGGTGGTGACAACTGTAATTTTTTAAAATGCTGATTAGGTAACCCCAATCCACAACAAGAAAAGGAAATTACAAACTTGCATTTACAAAAGGATTTCTTGCTCAATGTATTGTACATTTTTTTAAATGTTCTGAAACTCTTTGTAAAAGCAAAAAAGGGGGGGATAGAGAACTGATATTCTAGTTCATGTGATAAGTTTTATTGAAGCAGAGTAATCCATGCACCTTGTTTACTTAAAACAAATCCCAGTTGCCTTATTATGATTAGCTTAGCCTCATTACAGGAGTAAATTTTGCTGTTTCTGAATGCATCCTTTTTTCATTTGTTCGTGGGATATGAGCATCGCTGGCAAGGCCAGCATTTGTTGCCCATCCCTAATTCCCCTTGAGAAGATGGTGATGAGCCGCTTTCTTGAACCGCTGCAGTCCTTGTAGTGTAGTCCCAGATTGCTGTTAGGGAGGGAGCTCCAGGATTTTGACCCACCAATTGTGTAAATCTCTAATTGGAAGTTAATGCATTAACTCTCTCTCTTTCACCCATTACATTTGACCTCTCAGCACATTCCATAGCCCCTCTTTGTGAATTAAATTTGATCATATACCCGAATTGGGAAAATTTGCCTGAAGTTCCACTGGTCCACTCTGCTTTGTATTGATGCCGAATGACATGAAATCAGGCCCCAGAGTCTGATCTGACAACAGAGGAAGAGGTGTAAGAATTCTTGAAAGAGGTAGTCTCGCCTCAGTTGAGAGTCAGTTTTAGCCTTGATAACCTGGTTTACGCTGAGGTTGTGCAGGAGTATGAAGCTGAAAGGATGATGTGCTGAAACTAAACTTGCAATGTGAATGCACCATTAGGTGTTTCATTGATACAACTTGAACAGTGGCAGAGCTGCCGCTTCAGAGGAGAGTTTACCGAGAAAACATTTATAGCACAGAACCAGCCCAGACAGACCCTGAATGGAACATTGCCTCTTTAAAATTACATGTGTTCCAGATTCTAGCATGTTATTCTCTTGACTATGTGTTGTAGAAAGCGTATATCAGTGGAAATCTGATTACAGATAGATGGTATTTACCACGTTCCATCAGAAAGTGTAATTAACTTTTCTCTGGTAGAGCAGTAGAAATACTCAGAACACTTATTGTGCCTAACTTCTGTAGGCCATATCCTAAAGGCGAAGAAAGGAAGAAAGCTTGTTTGAAGGCCTTATCTGAAGTTAAAGTCCAGCCTGGTAAGAGAAACGGATCTTTTTCATGTTATTTCCAGCATCTCAAATGACAGTGCATCATTTTGTAAGTATTTCCCAATCTTTGAAGATGGACTGTTTGCAGTTTGGGAGTCTTTTCTCTAGAAGACTCCATTGTGCTCCTTTTTCATTTCTCAAATTAATATAAAGGTACAACATTTAAAGGATGACCATTAAAGCATTGCCCTGGTTTCTTTTGGTTTCAGGTTGTTACCTTCCCAGTAATCCAGAAGCTATTGTCTTGGACATTGACTACAAGTCAGGAACTCCCATGCAAAGGTGAATTTGATTTGACTTCAAACACCACTTTTAAACACTTGGTGCTGTAAATGACTTTTTTTGTGTTGAATAATGAATGCTTTATGAAATTCTTAATTGCACTTTATTTTAATTTCTACCATTCCTGCAAATAAAATGCATGGGAAAGTCTGCACTGTAACTTTTCTTAAAATATCCTATTCTATTCTGTTTAAATCCTTTATATAAACTTGCATGCGTATTTGTTTACTTCTTGTCTCACAGTGCTGCAAAGGCTCCCTACTTGGCAAAGTTTAAAGTAAAACGGTGTGGAGTATCTGAGCTGGAAAGGGAAGGTCAGTAAAGCTTTTTGTACTCTGGCCATTGCATATTTCACACATTGTAAAATCTACTTGCAATAAAGATTTCTTTTTGGTATCTAATCAACCTCAGTTACTAAGTCCAGATCATGAGATATAATGGGAGGGTCAGTAGAGAAACAATATTGTATTTTCTTTTCTGTTGATAGCTTGGAAATGGTTTTCATAGAATGACACAGTGCAGAAGGAGGCCCATGGCTCTGCTGGCTCTTTGAAAGTGCTGTCCAGTTTATGTTTCTATCTGCAAAATTCATCTCCTAAAACATTAAAGCCAATCAATTACAAGTACTATTTGAGATCTTTGTACAATTAAAGCAGATACAATTTTCTAAAAATGACAATCGACGCATTGAAAATGGGCATTGGCCCACCCAAACACAACACCTTTCATGTTTAACAATTCTGGCTTGCAGCAATGAAGGATGTAAAGTGAACTTCAGATGTATTCGCGAATTGTCCACAGTGCTCCATTCAAAACTGAAGCGTCTCCATTTTTAGCTTGGTATGTCAAGCCATCTCTGAATCCACTGTGCATTTCGCCAAGGGATGGAATGTTGGCAAACAGGCCACTTTTGCCCACCATCCAGTAGTTGGTTTCAATAGTGGCATCCCCTCAGCTGGGGTATTCTACCGAATGTGGAGGAAGCCAAGAGTGGGAGAACAACCAGACCAGCTATTCCCCCAGTTTTGTATTTTTTTAAAAGATGAGTTGCACTTTCATAGTACTTCATTTTTCACAGAAATGTCTCCAAGCCCCATGTATTTAATGAATTGCTTTGAAGTTCAGTAACTGTAAACAAGGCAGCCATTTTGAGATCCCTGAAACAACAAGATCAAGGGCTGGGTTACCTGCTTTGGTTGAGGGAAAAGTGCTGGCCAGGACACTGGGAGAATTCCTTGCTGTTCTTGGAATGAAATCTGAAATAGGATAATGCTAGAGTCCAAGATGCGATCTGAAAGGCAGTGGCTGTGACATTGAGCATTCACTCAATACTGCATTGCAGTTGTTACCTATTATCATTTGCTCAAATCATTGAATTGTGTTACTTTTCTTTGTTGGTTGGGGGGGTGGGGGGGTGGACCGAAATGTGTTTTTAGTAGATTTTTTTTAAAAAGAAAAATCTAATTGCAAATGCAAATATTCCTCAAGTTTTAATTGTCCCTGAATTTAAATTTTAAGTTGTCTGCACTGAGTTCTGCTTGAGTGTACAGATTGTGAAGTTGGGAGTTTGGTGAGTGAGGGGATTTTAAGGGTTAATTTGTCTCTTAAAGTCTAGTTTTTGTTTACATTTAACAATTAACTAAAAATTACTGTTTAAGTTGAAAGGGAAGTTAAGTTTCTTCCAGTCTTAAACAGGGATATACAAGTTTTCTGAGGGCAGCTATAGCTAGTTAACTAGGTAGTTAGCTTAAACTGGTTTCCGAGCTCTAGCAGAAATGACTAATTGTTTTTCGGAGAGTATAAATATAGGAGTCTCTGAGAGCTGCTTGTCTGCAATGGGTGCTGCTTGAGTGCACAGAGTGTGCAGTCAGGAGTTTGGTGAGTGAGGGGGTTCAGTGAAGAGGGGAACGATAAATTAATTAAGAAAAATAAATTTAATTAACACAATAAAGAGAGCAAGCCAGGTGATGTGTCACGGTTGCAGCATGTGGGAGCTCCTGGATGCCACTGTAATCCATGGCAACCATATCTATAGCTTGAGGAGCTTCAGCACAGAGTTCGGGCTGGCGACCGAGCTGCAGACAATGCGATGCATCAGGGAGGGGGAAGGTTACCTGGACACTTTGTTCCAGAAGACCGTCACACCCCTTAGAATGGGGCCATTTGATTTGGTCGGTGGTCAGGGATAGGCGGGTGTGACTGCAAGTTAGGCAGATAAGGGGCTCAAGAAGGTGGGAGTGGAGTAGCTGGGAAAATACTAGAATCTATTCTAAAGGATGTGATAAATGGACACTTGGATAATGATCTGATTGGGCATAGCCAACATGGATTTATGAATGGGAAATCAAGTTTGACGAACCTGTCGGAATTTATTGAGGATGTTATTAACAGAATTGATAAAGGAGAGTCGGTGGATGTTGTATATTTGGATTTTAAAAAGGCCTTTGATAAAGTCCCCCACAGGAGGTTGGTTAGCAAAACTAAAGCACATGTGATAGGAGATAATATATAGGCATGGATTAAGAATAGGTTAACAGGCAGAAAACAGAGAGTAGTAATAAACAGGTCATTCTCACGTTGGCAGGCTGTGACTAGTGGGGTACCGCAGGGATCAGTGCTTGGGCCCCAGCTGTTCACTATATATATCAATGATTTGGATGTGGGGACCAAGTGTAATATTTCCAAGTTCGCGGATGGCACAAAACTAGGTGGAAATATGTGTTATGAGGAAGATGCAAAGTGGCTTCAAGGGGATTTGGAAAGACTTCGTGAGTGGGCAAGAACGTGGCAAATGGAATGTAATATGGAAAAATGTGGTTATCCACTTTGGTAGGAGGAATAGATGTGCAGAGTATTTCTTAAATGGTCAGAGATTAGAAAGTGTAAATGTACAAAGGGACCTGGGTGTCCTTGTCAGTTATTCATTGAAAGCTAACATGCAGGTGCTGCAATCAATTAAGAAAGCTAATGCTATGTTAGCCTTTATCGCAAGAGGATTTGAGTACAGGAGTAGTGAAGTATTGCTTCAATTATATAGAACCTTGGTTAGACGCACCTGGAGTACTGTGTGCCGTTTTGATCCCCTTACCTTAGGAAGGATATTAGTGCCGTGAAGGAAGTGCAATGAAGGTTCACCAAATTAATTCCTGAGATGGAGGGCTTGTCCTGTGAAGAAAGATTAAACAGACTGGGCCTTTATTCTCTGGAGTTTAGAAGAATGAGAAGTGATATCATTCAAACATACAAAATTCTCAACACGGGAGATGCAGGAAGGATGTTTCCCCTGGCTGGGGAGCCTAGAACCAGGGACACAGTCTCAGAATAAGGGCAGGTAATTTAGGATCGCAATGAGGAGGAATTTCTCCACTCAGAGGGTGGTGAATGTTTGGAATTTTCTGCCCCAGAGGGCTGTGGAGGCTCAGTCGTTGAGTATGTTCAAGACTCAGATCGAAAGATTTCCTCACATTGAAAACATCAAGGGATACGGGGATAGTGCAGGAAAATGGTGTTGAAATAGAAGATCAGCCATGATCTCATTGAATGGTGGAGCAGGCTTGAAGGGCTGAATGGCCTACTCCGGCCCCTATTTCTTTTGTTCTTAAGATATTGGATTGTTGTTAAAAGTAGTAATGATTTCAGTTGAATGGACCTAAGCAGCAATTACTTAAATCTGAATTTTACAGTAATGATAAAATTAAACATTTTCCAGCTTGGACAGTGTTTGAGATTACAAAATTCTATGACCCAAGGGATTGGTGTGTTGCAATACTGTATATTTGCCCAAACTTACAGTCACACCCTCAGTTTCTCCTGCCATGTCTGTGTCTAATAATCCTCTGCTCTCTATAGATTGTTTTGAGGCATTTTCTACATGAAATGTGCGATATAAAAGCAAGTTGTTTGAGTTCCCATAGTAACAATAACTAAAAAGGTTATTTTAGTATAACTCATTATGCCGTAAATATAGTTCCTCATTGTACTTGCTGTTCTTGATTCAAAAAGAACAACCTGAATTTATATAGCTTTTTTAATGTAGTAAAGCATCCCTAGCCACTTTACAGGTGTGTAATCAGACACATTTGACACAGAGCCATTATGAGGGGAGAAAGGTTTAGCGAGGGAATTCCAGAGCTTGGGGCCTAGACAGCTGAAGACATGGCTACCAATGAGGGGACAAAGGGAGTGGGGGATGCACAAGGTGCCAAAATTGGAGGCAAGTGGTGTTTTTGGAGGGTTGTAGGGCTTGAGGTTACAGATATAGAGAGGGGTGAGGCCATGGAGGGATTTGAACACAAGGATGAGAATTTTCAATTCGAGGTGTTGCTGGACTGGGAGCCAGTGTGAGTCAGTGAGCACAGGGGTGATGGGTAAACGTGACTTTGTGTGAGTTGGGATACGAGCAGAAGAGTCTTGGTAAAGCTCAAGTTTACAGAGAGTGGAAGGCCAGTCACAAGAGATTTGGAATAGTCGAGTCTGGAGGTAACAAAGGCATAGATCAGAGTTTCAGCAGCAGGTGGGCTAAGACATTGGCGGCGATGGGCAATATTACGAAAATGGAAGTAGGCGGCATTGGTAATGGAGAGGGTATGTGGCCAGAAACTCAGCTCAGGGTCAAAGTTGCGAACCATCAGGTTCTGCCTCAGACAGTGGTCACAGAGGGCATTGCCATACGCAGTACCTTTATGTGAACACAGGTAATTTAGCACATTCACAGACAAATCGATGGTGAGGGGAGCTATTCTGGCCCTACAGCTAACCCCAGTATCTCTTGGCTAGGAAAGGGAAACAAGAAGTAGGGTGCCTCCTCTTGACGTACTATCCAAACAACACTTTTGGGCAAGGTTGTGTGTGTAAATGTTGGATGAGTACAGGATTGGCTGGTCCATGTTGTCCTCTGCAGTTGATTGGCCAACACACAATTAGCCGAAAGGCTGGCGACCCAGGTGAGGTAGCAGGGTAGCTGAGCTGCCAGTAACTGTGGGAACAATACTACACTGAAGGGTAGCACCTTCTGGAGAAAACAGTCAAAAGTTTGTCTGTGTGTGTTCCAAGCATCTTCAAAATGAATGCTAGAATAATCAAATATTGATAATTCTACTTTTTTTTTAAACCTATGTTGTGTATCATTTCTATGCTTTAACCATGTGCTATAAACCTAATATGCAGACTTAAGCGTTGAAGTGACATGTTAATACGGTGGGGAATAATGCATCTGATTTCCAGGTCTTCGTTCCTGTTCTGACTGCACTGATGACAATACTGAGAAAGATGACTCTGAAAGGATTTGTTGGCAGGCTGCCATTTTTAAAGTTGGTGATGACTGCAGGCAGGTAAATCCATTCACCCTGCATTTAATTTCTGTGGTCATGTCTCGGCATATAAACTATAAAGTTAACTTAACAGGTCTGAAGTAATTAAGGAAGAGCACATGAACATTTGGTGGAATCTACTGATATTAGTTGGGATTGGGGCAAAAGCAATGCTGAATAACAACTTGCATTTATATAGCGCCTTTAAAATACTAAAACAATCTTAGATACTTCATAGGAGTGTTATCAAGCAAAATTTGACACTGAGCCAGATAAGGAGATATTAGGGCAGATGGCCAAAACTTCGACAGAGATAGTTTTAAGGAGTGTCTTAAAAGAGAAAAGAGGGGTGTAGGGAGGGAAATCCAGAGCTCAGGGCCCAGGCAGCTGACGGTACAGCTGCCAAAGGTGCAGCGATTACAATTGGGGATGCTCAAAGAGGCCAGAATTGGAGGAACGCAGATATCTCAGAGGGTTTAGTTTAGTTTAGTTTAGTTTAGTTTAGAGATACAGCACTGAAACAGGCCCTTCGGCCCACCGAGTCTGTGCCGACCATCAACCACCCATATATACTAATCCTACACTACTCCCATATTCCTACCACATCCCCACCTGTCCCTATATTTCCCTACCACCTACCTATACTAGGGGCAATTTTTTATAATGGCCAATTTACCTACCATCCTGCAAGTCTTTTGGCTTGTGGGAGGAAACAGGAGCACCCGGAGAAAACCCACACAGACACAGGGAGAACTTGCAAGCTCCACACAGGCAGTACCCAGAATTGAACCCGGGTCGCTGGAGCTGTGAGGCCGCGGTGCTCACCACTGCGCCACTGTGCCGCCCCAAACTGAACTGAACAGAACCATCCACTACAAAAATCAGCTTACCACCTCTGGTGGTGCCACTGCCTGCCTTCAGAGAATAATTAGGTCAAAGTGTCCTTTAGGTAGTCTATCTCTGAAATGTTAATATGTGCAAGTGTACAGACTAAAGAAAATCAATTCATTGTCCCTGATGACTGACCTAAGAGATTGGCTTGTTTGTGGGGAATGGGGTAAAGGGGCAGTGCAGGGGGGAAGATAGTTAATATTTCATTCAAGACAACATTGTATTGAAAAACTGCCCCCAGCTGTTCCGCTTTAGTTCAGTTTGTCTGCTAAATTGGATTCCGAGGGGGTTGACACAAATAGTCAGCACTGTAACACCAAATTTCTGTGAACCTGAATATCAAATTAGTGAAGGACCTACCCGCCAGGGAAAGTACTGATCATCCATGCTCCCAATGCCAAGGCAACCTCGGAGATTCTTGCCCCATACAAAGAGCTCACCACGATTTGTGATGGCAGTTGTAGAGCTGGAGCAGGCTATAGAGATAGGGTGGGTTGAGACGATGGAAGGATTTGAAAACAAAAATGAGAATGTTAAAATTGAGGTATTGCTCGAAGTAATTAAGTTGTCATGAAGCACTTTTGGACATCCTGAGTGCATAATAAGACACAATTCTTTAGAAAGTGACATTTAAGCTCGCCTCCGATTTGTAGTTTAGGGTTCCCCCATGCCCAAAAAGTTTTGTATCTTTCGAGAGTCATTTTGTACTCTTTCGCAGAGAGCTTTTAACAAAAGTAGTATTCGGCACCAAAGCGAAACATTGCTTGACCTAGCACAGGGTGACGGGTCAGCTGCATGTTTCATAATCCTGTTGATGGGGAGGCTAGTATATTGTTCAAATAAATTAAAACTTGACTGAATGAGATAATGGCCAGTGACCACACAAAGCCCACAATGCAAGATCATAGTGTCATTTATGGCACAAAAGGAAGCCATTCAGCACATTGAGCCCATGCCAACTCTCCACGGAGCTATCCAGTCAGGCCCATGGCTCAATCCCTGTTGCCCTGCAAGTCTATTTCCTTCAAGTGGCCATCCAATTTCCTTTTGAAGTCATTGATCGTCTCTGCTTCCACCACCCTTCTGGGCAGAGAGTGCCAAGTCATTACCACCTGCTGCATAAAACAATTCCTCATAGTCCCCCTGCATCTCTTGCCCAAAATCTTCAATCCTCGTCCTTGTATCATTAGTTAATGGGAGCTTTGATCGATAAAAATTCATAATTACCAACTGAGTCAAGTTTCATTAGTTTTCTTTTGCATGGGAGCTAGGTTTAGAAGTACATTTTTTTTCTAAACCTTCCCTGGATTATTTCTTTAAAGTATTTCTGTTCTAATATTAACTTTCTAGAAAAAGTAGATTAAACTTTCATTGTGAAACTCATAAACCACTTAATGATAACAATTCCACACTCCGTTTTACTTGAAACACTTTTGTTAGAAGGTTAGTTTCTGATAGTTAAATTTTTTGCATTGTCTCGCTTTCAAAGTGTGCTTACTGTGTATGTGTGTGTGTCTCCACAGGATATGTTGGCGTTACAGATTATTGGTCTTTTCAAGAACATTATTCAGCTTGTGGGTTTGGACCTATTTGTCTTTCCCTACAGAGTAGTGGCTACAGCCCCAGGGGTATGTCCTACATGATAGAATGATATTGAAAATGTTACTGTTACTTACTGTGGTTATTCAATAAACTTAGTAAGATCTAGTTACATACGCAAAAGTTGAAAATAGAAGGACAGCTATATGAACATAGGAAATAGGAGCAGGAGTAGGCCATTTGGCCCCTTGAATCTGCTCCGCATTCAACTAAATCATGGCTGATCTTCCACATCAATGCCATTTTCCCGCACTATCCCCTGATGCCT
This sequence comes from Heterodontus francisci, assembly GCF_036365525.1. Taxonomy (NCBI): domain Eukaryota; kingdom Metazoa; phylum Chordata; class Chondrichthyes; order Heterodontiformes; family Heterodontidae; genus Heterodontus; species Heterodontus francisci. Next base: position 11,784,868 of record NC_090393.1, read on the forward strand.
TTAATATCTTGAAATCTATCTATCTCAGTCTTGAACATACTCGATGATTGAGCCTCCGCTGCCCTCTGGGGTAGAGAATTCCAAAGATTCTTCATTCTGAGTGAAGAAATTCCTCCTCTTCTCGGTACCCCTTATTCTGAGAATGTGTCCCCTGGTTTTAGACTCCCAGCCAGGGGAAACATCCTTCCTGCATTTAGCCTGTCGATCCCTGTAAGAATTTTGAACTGTTACTGTGTAAAGAGCTAACCTTGAAACACTGCCATATTCACATGTCAGAATTACGTATTTGTGGATGCATAAAATCAGGAAACAATTGTACCTCAGAGAAGTGTGGTTATTAAATTTAGACTGAATTTCAACAAATTGAGAATTCCTCTCAATGTCAGGACCTTTGCTTAAAATAATTGTCTTTGTAGTGTACATAATTTCTTTTCAGCAATTTCCTGTTTTCAAGAAACTGGTCAAGTGTTGACCTGTCCTCTAGGCTTTACCCCATTCTATTGTATTTCACGATAAAAGTTATGCCTGTGGTCCTAAGGGCTGATGTTTATCAATATGCACTAATAAAGGGAAGCCATGAAATCAATGGGTATAATTTCATGTCTGGCACAGCTGTGGTTTGCTTCCTGATAGACCAGGTAGGCGGATGAGACTAGTCACCAATCACAAGCATTTGTAAAACCAACCATATCGTGTTCACTGTCAGGGTTATCATCAACTTACTTGATGAAATAAATACTGTACAGGAATGGAGTTCTCAAATGGATATTCATTGTAAGCAGAATTCAGGTGTGACCCGAGTTTAATTTTTCAGTGTGGAGTTATTGAATGCATCCCTGACTGCAAGTCACGCGATCAGCTGGGCCGACAGACTGATTTTGGAATGTACGATTACTTCAGGAACCAGTATGGAGATGAATCAACTTTAGCATTCCAGAAGGTAAAATCAGGACATCCCTGCAACTGGCTGCAAATTGGGCAGAGCAAATTATTATGGATGATTGCTGAAGAGAAACAAATGTTCTTTTCTGTAGAAAAGAGAAGGCTCAGGGAGTGACCTAATAGAGGTCTGTAAAGTTATGAAGGGGCTTGAAAGGATAGATGTAGAGAAGTAACTCATAAATATTCAGACAAAACATCTTTACCTAGAGATTGGTGAGAATATGGAACTTGCTACCACATAGAATAGTTGAGGCAAATAGCATAGATGTTTTTGAGGGCAATCCAGATAAGCACATGAGGGAGAAAGGAATAGAAGGTTGTGTTGATAGGATTAGATGAGGTAGGGTGGGAGGGGACTTGTGTGGAGTGTAAACACTGTCATAGACCATTTGAGCCAAGTAGCCTGTGTCTGCTGTAAATTCTGTGTAAATATTTGATTCAAGGCTATTACAAAGGCAGGAATTGGTCACACTGGTGTATATTATTGCTGCTGTATACATCTCTGTGTAAAGGATTTCATATAATTTGGATGGCCTAGCCATCTTTAGCTGCTTTATCAATGACCTTCCCTCCATCATAAGGCCAGAAATGGGGATGTTTGCTGGTGATTGCACAGTGTTCTGTCCCATTTGTAACTCTTCAGATAATGAAGCAGTCTGTGCCCACATGCAGCAAGATTTGGACAACATTCAGGCTTGGGCTGATAAGTGGCAGTAACAGTCATACCACACAAGTGCCAGCCTCCAACAAGAGAGAATCTAGCCATCTCCCGTTAACATTCAAAAGCATTACAATTGCTGAATCTTCCACCGTCAACATCCTGGGGGGTACCATTGATCAGAAACGTAACTGGACCAGCCACATAAATACTGTGGCAACAAAAGCCAGTCAGAGGCAGCATATTTTATGACAAGTAACTTACCTCCTGTCTCCCCAAAGCCTGTCCACCATCTATCAGCAGTGTGAGGGAATAATCCTCACTTGCCTGGATGGGTGCAGCTCCAGACCACTCAAGAAGCTTCACACTATCCAGGACAAAGCAGCCCGCTTGATCGGCAGCTCATCCACCACCTTCAACATTTACTGTCTCCAACACTGGTGCACTATGGCTGCAGTGTGTACCATATACAAGTTTCACTGCAGCAGCTCACCAGGCCTCCAAACTGTAACCTCTTCCACCTAGAAGAACAAGGGCAGCAGGCGTAAGGAAACACTGCCACCTGCAAGTTCCCCTCCAAGTCACTCACCATCCTGATTTGGAAACATATCACCGTTCCTTTACTGTCACTGGGCCAAAATCCTGGAATTCCCTCTCTAACAGTACTCTGGGTGGACTTACACCACAACGACTGTAGCAGTTCAAGAAGGCGGCTCACCACCACCTTCTCCAGGGCAATTAGAGATGGGACATAAATGCTGGTATTGCCAGCAGTGCCCACATTTCATGAACGAATAAAAAAAACCTCAAGATTTAAAAATGAATTGGAGGGGATGTAGAGAGAGAGTTTTAATTTTTGATGCGGATGTTTCTAATTTAATGCATATTTTGTTAACTAAACACAGGGAAGGAAATCTGATTTGGCAAAATGTTCCAGCAGAATTTGAATTCAGCAGAATTAATTTGTACAGCCAAGTATAGAAAATAGGTGTGGCCATATTTTGAAAGCTCCAGAGTACATGAAGTCGAATTTACCTTTGGTGTAATCAGTTGCCCTCACTCTGCTCTCTAGAAACACATTGAGCAATGCAAAGTAGATGAAAAATGACTGATAATGCGAGGGATAGGTTAGTCATGCATTCTTTTGGCAGTCAAGAGGTTTCTAACTGCCAACATTCACCCCTGTGGTTGGTCTGTGCAAAGGCAGCAAATGCACATCTCTGTTCTCTTAAGAATTTGGATCTTAACACATCAAGCCTAAGCAGATTTTTAGTGGGTATTATGAACTGATGAGTAAATGTGTTTATCAGATGGCAGTCAATGTGAATTTTTAGGGAAAAGTAAGGCTTTGCTAATTTTGCTTATAAGCCATGCCATCTTTGATGCATATTCATCGATCATCTATTCCACAATTAACATTTTCTTTTTTTCTCGAAGGCACGGTATAATTTTATCCGCAGCATGGCTGCATACAGCCTCCTCCTCTTCTTGCTCCAAATCAAAGACCGACACAATGGGAACATCATGCTGGACAGGAAAGGTCATCTCATCCACATAGGTCAGTGCTTATCCTGCAAGAGCAGCATAAAGTCTCATCAGCATTAAAAATTGAGTCAGTTGATTTCAGTGTGTCTCCGTCAAATCACCAATGCTGGTTTCATTTCCATTAGCTTCTACTGGTGCAGTCGAACATCTTTCTGCAGCTACCATTTTCCCTTTCCAGTCTCCGGTCATCTTGTGTGGTCTGCCTTTTTAAGCCATTTTTTCACCCATTTGCTACTTATAGAATCTAAAATTGTATCTAAGAGCAGACAGTAATTCTCAGGATGGGAAAAAAATCATTGATACAGGTGCACCCGAACTATAACTAATGCCCTGGAGAGATAGGGGATGGAAAAGAAGTAGAAGTCCTCTTTGACTGGTCTGTGCAAAAGCACCAAATGCATATCTCGGTTCTCGAAATAATTGCATCTTTGCACATCAAGACAAAGTTGATGATCAAGTTGCCACTTGTTAATATCAGTTTATTGTTTGTTTCTGGATTGAGTAGGGGTTACATTTTACGAACACAAATGGAGAGCAAAGGGAGTATTTTCCCTTATATCCAACCTCAACCATTGAAGTTATGTTCAACATTTATAGAACCTTGGTTAGACCATACTTGGAGTTTTGTGCACAATTCTGGTCCCTATATTACAAAAAGAATAAAGAGACAGTAGATAAGGTGCAAAAAAGATTTATAAGGATGATACCAGACCGGAGAGGTTATATCTATCAGAAAAGATTGAACATGCTGGGGCTCTTTTCTCTCGGCTGAGGGGGTAACCTGATAGATGTTTTTAAAATTATGAAAAGGTTTGATAGGCTAGACAGAGAGATGATGTTTCCACTTTTGGGGGAGACCAAAATTAGGGGCCGTAAATATAAGCTGCAGGAATGTTTTAATTCTAACGTTGGCAGTTGTGCTTATTTGCTTCCCTTTGCTGTACTGGTGTAACCAGCCCACTGACTCCTGGCTGCTCATAGCCAGTGATCAAGCAACAAGGTGTGGACAGTATTCATGCCAAATTCCTAAACATTAAAAATTCTCTAGGGAAAGGGGGAGGAAACATTAATGGTTTTGAAGAGCAGTGTCATGAGCTATCATTTGCCCTGAGCTGTGAATCTGCTGCTGGTTTGATATCAATTGGAGGGTGGTATGTGTCCAGGTGCTCATGTCTTCAGGATCAAAGCGACTGCTATAATTGAGTTGCAGAGAAGCATGCAGTTTCTGCTGAAGATCCACACCTGCATCAAGTGGAACCACTATTCATGCTGTGGTTCAGAACATGGTAAATTCCTGGTATCTGCACTTTGCCTAGTGAGGGCTGAATTCTATAATTGGCAATTGTCTAATGACTATCTTATGCAGGGGTTGAGAGGCCAGAGGTATGGTGATGTGTGGGTTCTTTGGGGCAACAAGGTGACATGTCTGATGCTGGAATATTAGAAGAGGACCGGCTCCCTGTGCCACAGTCAGTAATCTGGTCACTGAGCCAAGCAGGTTCACCGTGCTCCAGGGTAAACCTGTTAATGGGGGTTGGGATTCTTACCATTCAACCTTAGAGATCCCTGGAAGCTGAACAGGTAGAGCAAAAAGAAAAAACAAACTTGCGTTTTTATGGCACCTTTCACTACCCCAAGACATCCCAAAGGACTTTGCAACCAATTAAGTACTTGTCGCTATTGTAATGTAGGAAACGTGACAGCCACTTTGTGCGCAGAAAAGTCCCACAAACAGCAGTGAATTAATAATGTGTTTGGTGATGGTGGTTGAAGGTTAAACATTGGCCAGGAATTCGGGGAGAACTCCTCGGCTCTTCTTTGAAATAATGCCATGGGTTCTTTTACACCCACTTGACAGGCAGACCAGACTTCAGTTTAATAACTCATCTGACAATGCAGAACTCACTCAGTGCTGCAGAGAAGTGTCGCCCTACACTGCTTGCTCATGTTTCTGAATTGGGGCTTGAACTCTTGGGCAAGAGTGTTACCGCTGTGTCAAGCCTGACAGTACCCCATATTGTCACTAAATAAGTATTTACATTGCGACTGCAGTGTCCATGCTAATGACCTAACTGCAGTTATGGTGTAAATGTAGCCGGTGCCCATCATCATGGCCTGGTCTGACACAAGCAAAGAGCTAGCTGGACAAGCTCTGTAAGATACATGGTTTTAGCTGGTTAGATACCAATGTACACAATGGGCTTCCAAAAGTTTAGTTTCCAGCTATACCTTCTGGATTTAGGAAAGAGGGCGTTGCCCCTAGGGGGAGAGAGTACACAGTTTACATCAGGTAAACAGCAACTCTGCTTATGTGGATTTAACTGCAGCTTGTTTGGAGTGTCCTTAATAATAATGATGGATTTCAGGACTCTTCACAAACACCTGATTAGCCAAAAATAAACTATCACTATTAACTGATATTTGTCTTGGAGAGAAACCTGATGACTGTTGGTTATAAATCAAACTGCGTATGTTTTTGCAGATTTTGGTTTCATGTTTGAAAGCTCACCAGGAGGCAATCTTGGTTGGGAGCCTGATATCAAGCTAACTGATGAGATGGTGATGATCATGGGAGGAAAAATGGAAGCCACGCCCTTTAAATGGTTCATGGAGATGTGTGTTAAGGGTTACTTAGCAGTCAGGTAAGAAGCCTGTACAAAAACTAATTGTATGTTTTTCACCAGAGTCATTTCGAGAGAGGTTTCAGAATTTTGAGAACTGTGGTGCAATTTAAACAGTTGGCAATATTCACAAGAGTCCCCTTCATTATGAAGACGTGCCTCCTCCCTTATGAAGGTATTGGTGGTCCTTGTGTAGTTGGCACTGCACTACAGTTAGGCAGGATCCGTTTGCATTCAAAAGAATTGGAAGGATGGTTGACCTTTTCAATTTGTTGCTGATGCAGGTTTCCAGACACTAGCTGCATCGAATGTCTCTGAAAGTTGTCAGTTTGGTTAGTGAGTAGACTGAAGAACATAAATTTAAGAATCAGGAGAGCGATTAAGAGAATTTTTTTCTGTCCTGCCAGAAACCTTGGCAGAAGCAGAATTCTGAGTAGCTTTTAAAAAGAAAGTGGATAAACATTTCATAAAGAAAATGTGTAATGGGTACAAGGAAAGGCCAGTAGAATGGATTAAGTGAGTAGGTCTTTCAGTGCGATGCCACGTGCACAATGGGCTTAAGGGTTCTTTTTGTGCTGCAAGATTCTGGTTCTAGTAATTTAGGTTTTCCATGTGATGATACATTAATTGGTGATCCAGAGATCAACTGAGTGGGAATTAAAAATAAAATCTCTTTGCTTCATTAGAAAATGTTCTTGTTCTAACATGTAAATGCCTTGTTAGATAACGTGAGGTCATCTTTGTGGTTTCAAACTGACGCAAATTATCCCTCTCGGGTTGCTGAATGTTTCTCTGGTAGCTCAGCATGTTTGGGCAAGGAACAGTTGAGTTATACAGATCAGAAACATCTCACTTCACTGTGTTAACCAGTCTCAGTTGAGGAGCTGGTGAGGGTGATACAGTTTACTTCATTGCCTCAGGCTTCTGATGGGCAAAACTGGCCGGCGCCTTGATTCTGAACGCTGTCCACTGAGTCTTGCTGCCAGTGGACAGATTGGGCTCTGCTGTAACCTACCCTACCCTGCCCTGTGACCAAATAGCCTACTGCCATCATCGTTGAGCATCGCACCTGAGAAATGGGCAGTTGGTAACCTACCCTGCGTGGAGCTATACGCAACATGATGAAAGTGTTCGATAGGACAGATGCAGTGATGTTTCTATTTGTGGGAGAGTCCAAAACTAGGGGCCATAAATGCAAGATAGTCACCAATCGATCCAATAAGGAATTCAGGAAAAATTTCTTTACCCAGAGAGTGCTTAGAATATGGAACTCTGTACCACCAAGAGTAGTTGAGGCAAATAGCATAGATGCCTTTAAGGTGAAGCTAATTAAGTACTTAAGGGAGAAAGGAATAGAAGAATATGTTGATAGGGTGAGAGGAAGCTCGTGGAGCATAAACACCAGCACAGGGCAGCTGAGCTGAATGGCCTGTTTCTGTGCTGTAAATTCAATGTAATATTTAGAAGCCAACGTATTTAGTAAAGGAAAGAAAGTTGGAGCAGAAAATGACATAACGGGAAAAATTAACCTGTATTCAGTGCCAGTTAATGCTGAAATCTGTTCAGTTTAGGAAACAAATTTAATTATAAAGACGTCTGTGAAATGTTCCTGTGCTGCTGCTTGGTTTGTTCTGTTCCCACTTGATGTTCAATGTGTGAACCATTTGGAGCCTCTGATGACTGTCATTGTTCTCATTCTTTAGGCCTTACATGGATGCAGTGGTATCACTTGTTACACTCATGCTGGATACTGGACTTCCTTGTTTCCGAGGGCAGACCATCAAGCTTCTGAAGTAAGCATTAGCTTTTGGCTGTGTGTTTTTGATATGATTAAACCTTTTAAGTATATCAGGATTTGGATCTTGTAAGTATCTTAGACATTCCCCTACAGTTGTCGAAAAATGCTAATCCCATTTTATGATCTTTAGTGAGAAAATATTGTAAGTCCTTTTGAATTCTTGAATAAACCTGCAATCAATCCATTTTTCAGATGATGTGCATGCAATATTTTTAAGCTGCACATTTAACATTTTGCCATAATTTGAAATGCCAACACATCAAATGCCCAGAATAAGTCTTCAGATTTTTATTAGCACTTTTCTTGCTGTGTTTTAGACAAAGATTCAACCCGAATGTAAGCGAGAGAGAGGCAGCAAACTTCATCATCAAAGTCATTCAGAACTGCTTCCTGAGCAACAGGTAAATGATTTATAGTTTTCCTGAGATTCCCTTTCCTCTTATGCAATATTTTGCCAGTTGAGAGTGGGCTAGGTTCACTCATTCCCCTATCTTTCTATGGGAGAGGCACATGGCTCCTGCAAAGCTCCAAGATGGTAGGACATCATGTCATGTTCACAATTAGTCATGGAATATGCCATACCTTTCCTCCGGGATGGGAGAGGGAGATTAGACACCTGAAGCCATACTCAACGGGCTTCTAGATTAGAGTTGGTAACGTTCTGGGATGAGTCAGGAGGATGAAGGAAGATGATGCAAGAGATTCATAGTGAAGTTAAAATGTGCATTGATTGAAATGCTATAAAACTGTGTTGTTACTTTTCAGGAGTAAAACATACGACATGATCCAGTACTACCAGAACCAGATCCCGTACTGATGATGAACTCAAACCTCCCCTGTCACTTCCTGAAGACAAGAAAGTGAGACCATGCTGTTATCACTACTGTATAATTCTTGCACTTTTTAGCCTCAGTTTGTGTTACCCGTCTTTAACGGCTGTATCTTAAACTGTACTTTTGGGACCTCACATCAATCACTTATTACAAAAAGAATATTCAATCACTCTTTGCGATTATAGAGCATAGAATATGTGTCAAATCATAGTTGAAGCGTTAATTGCACTATCTGTGTTGTCTGTGATGCTGGGATGATGAAATTGAAATATTAAAGTTGTACGTGGAGATATTATTTTTCTGTAGTGTATGTAAATGCGTAATACAGATATATTGAATCTATAATGTGAATAAAAGTAGTTGAATTGGTTTGGTGTTGCATGCTATCTTCAGTTTATGGCTCTTTCCTGAAGAGAACAGAAAAAATGATATACAGTCAATTTAACATCAGATGGGGAAACTGGCAGTATTTTGTCTTGCGACCCATTTCCATGTTGTTCAGCTGAAAGTGAACTTTCGGTTCCAGTGGGGTCATCTACTGGACATGGTATAAGCCACAGGAGCTCCTCCTGTGAATTTCACCAGTGAGGCAAAATTCAGTACTGATGTTCTTGGAGGTTCCACGTTCTAAACTTCCATGATATCTGAAAAAGGATCACAGCTACACATCAGATAGTTCAGGCATCCTATTGACATTAGTGAAAGGCAGAAGACTGTTGATGCTGGAAATCTGAACAGAAAATGCTGTAAATACTCAGCAGGTCAGTGTCTGTAGAGGGAGAAACAGTTAACATTTCAGGTTGGTGACCTTTTGTCAGAAGTGATGTTCCATTTTACTTTTCTCGAAGATGTGAATGACTTTACTATTAATCGGACTACAACAATACCTTAAGAATACTTGATAACATTAGCATCTACCACGCAATGAAGCACTGCAAATCGATTGAAACCACAACTTCCCATCATAAGATCTTAATTTATTTGTGCTCAAGCCGAAAGAGCTAAACCTGAGATTTTAAAAGTGTCTTTTCCAGTTCAGCTAACAGCTCTCATTAAACCATTTTCATTCTTGATTCTGTTGGCAAGCTACATCAAAAAGAGGTGGTGATCTTGAAATGGATCATTTGCTGCATCCCCTTGATCATCACACTGATAGCAAGAACGGTGACACATTGCGGTTTCGAGCCCGATTTAAAGGTGTGTGCGGGGCAAGGATGAGAAAAGAGTGCTTAAGGTGAACTACCTCTTGTTAAAACAGTTCCGTTTTTGCAGTCAATTGAAATAAGCTCATAAAGTGGCCGCAGGATAAAGAATTATGTGGATTCTACCAAAAGAAGCAAAGATCTTGTCTAAATGTTCAGATAGGTCCAGGAGACATAATTGTTTTGCTCTAGTTCTCTAATGAGGCACATTCCCCTAGTGATGTGCTTCAGCGCTGAGACCTATTCTCTTCATAATGAGCTTTACTCTAAAAATATAATCCACTTTGGTTCTCAAAATAACAGTCAATATGGGTTCCATCAGCCAGCTGAAGCTTAAAGCCTATCATTAAGAGTTTATGTCAACTTAATATTTACTAGAACAGGTTTTTCCTGATGCTATGACAGCTTAGCATGTGTTAATATTGTATGTTTACCAAAAAAGCCAGTTGACTGCTCCAAGTCAGAGGACAACTACTTTGTGTGGGCATACAAGGAGCTGCAAAGAGTTCATTCTGCACTGATTCAGACTGATTTTAAATCATATTTAATAACTGACCTCAATAATAACTAGTGGAAATCTGTAACACTTTTTCCCTCAAAAAGTTGTGGAGGTTATGGGGGGAGGCGTCAGTTGAAAATGAGACTGAAAGGTTTTTGTAAGGGAAGGATATTAAGACTTAAAGTGATTGCTTCTTTTGCCAATGCCGACATTAGGAAAAACGTTTTTACGCAGCGATTGGTTAAGATCTGGAATGCGGTGCCTGAGAGTGTGGTGGAAGCAGATTCAATCGAGGCTTTCAAAAGAGAACTGGGAATAATCATCTGAAGAGAAAACATTTGCAGGGCTACGGGGAAAAGACAGAGGGGTGGGACTGGGTGAGTTGATCTTGCAGGGAGCCAGCACAGATATGATGGGCCAAATAGCCACCTCCTGTGCTGTAAACCATTCTATGATTCTATAAGAATTAAGGAAAGAAGGCTGGGAGCTGCGGTTGAGATAAACAATCAGCCGTGATCTAATTGAATGGTGGAACAGGTGCAAGGGACTGAATGGTCTCCCATTTCTACGTTCATAAAACGTTTTAAGCCAAAGGCTTAAAGCAAGTTTCAATGGCAATAGCTGGTGTTTGTAGTTCAGATGATGGGTGCTACAAGTAACGGCCATTATCCGATGAACAATTTGCAAAATTTTAAAATAAGTGGAAATGTGTAACTCATCAGACTGCACCTGAAAGATGAGGACAGGAATGTTTTGAATGGCCCCTCTCCCCCAAAAACATTTATCTATCTTTCTCTCTCACAGGCTGACAGGCCTGCTGCACATTCCTGGTGGTGTGCCTTTGATTTCTGATTTCAAACATTGAAGACCTTTCTTCTCTCTTGGTGAAAACTGTTCAGTTCTCGGTTCAACAATGTTTTCATTGGGTCAGCTGTGGTTCAGTTGGTGGCACTCATTTCTAAGTCACAAGGTTCTGGGCTCAAGTCCCACGCTAGGGTTTGAGCATGGAAATTAAGGCTGATACTCCAGTGCAGTACTGAGGGAGCACTGCACTGTCAGAGGAGCAGTCTTTTGGATAAGATGATAAACTTGAGGCCCCATCTGCTTGCTTGAGTGAATGTAAACGGTCCCATGGCAATGTTTTGAAGAAGAGCAATGGTGTTATCCCCAGTGTCCTGGCCAATATTTACCCCTTAATCAACATCACCAAAACATTATCTGGTCATTAGCACATTGCTGTTTGTGGGAGCTTGCTATGCACAAATTGACTGCCGCATTTCCTGCATTACAACAGTGACTGCACTTCAAAACAAAGTACTACATTGGCTGTAAATAGCTTTGAGATGTCCAACAGTCATGAAACACGCTATATAAGTGCAAGTCTATTATTTTTCCACACATCTATTCAACCCAAGTCGGACAGGCAATATTTAAGGATACAGAATATGACCAGGTGCTCTTGCTGTACCCAGTGTAAGGGTCTGCTTCCACAGGTAAGCCATATTTCTTAGGAACTAATGTGATGTTATGTAAAGTATTTTTGCAGGCCTTGGTGAACAAAGAGCCAAATATTAATCCCTCTGCAACTCTTCATGTGCAACCTTCTTCAAACTTATGACTGATCACATGTCTGCTGGTCCAGTGACTGACTCGCCTCTTGTGTATCTCTTTCCCCACTTCCCCACTTCCAGTGGTCGAATAATCATTTGCCTTATGCCTCCTTCTTAGCACGTTGAATGATGATGGCATCCGTCCGGCTCGGGAGGCAATGGACTGCGCCCAGGGTCTACATCAATTCTGGGTTGACTATCGCCCGTTGTGGCTGTAGAGGCCGACTCATGAGTGGCAATCCCTTCTACAGCCGACATTGATGAATGACGTCAGCCCGAGGTCGACTGATGTTTTATCCTTCCATCTGGTGATTTCTTTTGTTCCCTGCTTTTTCCATGCCCTTCCTGACTACTTGTCGCCAGGCGCTCCAGTCAGCAGCAAGGACTTCCCATGCATCGACACTGATCCCAGTTAACTTGAGGTCTCGCTTACAGATATCCTTGTATTGCAGATGTGGGTGACTGTTGGTCTTGTGCTGATAGCAAGCTCGCCATAGAGCATGTCTTTGGGGATGCGCCCATCATCCATTTGGCTCACATGACCCTGCCAACGGAGTCGCCGCTGACTTGAGAGGGCAAACATGCCTGGGGTCCCTGCACATCGGTGTACTTCCATTTTCAGCACTCTGTCCTGCCAGGAGATGCCCAATATTCAATGAGGCAGCGTAGGTGGAAGCTGCTCAGCTCCTGTTCTTGGTATAAGTTGTCCATGCTTTGCTACTGTAAAGGAGGGTGCTGAGAAAACAAGCCTGGTACACATGGAGCTTTGTATTTTCGGTTAGTTTGCCATTGGTCCACACTCGCCTTCTCAACTTTGACATGAGAGCTGTGGCCTTGGAAATCCTGGTGCTGATTTTGGCATCAAGGGACAGATTGCTGGTGATTGCTAATCCAAGGTATGTGAAACTGTCGACCTCCACAGTGAGACACTGCCAGAAGAAGAGAACATAGGAACAAGAGCAGGCCAATTATCCCCCTTGTCCCTGTTCCACCAATCAATTAGATCATAGATAATCTGTAACTTAACTTCATTACCTGCCTTGTTTCCATGCTGTGATCTGAAATGCGCAGTCTGAAAGAGCGGTGAATAATAACTTTCAAAAGAGAATTGGATAAATACTTGAAGGGAAACAGCAGGAAAAGTGGGATTAATCTGATAGCTCTACCAAACAGCCAACACAGATCCGATGGGCCGAATGTCCATCTTCTGTGCTGTATCATTCTATGATTGTCTTGGCCAGGGGTCTGCAATCTGTGTCTCTTTAGCATCTCATTTTCCAGTTAGATTGTATTAACATGAAAAAAGCCTAAAAAGAATTAAGTCAAGAAAAGTAAGAGCTGTGTTTTTATTGTGGGGATAAACCGCTAATCATTATGCTGCACTTTACAGTTTCAAATGAATATTTGAATGAAAAACATCAATGCGCTCTAAATAAACCTTTTCGAGTGGTTTAGTTACACCATGGGTAGAGATAATGCCTTTGGTTCAAGTAATGTTTTATGGTTATGACCATCATTGTTTCTAATATAACTGAGATGATAAATTATTCTGAATATGCTATTAGAATTTTTTATCATGAGAACCAATAGCTGAAAAAATTGTCTTAATTCCACGCATCTTAAGTTATAGTTTGTTTTAAAGATTTAAACTTTGCCAACAAAATTATGGTTAGCAAAAGTCAAAAAATGTGATAATTCAGGGTTAGGTCTATTTTAATTTTGATTTTTTTCTATTGATATATAAATTCAAACATGCGTTTATTTATTATATGTGCAAATTATGCATTCTACCAGAGGCACTTGGCAATTTGCCAAGTATTTGATGTAGAAATGCTGAAATTTCATCTTGTGGCCCCCAATAGTTTTTATTTTCAGCTACCTTTTTTAAAAAAGGCTCTTCAGGTTAAAAAAAAAAGGTTTAGACTCCTGGTCTAGGCTCACAAGTTCAGAAAGGCTACTTGTGGAACCTTATCCCAATGTGAATCAGAGCTTTGAAGGGACTAAAAGGCTTAATAATTATTATACTGCTAGCTTTAAATTGCTGTCAAATGCGGGGATGGGGACACAGCAATTGGCATGTGCTACTAGCTGGTGTCCAGTTACCTGTGAAACTTTCAATGTTGGTGAAAGGTTGACTATGCAAGTTGGTCCTTTATTAAGATCAAAAATGGAAAATTGTCCCTGGGAACTTCTGAAACTTGTAATTATAGAAATTAGGTTTCACCAACTGCAGTTATATTACTCACTGGACCTGATATCACACCTTAAACCCAATCCCAAACTCATGCAGGCTTGGCTGTAGTTATGCGAGTGTATTTGCATCTTTGCAACTCCACACTGTGCAACTCAGTTATGGGATAATTCTCATTGGTCTTGTGGGCAAACAGTGGCCACTGGAAGCCCATATTCGAAGTTCAACAACTGATGGTTGGATAATTAAGCGCACACTCAAATCTCCAATATACACTATTAACAGGCAAGGTTGCCTGGCTGAGTGGAAAGCTCAGATAGTTACCCTTATAATCACCAGTATAGTAATAGGCTAAAAATATACATCATTAGTTTTTTTTTGTATTAGGTCAGAAATCCACACAGTTTTATTTACATTTTACCTAGATTACATGCTCAAGTCTTTGGGTAGGGGGTGCAGCAGGGGGCTTGATGCAGAGGTAAATGTGCTGCTCGCTGAGCCACATGTAGCTGGTTGGGTTTATGGTCATGATCCAAAAAATATCATTTGAACTGTTCATTTCCTGGGATATTCACAAATCAAAATCCACTTTCACCTCTGAGTTATTGTTGGAGCATTCCTGTACCAAGGTCATGTTGGGATTATAAATGTGATTATTTATTTAAAGGCAGTAATCAGGGCACATTGAGATTTGCTTATTTCTCTAATTCTGTTCTATAACATTCAGTGTTTCATATCTCCCAATATCATAGGTACACGGTGTTATTTGCAACCTAATGACAGAGCGTATGGAATCTAACCATCTTCCCTTGACATTCAATGGCATTATGATCGCTGAATCCCCCACTATCAACATCCTGGGGGTCACCATTGACCAGAAATTGAACTGGACCTGCCATATAAATACTATAGCTACAAGAGCAGGTCAGAGGCTGGAATCCTGTGGTGAGTTACTCACCTCCTGACTCCCCAATTCCTGTCCACCATCTACAAGGCACAAGGCAGGAGTGTGATGAAATACTCTCCACTTGCCTGGATGTGCACAGTTCCAAGAATATTCAAGAAGCTGAATGCCATCTAGGACAAAGCAGCTGCTTGATCAACCCCCCATCCACCATCTTCAACATTTACTCCCTTCACCACCGATGCACAGTGGCAGCAGTGTGTACCATCTACAAGATGCACTGCAGCAACCTGTCAAGCACCTTCGACAGCACCTTACAAACCCACGACCTCTACCACATAGAAGGACAAGAGCAGCAAATACATGGGAACACCACCACCTGCAAGTTCCCCTCCAAGCCACACACCATCCTGACTTGGAACTATATTGCTGTTCCTTCACTGACGCTGGGTCAAAATCCTGGAACTCCCTTCCTAACAGCACTGTGGGTGTACCTACCCCAAATGGACTCCAGCGGTTCAAGAAGGCAGCTCACCACCACCTTCTCAAGGGCAATTAGGGATGGGCAATAAATGCTGGCCTGGCCAGCGGTGCCCACATCCCATGAATGAATAAAAAAATCAATCCTTCAAAACTTTTACTGGCTTATATATAATTGTTACGAAATGACAATAAATAATTCTATCTGACAAGTGAGTTAAGTGGGGATAATTATATTTGATTTCTGATTAACAAGCCTCCTAATTAGATCCCTTAACATGTCAGGACTGATTTGAGCCAATGAAAGGCAGCTTCGCTTAGGCAGTTTGCTAAACTCGAGTTGACAGTTTGTTTACACTAGTCTCAAAGTGGAATAAAACACTAATTCATCTGAGAGATGGGAGAACAGAGGGTGTTGTGGGGGGTTGGGGGGTTGGGCCTTTCTCCCCCTTGGAGTCAACTGTCATCGCCTGTTCAAACCTGAAACTACACAGGAGCCAACAAGCTAAACTGGGACTCGGCATTAATAACAAGGGCTTTAATGATAAATTGCCACATTCTCTTTGAATTTCTCTTCTGCACAAACTCCCCTCAATCACCTTTTTTACATCACAAGTGTGTTGTGCTTGATGTGAGTGTTTGTGTACTTGCTTCTTCCACCTGCCTTCCCAGTCCATTTTATACATTATTATAGCAGTTTTGCATTATATTTAAGATAATTGACAAAAGAATCAGGCGTTGGATTCTCCCAGCCTCCCATCGGCAGTCCATGGAGTACTGTGTAGTTTTCGTCTCCATAACTAAGAAAGATATGCTTGCCTTAGAGGGGGCGCAACGAAGGGTCATTAGATTGATTCCTAGGATGGGTGGGTTACCCAAGAGATTGAGAAATTGGGCCGAGACTCTCTGGAGTTTAGAAGAATGAGAGGTGATCTCATTGAAACATATAAGATGCTGAGAGGCTGTTTTCCCTGACTGGAGAGTCTAGAACACAGGGATACAGTCCATTTGGGACGCAGATGAGGAGAAATTTCTTTATTCAGAGGGTTGTGAATTTTTGGAATTCTCTACCCCAGAGAGCTGTGGATGCTCAGTCATTGAGTATATTCAAGAGTGCGATCGATAGACTTTTGGACTCTTAAGGGAATCAAGGGATACAGCGATAGGGTGGGAAAGTGGGAAGGAAAAGATCAGCCCTGATCACATTCAATAGTGAAGCAGGCTCGGAACCAAATAGCCTAGTCCTGCTCCTACTTCCTATTTTCCTATGTTGCATTCCATAACTTCACTGCCCCTTTCCATAAAGTAGTTGGGGTTAGGTTTTGACTTTGTGTGATTATGTATAAGAGACGATAATGCATGGGTTTGATGGGCGAAATGGCTCCTTCTGTGTTGTAAGATTCTATGGTCCTCCATTGCAAGTCTGGCTTAAATTTAAACCTGCTTGAAACAAAATTAAAACAGAACAGTCAGAACCATCAATATTCGATTTGATTTGCTCATTGTCTTTAATCAACACTATGCATTTTAAAATATATTACTATTAATTGAAGGGGATTGGTTCGCTCTGATGGCTAGAGTGTGATACATCATAGATGGCAACAGTGCAGGTTCAATCCTGGCTGTGGTAGCTTGCCTCCTCACCACACCCCATGCTTGTGGAGTGGTGGCCCTCAAACTATACATCACTAACTGTCTCTCTAATGGGGAGAGATGCCTATGGTCCTTTTGAATTATGGCTAGAACAACTATTAATGTTGTTATCTGCCCAAACTCCACTTGCTCCTGCCAAAAAGTTTATATTAAATGGTCCTGGAGATGGCGCTGTTTGAAAGTTTACTGAGAAACTTTTTTAAAAAGTTCACAAGAAATCTTAGTGACTTGAAAAATCAGAATGAGATGCATCAGACGCCGGGGTGATACTCCAACTCAACATGAACTGAGGAATTTTATGATTTCTTTTAAAATTTAAATAATTGATAACATTAGTGCTTGTTAATTAACCTAGAAAAATTATAGACGATTAGAAAGATATATAGCACCTTTCACAACCTCAGGCTGTTCCAAGGCATTTCAGTCAATCTGCGCACAGCAAGATCCCACAACAGCAGTTTGATAATCAGGTAAGCTCTTTTTTGAGAATATTGCAAAGGACACTATTAAGTGAATAATGAGCAAACAAATAGATTAAATCGGAAGCAGTAATTAAGCTGAGGATTTCATTTCCCTATTGACGTTGATTTTGAAGTTAAGGCAATGACACTGTTGTGTTTGTGTATTGTATGCAAGTCCTGAACTCTAATTCCAGCAATGCATAATGTAGGGTTTGTTTTGTGAACTGTTTAGTTAGACACATAGGAACATAGATACATAGCCAGAACTCTTGTACTATAACCTCCAACACTGATTTTCTAAAGGTGTATGTTATTAATACAGAAAACAACATTTCTTAGTTTATAATCGTACAATAAATGAGGGAAAATGTAACATTCTCACATTTTTAAAATTTTGATAAATGAAACTGCAGTTTAGGCTAATTTCAAACTGCAACACATCTTAATTTGCAGACAGTAAGGGGAGGGGTTATCCTGCTAATTGTGATGTAGTCTTAAATGTTATAAAGATCAGAGTCTTACAGTCACCTGTATGCTGTTTAATGCAGTAAAAACATCAATTAGAATCTGAAGGCAGACATTTTGTGGTCACAGCCCACCATTTATGATGTCACGTGTGAAGATTCGACACAAAATGGCTGCCTCCAGTCTGCCTGAAGCAGCAGGTTCACAGCAAAGAATAAATGTCAACAAGGGTTTTTTTTTGTTAGATTCAGAAACCTAGTTGAAAGGCCAAGGACCAGGCAGATGGTGCAGGATACCATCAAGTTGGAAGAGGGTAGACATATGACCAGATAAATTAAGTTGCGACTGAGTAGGCCACACCAAGGTTAGCCGTTGAGAGCCCTTGCTAGCTTAGTTGGTAAAGAGACTGCCTGGTGTGGTACTAAGCCACATGCACCATAAGGTTCTAGGTTTATCCTGGTTTAACAATTGGGGCACTGTAATTTGATCCCAATGCCCTTGGGGCTGAGAGGGGGAAAGTCTGTTGTAGTTACCACTCCTAATTGCAGTACAGTGAACCTTGTGTTTTTAGATATTACATGGGAACTTGGGTGGTCATGGGCGACCATTCTGCCTGTGGCTTGCTTAATCATAGAATTTTACAGCACAGAAGGAGGCCATTCGAGCCATCGTGCCTGTGCTGGCTCTCTGAAAGAGCCATCCAATTAGACCCACTCCCCGCTCTTGCCCCAGAGCCCTGCAATTTTTTTCTTTCCAAGTATTTATCCAATCCCCTTTTGAAAGTTACTGTTGAATTTGCTTCCAACGTCCTTTCAGGCAGCAGGTTCCAGATCACAACACCTCGCCGGTTACTGACCTTCCTCCCAGTGGGAACAGCTTTTCTCTGTTCACTCGTTCAAAACCCTCATATTTAATTTCCACAAATTTTTCACAATTTCTTTTTGAATTGTATTTTTCTGACCTGTCTCAGACAGATTCACTAGAGGAAGGGAGGGTAGTGTCTGAGACACATCCACTGAGGAGGACAAAATTCAGGTTTTCTCACATTCTTTTCATGTGTTCATAGGAAACAACAAAGTAGATTGTTTTAAAACCTGATGCTTTGATATCCACTTTACATTTTAGAAATTCGATAAGAGTCAGATCCAAAGCTGGATGGCAGCAACCTTTTGCTTTACTCATCTGGAAAGAAAGTACAATTCTCAGAGCATACCAGACTCACTGTGCAAGCACTCCTGGACTACAACTCCCAGAGTGCACATCCCACTGCCTGCCTTCCGAGACTGTCAAGCATCACCACATGTACTTTGGGGCTAGTTTGAAGGTGGTGGGGTGGGGGTTTGTGAACACATTATAAATCAGAACACCATGGGAGACACACTCCAGGACAAAGCAGCCACTTGATTGGCACCCCATCCACCACCTTCAACATTCACTCCCCCCATCACCGACAGAGGTAGTGGCAGCAGTGTGCACCGTAAAGGCCTGCTTGGGTATGCAATTGAAACCCGACCCGAACCTGACAGAACCACATCCAACCCGAACCCGACCCGGCCCAAGTCCTTTGATTTTTTTTTTCTTCCCGTGCCCGACCCGCCCCAACCCGGCTACTGGAATGAAGTTGATTACATCAAAGATGTTGTGTTCTACCTTGGATGGAATCGCTCCCTGCAGACTAGTGCAGAGTCTGGATGCACGTTTCCCGCCTTCACGTCCTGGCTGTTCAAATTTTGAAGCTTTTCCTTCCCTGACCAAAAGGCAGCACTGTGTCCAACCCAGCAGCAACTCACCAAGCCTCCTTCGACAGCACCTTCCAAACCCGTGACCTCTACCACCAGGACGAGGCAGCAGATGCATGGGAACACCTCCACCTGCAAGCTCACCACCACTATCTCAAGGGCAATTAGGGATGGGCAATAAATGCTGTCCTAGTCAGTGACACTCACATTCCATGAAAGAATTTTTAAAAATTTCTTATGACTGATGGCAAGATTGTGTGCTGTGCCGACACTTACTATTTGCAAGGCCGACTTCCTCACCTGTGTGTAATGATGGAAAAGCCCTGCAAAGTCCTTATTGGGAACTCACATCAACACACTAAGGCAGCTATGTCTTCTTCTTCTTCTTCGGCCTCCTTGTCTCGAGAGACAATGGGTAAGTGCCTGGAGGTAGTCTTTTGTAATGCTTTACAAAGCAGTGTCAAGAATGAGGTACCTTTTCGTTGAGCAATACTTACAACTAAGACTTGTGACGTTCTCTGACAATATAATATTGCTTAGTGGGTAACACTGTCCCCTCAGGGTCAGAAGGTTGTGGGTTCAAGACCGACTCCAGGACTTAAGCACTAAAGACTAAGCTGATACACCAATGGAGTATTGGAGGTGCCATCTTTTGGATGAGATGTTAAGCTGAGGCCCTGTCTGCCCTCTCAGGTGGACGTAAAAGATCCCATGGCCACTATTTCGAGGAAGACTGGGGGGAATTCTCTCCGGAGTCCTGGCCAACATTCATCCCTCAATCAGCATCACAAAAAGAAAGCTAATTATCTGGCTATTATCACGTTGCTGCTTGTGGGATCTTGCTGTGTGCATTGGCGGCTGCATTTCCTACATTACAACAGTGCCGGAACTTGAAAAGTACTTAATTGGCTGTAAGGTGCTTTGGGATGTCCTGAGGTCATGAAAGGCGCCAAATAAATGCAAGTATCGAATGCAACACTTTTTACCCACTTATTTAATTGCTCAATTTATTTATTTATCTTGGAGTACTGTGCACAGTTCTAGTTTCCATATTATAAAAAGGATATAGAGGCACTGGGGAAGATGCACAAAAGATAAATGATACCAGAACTGAGAGGTTACAAATAAAAGGAAAGGTTGAACTGGCTGGGTCTCTTTTCTCTAGAAAACAGAAAGCTGAGGAGTGACCTAATTTTTAAAAAATAATTAAAATGATGATAGTGTGCGATAGGTTAGACGTACAAAGATGTTTCCACCTGTGGACGAGACGGGAACTAGGGGCCATAAGTAGAATATAGTTGTTTATATATCCAATAGAGAATTCAGGAGAGACTGCCCTACCTGGAGAATGGTGAGAATGTGGAACTCACTACTGCAGGGAGAAGTTGAAGTGAATAGTATAGAGAAAGGAAACAGAAGGATATCCTAAGGGGGAGATGAAGAGGGATGGGAGAAGACTCACATGGAGCATAAACACCAGCACAGAGTAGTTGGGCCGAATGGCCTGTTTCTTTGCTGTACATTCTAGATAATTCCTAGTTATACAGAACTGATCTTGCTACTCTGCAGTCTCTGCTTCCAATCTCAGTCCCAAGAATGCTCCTGTCCAGGACATGTCTCCAGGCGTTGCTGCTCCCAGTTGCCACGAGAGAAAGGTCTAAGTGTGGGTAAGAGTGGATGTTCGGTGCGGACCTGTGACCCACCATTTTATGGCACTGTGATTTCCGTGTACTGCACTGCTTAAAGTTATCTCCCTTTGTAACATTTTCCATTGTGTGACAGCTCAGAATTGCATGGTGCAGGTTATCACATTCAGGTACAATAGGGCCGTCAGGATTAGATAACTCCAAACACAGTTGTACTTCCTGCTCTGTCACTGAGGAATGCATCAAAGACAGCTCTTCTGATGGGTCAGCTGGGAGACGTATTCCACGACACGGAACTCAATCATACAGACCAAGAAAATTCTCACTTTCCATTCCCAGTCTATGCTGAAGTAGCTGATCTCAGTGGCAGGCGGCAGTCAGGGGAGCTACAATTGGCTTTGGCACATTGGGGCTACAGAGGGAAGACATGCCCTCGAGTTCCTACTCTTTGACTATTATCCAGTGACATCTCCTGAATGATTTACATCTGTAGATGCTCAGGCTATCGATCTGAAACGTTAACTCTTGGTTCTCACTCTACAGTTGCTGCCTGACCTGCTGAGTCCTTCCAGCGTCTTCTGTTTTTATTTCCGGTTTCCAGCATCTGCAGTATTTAACTTCTGTTGTAGCACAGTAGTTCTGTTGTGGTGGCACAGTGGCGCAGTGGTTAGCACTGCCGCCTCACAGCTCTAGGGACCCGGGTTCGATTCTGGGTGCTGCCTGTGTGGAGTTTGCAAGTTCTCCCTGTGACCGCGTGGGTTTTCGCCAGGTGCTCCGGTTTCCTGCCAAAGACTTGCAGGTTGATAGGTAAATTGGCCATTATAAATTGCTCCTAGTGTAGGTAGGTAGGTGGTAGGGAATATGGGATTACTGCAGGGTTGTATAAATGGGTGGTTGTTGGTTGGCACAGACTCGGTGGGCCGAAGGGCCTGTTTCAGTGCTGTATCTCTAAATAAAAAAAAAATAAAAAAATGTCACAGGATTATTTGACAACAGCAGCATTGTAGCCAAGCCTGTTCCCTTTCTCACTCAGCTCTCAGAGGGTGTCACTGTAGACAGTATACTCAGGAGCGAGAACCCTGGCTGACTTTCTGTTATCTCTCTAGAGCACTGACACCAATTGTAGCATTGTAGCACCTCTAAAGCCTTGAGCTCATCCAAAACTCTGCTGCCCATAACCTAACACACATCAAGTCCCGTTCACCCATTACCTCTGTGCTCACTGAACTACATTGGTTCCCTGTCTGGCAACACCTCGATTTTAAATTCTCATCCATGTTTTCAGATCCCTCCATGACCTCGCCTCTCCCTATCTCTGGAACCACCTCCAGCCCCTACAGCCCTCCTTGATCTCTGTGTTCCTCCAATTCTGGCTTCTTGCCAATTTTAATTGCCCCATCATTGGTGGCCATGCCTTCAGCTGCCTGGGCCTGAAGATCTGGAATCTCCCCGCTAGACCTCTGCCTCTCTCTCCTCTTTTAAGACGATCCTTAAAACCTACATTGCACAAAGTTTTTGGTCACCAGTTCTAATATCTCCTGATGTGTCTCACGTCAAATTTTGTTTGATAAAGCTCCTGTGAAGCGCCTTGGAAGTTCACTAAGTTAAAGGCGCTATATAAATACAAGTTGTTGTTGCTATAAATGCCCGGACAAGTCATTGGAACACAGGACCAGTAGAAGGCTATTCAGTCCCTTGAACCTGTTCTGCTCTTCCATTAGGTCATGGCTGATCTGTACCTTAACTCCAACCTACCCTCCTTGTTTCCATTGCCCTTAATACCCTTTCTGAAAAGCCAACTCAGCACAGGAATAAGAAACCGAATCAGGGTGACTTTGCTGATCGGTATAAGACAACACCAAACCAAATGGGGCACTTACTCACCAAACCATGGGGTCAGGGTACTCCAACCTTTCACACAGTCATCTGAATATTGGCAGTGATAAAGTTATATCCATCCCCAGAAACCCAGCTGGCTGACTTTAATTGACACAGGAAGGGCTGACCATATTCCAGCAGGAACAGTTTCATACATATATTTACAGTACATGTAACATATCATTAATCAAGTGGCACTCCATGGACAGAAAGCTAGAAATGCACAATGTGAATGATTTATTTAGCCCTATCAGTCTGCTATCAGCAATGTGGGCCAGTCAACTGGCTGCACTCAGATATACACCTATTTATATTCCCTACAGCCAGCACGTGCTGCAACAGCTGATTTGTCTCCCAACAGGCCTTGGTCTTAGGAAATGGGAATGCATATCTGCACTCCTCTAATTCTGGCCTCTTGAGCATCCCTGTTTTTCATCGCTCCACAATTGGTGGTCACGCCTTCAGCTGCCTGGTCCCTAAGCTCTGGAATTCCCTCCCTAAATCTCTGCGCCTCTCTCTCCTTCTTTAAGAATCTGCTTAAACCTTACCCCTTCGACCAAACATTTGGTCACCTGTCATAATATCGCCCTATGTGACTCGGCACCAGGTTTTATTTGATAACACTCCTGTGAAGCCCCTTGGGATGTTTTACTACGTTAAAGATGCTATATAAATGCACGATGTTGTTATTGCACTACTTCAATCTGCTCTGAAGGAGTGCCCAGGAGTGGGACTAGTCAATGACGGAGTAGGGGAAATAGCAAGAAGGTGTCGGACTGTGGCCAGCAGGAATGGCAGAGTGCCAGTAGTGCAGCGTTGAAAATCAGGGATATGCAAGAGGCCAGAATTGGAGGAGTGCAGAGATCTCGGAGGGTTGTAGGGCTGGAGGGGGTTTCAGAGAGAGAGAGAGGCAAAGAGCCATGACTTGAAAACATGGATGAAAATTTTGAAATTGAGCCATTGCTGAACCAGGAGCCAGTGTAGGTCAGCGTGTTCATACAAGAGAACACTCGTCCTCTAAAGTTAGTTCTTTTAAGCTCCATAATGATAGAAAAAGGTTCCAATCCCTGTTAAGCATTTGGGAGTTTTCTATCATGAGGTTTTAAGAGGAAAGAGGGACATTAAAATCATTCTGTTACAAACGTAACATCGGACATTTTGAAAATATGAGTTTTTCTTATTTTAAGAAAAGTAATGACAAAGAGAGGGAATCAGAACCCATGGCTGTAATACCCTGGGAAATTTTAATTTAAATTAACATTCTATCATCTCTATCACTGAGGGGGAAAGATTTAAGATTCAGAGGGGGCATAGATTTAGGGGAAGAGGGAGGAGATTTAGAGGGGATTCGAGGGGAAATGTTTTCACCCAGAGGATGGTGGGGATCTGGAACTCACTGTCTGAAAGGCAGAAACCCTCATCACATTTAAAAAGTACTTGGATATGCACTTGAGCTGCCGTAAACTACAGGGCTATGGACCAAGAGCTGGAAAGTGGGATTAGGCTGGAAGGCTACTTGCCAGCCGGCATGGACACAATGGGCCGAATGGCCTCCTTCTGTGCTGTAAATTGCTATGATTCTAAGAGAGCTTTGTGAAAAAAATTAAATTAAAATTCATTCCATTTGTAATTAAATTGCGTAAAATTAAATGCCAGTTTTAAAATTGTTTCCCAAGTTTAAAAATTTAGATTTTCTGGGCAGCAACTTATTCTAATATTATTTGCATTTTTCTAATCTTTAAAGGCAAATCTGGGATTTAAACTTCAAGGAGACCCAATAAACAGAGGGGGTAACAATTCTAAGTCCCCACTTTCGGCTGGAATGCTCACCTGTCAGGAATGGATATCGGAAGTTAGAGTTCCTGACAACTGTCAGGCCCCACATTCTGGAACTCCATCCCACATTTCCACTTCCCCTTCCTCCTAAGACCCTCCTTAAAACTGACCTCTTTGAACAAACGTTGACTTGCCCGTTCTAACATCTCCCTCTTTGGGCCTGGTGCCCATTTTAATCTGATTCCGGCTTTCTGAAGTGCCTCTGGATCTTTGTAACATTAAAGGCATTATATAAAAATAAGTTGTTTTAGAAACTTTTGTACAAATAATGGTGCTGAATTTCCACATGCGTTGTCCTAGTCTCCTGTCACAACTTCATTTGGAGATTGGTGGAAACCCATCAGATAAACAACATAAATGGCTGAAAATGTAAAAGTTATGGCAAGGAGATCGAGGCAACCACTGTAGAAATACAGACTAAAGTACTATTGTCAGTTAGAATGCCCTATTACTGTTGTATTTGGTTTCTCGTGTGAAACTAGCACGACCTCTGGAATTGTGCTTTCATTCAGTTATTAACAGCCGAAAAAATATATTTTTTATTTATTATAATAATTAATTGTTGGGATATTAATATCACTCACAAAGCCAGTATTTATTGCCCATCCCTAATTGCCCTTCAGTAGATGATGATGAGCTTTCTACTGCAGTCCATATAGTGCAGGTACTGTCAAGTAAGGAGTTCCAGGATTCTGATCCAGCGACAAAGAAGTAACTGTGATATATGTCCACGTCAGGAGGGTGTGTGACTTGGAGGCGATGGTGACCCCTTGCAATTGCTGAGCCTTGAGTCAAATGTTATTGTTGAAGTATACTTCTGTTGAGTATCAGTGATTTCACGCTAACTTTTACATTGTGCTCGGGTCGCTGGTATCAGAGGGTCCTGGGACGCAGCTAAAAACACCTGCTTAGAAGACCCACTAAATGCCGATTCCCCCTGGCAGTTTCACGTCGGACCTCTGCCCATTTCAGAAACCTGCTGGCTGTCCCAGGTTTAGCTCAGTATAACAAAATCTTTGCAGTGTGTTGTGTCCTTGCTCATTTTCATCGTGCATGAAGGAACACCCCAGTCTTTTCGGGAGTGAAGTTAGATCAATTGCTAATTTTGCTGATGATTGCACAATGTTCAGCACCATTCGTGACTCCTCAGGTAATGAAGCAACCCATGTCCATATGCAGCAAGACCTGGACAACATCCAGGCTTGGGCTGATAAGTGGCAAGTAACATTCACGCTACACTAGTGTCAGGCAATGACCATCTCAAGCAAGAGAGAATCTAACCATCTCCCCTTAACATTTAACGGCATTACCATCGCTGAATCCCCCACTATCAACATCCTGGGGGTCACCATTGACAAGAAATGGAACTGGACCAGCCATGTAAATGTTGTGGCTACAAGAACAGGTCAGAGGCTAGGAATTCTGCGGTGACTAATTCACCTCCTGACTCCCCAATGCCTGTCCACCATCTACAAGGCACAAGTCAGGAGTGTGATGGAATACTTTCCACTTTCCTGGATGGGTGCAGCTCCAACAACACTCAAGAGACACCATCCAGGACAAAACAGCCCATTTGATTGGCACTCCATCCACCACCTTCTACATTCACTCCCTTCACTGCCGACACACAGTGGCAGCAGTGTGTACCATCTACAAGATGCACTGCAGCAACTCACCAAGGCTCCTTCAACAGCACCTTCCAAACCTGTGACCTCTACCACCTAGAAGGACAAGGGTAGCAGATGCATGGGAACACCACCATCTGCAAGTTCCCCTCCAAGCCACACACCATCCTGACTTGGAACTATATCGCTGTTCCTTCACTGTCGCTGGGTCAAAATCCTGGAATTTCCTTCCTAACAGCACTGTTGGTGTACCTACAACCCAAGGACTGCAGCAGTTCAAGAAGGCAGTTCACTACCATTTTCTCATGTGCAGTAAGGGATGGGCAATAAATGCTGGCCTAGCCAGCGACGCTGACATCTCCCGAACGAAGAAAAAAGAATTAAAATCAGAGATTGATGGATTTTTGTTAAACAAAGTTATTAAGGAATATAGGGCCAAGGCAGGTATATGGAGTTAGGTCATAGATCAGTCATGATCTCATTGAATGGAGGAATAGGCTTGAGGGGCCTCCTGTTCCTATACTCCTATGATGTTGAATGTCTGCTTCATACTTTCTTTGTAGTTATGTTACTGGGCTAGTAATCCTGAGGTCTTGATTAATAGTCCTGACAACATGAGTTCAAATCCCACCATGGCAATTTGAATTCAATTTTTACAATCTGCAAATAAAATGTTGATACCAGTAAATGTACCCATGAAGCTGTTGGATTGTCGTAAAAACCCAACAGGCTCATTAATGTGAAAGGAAGAAAGAACCTGCATTTCTATAGCGCCTTTCATGACCCCAGTATGCTCCAAAGTGCTCTATAGCTAATGAAGCACTTTCAAAGTGTCGTCACTGTTGTAATGTAGGAAACGTGGCAACCAATTTGTGCACAGCAAGATCCCACAAACAGCAACAAGATAAGAAACAAATAATCTGTTCTGGTGTTTAATTCACTGCCAATTCTCTTTCAGGAATGCCCAATATGAAGAGGTTCTGTTCTCTCTGACATGGTTTCCATTTGGCTCTTTTACCTTATTTTACCCACATTGTTTTCTATTTTTCTTCTCATGTTTGATCAAATATATACCAAAACTTGCCACCCTCCTCCCTTTCACTTGCTCAAAACATTTCTAACTTTTCCCAGTTCTGATGAAAGGTCACAGACCTGAAACGTTACCTCTGCTTCTCTCTCTCCACAGACGCTGCCAGACCTGCTAAATATTTCCAGCACTTTCGGTTTTTATTTCAGATTTCCAGCATCTGCAGTATTTTATTTTTGTAATCTGTTTCAGGTGCTGGCTTAGGGATAAATATTGTCCAGGACACCAGGGATAATTCCTATGGAAGGAAAACTACCATCATTACATGGCCTGCATGTGTCTCCAATCCCACACCAATGTGATTGACTCTTAACTGACCTCTGAAATAAGCTAGCAAGTCACTCGTTTATATCAAACTGATACCAGCAGTTGAAGAACCACGTTCTTAAGGACAACGAGGAACAGGCAACGAGTGCTGGCCTTGCCAGTGACGATCACATCCTAAGAATGCATTAAAAAACTCAGCTAAACTCAGTCAAAAAAATTTCTTTGGATTAAAAAGATTACCTCGATTAAAGTTGTAAAATTAATCCAAATGCATCATGTTTAAAATAAAATTCCAAATTTTCTTGGAAGTCCCTCTGGATGACCCTAGGCATTTGCATCCTGATGCCGAAAGGTTAGAATCATTTGGAAGGAGTGGGTAGAATTTTAAGTTTGTCCAAGTCCTCATGACGTCAAGGATATGGGGATAACGTGGGAAAGTGGCGTTGAAGTAGATGATCAGCCATGATCTAATTGACTGGCAGAGCAGGCTTGATGGGCTGAATGGCCTACTCCTGCTCCTATGTTCCTATGTCATCTATACTCTGTCTGAACTGGGGCCACTGCTAGTTTGAGATTCAAATGTGTGAGAACAGAACAGTCCCCCCAACTTAGGTTTGTGTTTGGAACATCTAATATGCTCGCGGCAGATTTGGGAAATTATTTCTAGGTTTTGAAGTTGTACACAAGAAAGACTTACATTTATGTAGTGCCTTTCGCCTCAGGGTGTCCCAAAGCTTTTGAAGTGTTAGCTACTGTTGTAATGTAGGTAACCCAGCAGCCAATTTCACACAGCAAGCTCCCACAAACAGCAAGGTCATAATGACCAGCTAATCTGTTTTTTTTTGAGTGATGTTGATTGAGGGATGAATATCAGTCCCGGACACCAGGAAGAACTTTCCCTAATCTCCTTCAAAAGAGTGCCATGGGATCTTTTACGTCCATCTGAGAGGGCAGATGGGGGCCTCTCATTCAAAAGATGGCAGCTCCCCTGAAGTAACAGTCTGGATTTTGTTGTCAAGTCCCCGAGTAAGGTCTTGAACCCACAATCTTCTGACTCTGCGAGTGAGAGTGCTACCCACTGAACTCCCATCGGAGTCAGAAAATTATTTCTAGCTTTTGAAAGATATATACCATGTATTAAGCATCAACCCCATGCTCTCAGGAGCCTCTCGGAGAATGAATCCTCCTTCCCCCGTCCCTCCTACTTTGCATTTAATTACTCAACACAGGCAAAATCTTCCAGATCTGAGCAGCAGCTTAGCCTGAACATCAATCATTTAAGATGCACTTAAAACAGAGAAGGTGGGGGGAAGCCCTGACACATGCAAAACATAACCTCACATGAGAATCAAATAGTCTAATTGGTAACTAGCGATCCAAAGAATCATTCACATATTTACAGCAAGTGCCCTGTATCTGGTGATTGTTCTTACTGCTAATTTCAGTGTCCCATGCCACGTTACAAGAGAGACTTTTACAAGGACCATGGGTCTGGTGAAATTTGGAGGGTTTTCTACTTTCTACCAAAGGATTTTTCCTCTTTATTGATCGCAATGCATCCACATTCTCTCAGAATTGCAGCTGTTGAGATTCAGGATTGCTTTTCAATGAGATGTTTAATTTGAGAGACACAACCCCTCCCCCTACCCCACCTGCACCACATAATCAGCTTGATGTCTGCTCTGACACTGGGTAATAATTGGTCCCACTATTGTAGCACCGAAGGAGAATATAGTTGAAGATTTAAAACTGCACCAAAATTAAAGGAACCATTTGAGTTAAAGCAGAGATTGAGGAGTTTAATGTTATATATTGCAGGGAAAATTGATACTTAAATAGTTTTATTTGCAAATGGGGACATCCGACATGAGTTTTATTTTTGGCTTGCAAAAATCTGAGAATCTGGAGCAACCTTTTATGACTTAATCAAGGGTTGAGCCTCATAAATAAGTCACTTTATTTCATCTGGGGGAATGACCCAGATGAAGTATTCTTGTTTATCCCGTTAAGAGTCATTGTAACCCATTCAGTCCCAGAGCTCTTACAGTTTGGAAACCTTTCAGGTTTTCTTTCCAACAGATTTCCAGTTTGATGCACAAGCGTTCTGCACAAACACACAGTCGCAGTCTGCAGTACCGCCTCTCACACATGTTTGCCTTTTAAGCAGGGTGTGAATCTCATGAAGGTAACACACAACGTGTCTCACACAAACACACACACACTCCCACACAGAGGCATTTTTGCACATTCCCACAATCACAGGCACACTCACTCTCACACACACTCACAGACACACACAACAAGGCACTCACACACAAAGGCACACTCACTTTCTCACACACACTCGCACTCTCACACACACACTCTCACTCACATGGCACAAATGGCGCACAGTGGCGCAGTGGTTAGCACCGCAGCCTCACAGCTCCAGCAACCCGGGTTCAATTCTGGGTACTGTCTGTGTGGAGTTTGCAAGTTCTCCCTGTGACCATGTGGGTTTCCTCCGGGTGCTCCGGTTTCCTCCCACTGCCAAAGACTTGCAGGTTGGTAGGTAAATTGGCCATTATAAATTGCCCCTAGTATAGGTAGGTGGTAGGGAAATATAGGGACAGGTGGGGATGTGGTAGGAATGTGGGATTAGTGTAGGATTAGTATAAATGGGTGGTTGATTGTCGGCACAGACTCGGTGGGCCGAAGGGCCTGTTTCAGTGCTGTATCTCTAAACTAAACTAAACATTGGGATGCCAGCAGAACAAAAATCAGATGACACAAGCCAACTATTATCAGTAACTTCACAAATCAGTTCCACTTTCCGGTTTAAAGTTTAACAAATGATTCCAAACATTTGGAGACGTGTACTTGACAAACAGAACTATCAGGAGTTTGCAAGGGATTTCTCGATTCCAAAGATACCCTCATTGCTTATCAGGGAAATTAAACAAGTGCCTAGGAAAATTCAGCAATGTGTTAATATCGAAGGTGTCAGCTATTAATTTACATCATACAGTCAGCACCGCACAGCCCATTAACATCTGGGCCTTTTCTTTTCCAGATGTGCAATGTGTCACAAGCACCAGTGAGCTACGGCTGTTTCAAACACATAAACACATTTTATTTCAAGAAAGATTTATCATAAAACATCTGAATCGTAGCGGCAATGTAAAGAGTGTTGCAGTTACCATGGTGATGCAGATTTGGGTTAAGTAAGTCAGGGCCTTTTCATTATGGGGCAGTTTGTTTCGATAGGAGTTTTCTCCTTTCATCATTCCTGCCCTCCTCCTCCCTATCCCCCGCAGACTCCTTCCTCCCTTCCTGCCCTCCTCCTCCCTATCCCCTGCAGACTACTTCCTCCGTCCCTGCCCTCCTCCTCCCTATCCCCCGCAGACTCCTTCCTCCCTTCCTGCCCTCCTCCTCCCGATCCCCCGCAGACAACTTCCTCCGTCCCTGCTCTCCTCCTCCCTATCCCCCGCAGACTCCTTCCTCCCTTCCTGCTCTCCTCCTCCCTATCCCCCGCAGACTCCTTCCTCCCTTCCTGCCCTCCTCCTCCCTATCCCCCGCAGACTACTTCCTCCGTCCCTGCTCTCCTCCTCCCTATCCCCCACAGACTCCTTCCTCCCTTCCTGCACATCCTCCCTATCCCCCACAGACTCCTTCCTCCCTTCCTGCTCTCCTCCTCCCTATCCCCCACAGACTCCTTCCTCCCTTCCTGCCCTCCTCCTCCCTATCCCCCACAGACTCGTCCCTTCCTGCACATCCTCCACCCTATCCCCCACAGACTCCTTGCTCCCTTCCTGCTCTCCTCCTCCCTATCCCCCACAGACTCCTTCCTCCGTCGCTGCTCTCCTCCTCCCTATCCCCCACAGACTCCTTCCTCCGTCCCTACTCTCCTCCTCCCTATCCCCCACAGACTCCTTCCTCCCTTCCTGCTCTCCTCCTCCCTATCACCCACAGACTCCTTCCTCCCTTCCTGCTCTCGTCCTCCCTATCCTCCACAGACTCCTTCCTCCCTTCCTGCCCTCCTCCTCCCTATCCCCCACAGACTCTTTCCTCCCTTCCTGCTCTCCTCCTCCCTATCCCCCACAGACTCCTTCCTCCCTTCCTGCTCTCCTCCTCCCTATCCCCCACAGACTCCTTCTTCCCTTCCTGCTCTCCTCCTCCCTAAATCCCACAGACTCCTTCCTCCCTTCCTGTCCTCCTCCTCCCTATCCTCCACAGTCTCCTACCTCCCTTCCTGCTCTCCTCCTCCCTATCCCCCACAGACTCCTTCCTCCGTCGCTGCTCTCCTCCTCCCTATCCCCCACAGACTCCTTCCTCCGTCCCTACTCTCCTCCTCCCTATCCCCCACAGACTCCTTCCTCCCTTCCTGCTCTCCTCCTCCCTATCACCCACAGACTCCTTCCTCCCTTCCTGCTCTCGTCCTCCCTATCCTCCACAGACTCCTTCCTCCCTTCCTGCTCTCCTCCTCCCTATCCCCCACAGACTCTTTCCTCCCTTCCTGCTCTCCTCCTCCCTATCCCCCACAGACTCCTTCCTCCCTTCCTGCTCTCCTCCTCCCTATCCCCCACAGACTCCTTCTTCCCTTCCTGCTCTCCTCCTCCCTAAATCCCACAGACTCCTTCCTCCCTTCCTGTCCTCCTCCTCCCTATCCTCCACAGTCTCCTACCTCCCTTCCTGCTCTCCTCCTCCCTATCCTCCACAGACTCCTTCCTCCGTCCCTGCTCTCCTCCTCCCTATCCCCCACAGACTCCTTCCTCCCTTCCTGCTCTCCTCCTCCCTATCCCCCACAGACTCCTTCCTCCCTTCCTGCTCTCCTCCTCCCTATCCCCCACAGACTCCTTCCTCCCTTCCTGCTCTCCTCCTCCCTATCCCCCACAGACTCCTTCCTCCCTTCCTGCTCTCCTCCTCCCTATCCCCCACAGACTCCTTCCTCCCTTCCTGCTCTCCTCCTCCCTATCCCCCACAGACTGCTTCCTCCCTTCCTGCTCTCCTCCTCCCTATCACCCACAGACTCCTTCCTCCCTTCCTGCTCTCGTCCTCCCTATCCTCCACAGACTCCTTCCTCCCTTCCTGCCCTCCTCCTCCCTATCCCCCACAGACTCCTTCTTCCCTTCCTGCTCTCCTCCTCCCTATCCCCCACAGACTCCTTCCTCCCTTCCTGCTCTCCTTCTCCCTATCCTCCACAGACTCCTTCCTCCCTTCCTGCTCTCCTCCTCCCTATCCTCCACAGACTCCTTCCTCCGTCCCTACTCTCCTCCTCCCTATCTCCCACAGACTCCTTCCTCCCTTCCTGCACTCCTCCTCCCTATCCTCCACAGACTCCTTCCTCCCTTCCTGCTCTCCTCCTCCCTATCCTCCACAGACTCCTTCCTCCCTTCCTGCTCTCCTTCTCCCTATCCCCCACAGACTCCTTCCTCCCTTCCTGCTCTCCTCCTCCCTATCCCCCACAGACTCTTTCCTCCCTTCCTGCTCTCCTCCTCCCTATCCCCCACAGACTCCTTCCTCCCTTCCTGCTCTCCTCCTCCCTATCCCCCACAGACTCCTTCCTCCCTTCCTGCTCTCCTCCTCCCTATCCCCCACAGACTCCTTCCTCCCTTCCTGCTCTCCTCCTCCCTATCACCCACAGACTCCTTCCTCCCTTCCTGCTCTCGTCCTCCCTATCCTCCACAGACTCCTTCCTCCCTTCCTGCCCTCCTCCTCCCTATCCCCCACAGACTCCTTCTTCCCTTCCTGCTCTCCTCCTCCCTATCCCCCACAGACTCCTTCCTCCCTTCCTGCTCTCCTTCTCCCTATCCTCCACAGACTCCTTCCTCCCTTCCTAATCTCCTCCTCCCTATCCTCCACAGACTCCTTCCTCCGTCCCTACTCTCCTCCTCCCTATCTCCCACAGACTCCTTCCTCCCTTCCTGCACTCCTCCTTCCTATCCTCCACAGACTCCTTCCTCCCTTCCTGCTCTCCTCCTCCCTATCCTCCACAGACTCCTTCCTCCCTTCCTGCTCTCCTTCTCCCTATCCCCCACAGACTCCTTCCTCCCTTCCTGCTCTCCTCCTCCCTATCCCCCACAGACTCTTTCCTCCCTTCCTGCTCTCCTCCTCCCTATCCCCCACAGACTCCTTCCTCCCTTCCTGCTCTCCTCCTCCCTATCCCCCACAGACTCCTTCTTCCCTTCCTGCTCTCCTCCTCCCTAAATCCCACAGACTCCTTCCTCCCTTCCTGCCCTCCTCCTCCCTATCCTCCACAGTCTCCTACCTCCCTTCCTGCTCTCCTCCTCCCTATCCTCCACAGACTCCTTCCTCCGTCCCTGCTCTCCTCCTCCCTATCCCCCACAGACTCCTTCCTCCCTTCCTGCTCTCCTCCTCCCTATCCCCCACAGACTCCTTCCTCCCTTCCTGCTCTCCTCCTCCCTATCCCCCACAGACTCCTTCCTCCCTTCCTGCTCTCCTCCTCCCTATCCCCCACAGACTCCTTCCTCCCTTCCTGCTCTCCTCCTCCCTATCCCCCACAGACTCCTTCCTCCCTTCCTGCTCTCCTCCTCCCTATCCTCCCACTAATGGTGCTGACTCCTACCCTCTTGATGCTGGCAGCATTGGGGTTGACCAGGTTGTGCTCTTCACCTGTGAGTTAAAGAGAGAGTGTTGGAAAATTACTTGACAATGGAGTGGTGGTGGGGGTTGGGGGGTGGGGGAGGGTTGGTATAGGGTTGCCAACCCCTCCAGGATTGTCCCAGAGTGTCCAGAATTTGGGGATTAATCTGCTGGACACTGCCATGAGCAGAAACCCAGGAGAATAAGCATACAAGTTGTTAAGGAAGACATTGTGCATCTGTTCATTTTCTTTAAACATTTTTTGTTATTGGTTATTGGAAATGGGGAGGGGACAGGAAAGCTGTTTGACAGTAAGCGGGAGCTCATGTGAAGAAACCTTCAGGAATATGTCCTACCAGAACTGGCAACTCAAGGGTGGCATCATAGCTGAATCCAAATCTGGCTTCGCCCCAACGTCCACACAAGTTCTCTTCCTGTCAGGGATTGCTGGATACAGGGTTAGGAGAAGGCACACTCTCTCCCTCAGGGGCACTGAAACCAACTTCATTACCCATACTGCAAAATCCAGCGGCTGAACCTAGGACCTCCTTGGACTGTAGAATTTGTACCACATCAAACTACATCCCATTGTGAGAGTTACGATCAAAGTAATCCTCATGTCCTTCATTTTGTTTTGGAATTAACGTCAGTACAATACACAAGCACTGTCCCCCCACCCCCCTCCCCCGAACCCCCCGACCTCCTAGCCTTACACCAACGTCAGATGGGCACCGAAACCCCAAACCATTGAAGATATTCCATATATATCTGCCTCCCAAACAATCGGAAAGATGGGAACCTTGATCATCAGGAAAGAGACAGCAAGGACCCATGGATAGCGGCAACATCAGGAGGTGGAAGAAAGCCTGAGGACCCAGGCACCTTCCCGGATGCTTCGATAAAACACTGTTAGCTTGCCAGCTGTGGATCACTTTTGCCTCTGAGTTACAAGGTTCTGGGTTCAAGTCCCACTCTAGGGCTTGAACACAAAAATCAAAGCTGGTGTAGTACTAAGGGAGTGCTGCACTGTTGGAGGTGCCGTTTTCAGATGAGACGTTAAACATAGGCCCCATCTGCTTGCTCAGATGAATGTAAAGATCCCAAGGCATTATTTCAAAGAACAGCAGGCGAGTTCTCCCCGGTGTTCTGGCCAATATTTATCCCTCGATCAACATCACCAAAAAAACAGATTATCTGGTCATTATCACATTGTTGCTTGTGGGAGCTTGCTTTGCGTAGGCTGGCTCCCATGGTCCCTGCATTACAACAGTGACTACATTTCAAAAAAAGTACTTCATTGGCTGTAAAGTGCTTTGAGATGTCCAGTGGTCATAAAAGGCACTATATAAATGCAAGTCTTTCTTTATAGTCTGAGAACTTGCCCAAGAGTCAATATTCAGCTTATGAGTGGATTGGAAAAGGAGGGGAAGCAGGTAGAGGGGAGGAGGTTGTGCACAGAATCAAGGGTCATGTATGCTCACTGGAGAGACTGTCTTGCAAGAAACAAATTTCTTAGAAGACAGCTATTCGCAGGCAAACTACACAGGAGGTTTCTGGCAAACAGGCCTGAGGAAGAAACCATTATTGAAGGTACTTCTGGCTATGAAATAGAATTCTATAGGTAGGTTTACTGCTGTTATTGCAAAATATGTAACTTATTATGCTTAAAAACTTTTGGTGGACATTAGAAATTTCAGTTACTGATTTTTTTTTAAAAGCCGCATGCAAGGACTTTGAAGTTTCTATTTGAATGATTAAATTGGTTCATTTTTTATTCTCAAGTTCTTCTGACTGGCTTTTTAGGATTGGCTGTTTTCGTAGGTATTTAGTAGTGTCTTATCAGTAGTTTCCTAGCTATTTTCATCTCTTTTGATTTGTAGTTCCCTATCCCCTCAATTCTGATATTAGTTCTGTTTAACTTGGAGCCAATCAACAAAGTGCAATAGCAGAAGTGTGACATGCATGACAGGAAGTGAGTGCTGACATGCAATTTTTGATTAATTACTAGAAGATCTCCCTTTGGTGTTGCTCATGCTCAGTCTGTTTTACAACCATAGGGCTGTTAATAGAGCTTGATGGGAAAGAGCTACACAGAGCAAGTGTGACACAGGAAATGGATGCTATATGCTATATTTATAATCCATTATAGATAGATTATTATTAGTTGGTAGCGCAAAAAATTGAATTATATTTTTGAATTAGTCCATGTTTGTGTTTATTCTCCACGTGAGCAGTAGTTATAGATCCGTGTTCTGTTCCTATATCCTTTGATCCCATTTCCTTCACGTAGCTATCTAACCTAATCTTAAAGACATGATGCAGTGTAGTCCACAGCCTCTCAACCCTCTGCGTAAAAATGTCAGTCCGAAATCTCTTACATTGAATATTATATACACGTCCCCTTGATCTAGACTTTCAATCACTGGAGGCAATGTTTCTGTCTACTCTGCCCATCCATTCAAAATTTTAAACACCTCTATTTAATGAGCCTCTGTTCTAAAGAAAATAGCCCAATATATATGTTGGTCTATCTAAATAAAATGGCAGAGAACATTTACTCTTCCTTCTATATTTGGAAACATTTATTAGAATTAGAATTAGAATTAGAACATTACAGCGCAGTACAGGCCCTTCGGCCCTCGATGTTGCGCCGACCATCTGACCTACACTATTCCATTTTCATCCATATGTCTATCCAATGACCACTTAAATGCCCTTAAAGTTGGCGAGTCTACTACTGTTGCAGGCAGGGCGTTCCACGCCCCTACTACTCTCTGCATAAAGAAACTACCTTTGTATACTATGTATTGTGATGCCAATCTGCCGTCGACTTCTTTCTATGAAATGTGCCCCTGTAGGCTTTGCATATTGACACCTGCCTTTCCACCCAGTATAGACCGACGACAATTTGACCTGTGTGCAGAAACAGGCTATCATTAGAGCATGCACTTACCAGTCCTCCTTTTTCTGGAAGTGTAGGGTTACATGTTCCTTCCTGCCACATGTTTTGAACAGTTTCCAGGTTGATTTTCTTTTCCCATATCCTTATGCCGGATACGAAAAGATTAGCCAATGGTCAATCTGTCCTAAAATTCTCATCTAACTGCCTATTGCAATGCACAAATTCATGGTACTAGCCATCCAAGAAAGTATTTGATGTTAGTTAGAAATGGGGACTAACATTATAGTGACTGTAGTCCAATTACAATGAAACCTTTGTAAATAACTCTCCGTCCACTTTTTTAAAAATTCATTCTCAGAAAATGGGCATTTATTGCTCATATCTAGTTGTCCTTGAGAAGGTGGTGATGAGCCACCGTCTTGAATTGCTGCAGTTCATGTGGTGAAAGTACGCCCACAGTGCTATTAGGTAGGGAGTTGCAGGATTTTGACCCAGTGACGATGATGCAACAGCTGATATACGTTGACGTTGGGATGACATGTGACTTGGAGGGGAACTTGTATGGGGTGGTGTTCCTATGTGCCTGCTGCCCTTACCCTTCTAAGTGGTGGAGCTTGTGGTTTTGACAGTTGCTGTTGATAAAGCCTTGACAAGTTGTTGCAGTGCATCTTGTAGATACGATATACTGCAGGCATGGTGTGCTGGTGGCAGAGGGAGTAGATGTTTTAGGTCTGTGGATGATATTAATCCCTGGATGAGTGAAAGCTGACCAGGTATAAGGCCTCTACAATTTCTGTTCTGTAGCCACAATATAAAATCACAAAATAATTATGGATGAGAAAGGCCATTTGGCCCATCATGATCCATCCAGAGAGGTCCCACTGTAACATCAAATCGAGTCAAGGGTTTCTACCTCCAGCAATCTCACTGGAAGTTCATTCACATAGTGATCACTCTTTAAAGGAAGAGGAATTTCCAGATATAGAGTATCATACAACACAGAAGGAGGCCATTCAGCCCATTGTGCCTGTGTTGGTGTGAATATTATTGCTGTTATCATAATCAAGGTGTTCATGGCATGGTCTGACTAGAGCACTGTAAAGTTTGAGCATTCTCTCCTCTGACCTGTATTCTACTCTTTTGTCTATATAGTACAACATCCCATTGGGTTTGTTGATTGTGAAACTACCTTAGTTGGACATGTTTAATGTTGACTCCACCAAGGCTCCCTTCTTTGTCCCTTTCAACTTTCATCCTTAACTATTTCAACACTATTCATGAAGTATGT
The DNA here is from genome assembly GCF_036365525.1 of Heterodontus francisci. NCBI lineage: Eukaryota > Metazoa > Chordata > Chondrichthyes > Heterodontiformes > Heterodontidae > Heterodontus > Heterodontus francisci. The sequence continues at coordinate 11,823,580 of NC_090393.1, forward strand.
GTGTTGTCTGCTTTATCTACCTCTATGTAGAACAGCCAACTCGAGGGCAGCGTGCAGAGGCGGTGAGACTCTGGGCATGCAGGAAGGGTCTGACAGGGAGGGTCCTTCTCGCCACCAGCCAAGCTACATCTTGGTGCTTGTTTGAAAGTTTTGGCGATGAGGCATTCTGCCAAATGTCTTTGACAATCTACTCGGGGAACCATCCGACAGGTTCCACCATCTCCTTTTCCTGTAGGGCCTTGAGGGCATTCTGTGCAGACCACTGTCTGATGGATTTGTGGTGAAAGGTATTTTTCTGCACAAACTTTTCCACGAAGGATAGGTGGTATGGCACAGTCCAACTGAATGGAACACTCTGCGACAACATGGCCAGAGCCATCCTTCGCAACACCATGGACAGATAGAACCTCAGCACATAGTGACACTTGGTGTTTGTAGAACTGGGGTTCTACGCACAGCTTGATGCAACTGCAGACAAAGGTGGCCATCAGGATGAGGGTGACATTGGGTACGTTTTCTCCCCCTTTATCACGGCCATAGTCTCTTGCATTTATCGGCCTCATTTACCCTTAGTCCTTTTTCATTCTTGGTGACACTGATTCTAAATGCAGACTTCACATCTTCCTCCATTGCTAAAGCTGTCTACAAGTTCGGATTACTCTTCTATGCCAAACAATTCTTTTCTCCTGAAGAACTCACCAAAGATCTGAATGCTGCTCCCACATCTTCCAATAGCATGCTCACATGCTTGGGCAGGATGTATGAACCATAGGACAGGTGACAGTCATGCATGTCTAGTCTTCAACCTCTTTCTCTCCATTGCAAGCTATCTTGTTTTCTTATTTTAATAATAGTTCTATGGTCAGCGACCAACTGAACATTCTTCTCTTTTACATCCTCGTCATGCTCTTTCTCCTCACAATGCACAATTTTCTTTAACTTCCTCAGAAACCAGAACCTCGGCGCTGTGTAAATCTTCACCTATGTCTTCCCTTGTTTCAGAATCGAAGCTTGGTGTCATCTAACCTCTGATTTAACTTTTCCTCTCTTGAAACTTGGTGGTATCCTACGCTCTTCACCTTGGTTTCTTTCTTTTTTTTAAAAAAATACTGTTCTAGACCACGTTGTTGTATATTTTTTAACATTCAACATCCATTGGTCTTGACCCTCATGGATAGCTTTACTTTAGTAATGACTGCAGAGTTGTCCTGCTGGAAACTGTGCATATTTTGAACAAATTGCTTAGGAAATGTGCATCACGACACTGAGGATGCTAAACAGGATGACTTCTTCCATGGAGAAACGGAATTGCTATTATAATTACAGTCCGGCCTAACTCGCATGATAGAAACACAGACAGAGGTCATTATTCAAGCTTTGTCATTGTAACCATCCTTTTATAACATTTACTGTGAAGATCCCTTAAAGTCAACAAATGACATTTAACATTTAGAATCGGAATCCTTTCAAATGTTGATTTTTAAAAAAATATTTATCAATTTGCCTGTTAAAATCTATTTTGGATTCTGTACCCATCACTGTTTCTTGTTGGGCTTTCTCGAGGGAATGATTGACCTCCACTCCCTTACCTTTCTCCCATTGCTATGTACTGGCCATCTTGTTCCACAGTCTCTTCCAACAAAACCTCTCTGTTCCTCTGACTCTGGTCTTCATTGCATCCACCCTTCTCACTCTCCCTTCACCCCTCTGTTGTTGGCACATCTTTTGGTTACCTTGATCTCATTCTTTGGAACCCTCTCCCTAAAGCTCTCCGCCTCACTTCACCTTTGAAGATCTCCTTGACAATGATCATCCTGTGACCAAGCTTGCAGCCAATCCCTCCTTAACACTCTCACACTCTCCCCTCCTGGTTCACCGTTCCTTCCCCTTACCCACACGGGAGCCCGTTGTGTCCTTTCTCCATGTTAAAGGCTTTCTATAAAATGCCAATTGGTGATTTCCAGGGAGCTGTGCGGCGATCCGTGGAGCAGTTGCCTTGGCGATTTTCCCCTTTGTGCTCATGTGACAGAGAATACAAGAAAAGAACCAGGAATTCCTGGCTGAGAGACGCGGGGGCATAATCTCAAAATCCTCCACAACTCCCAGCGGCAGTTGCTCAGTATTTTAAACCTCTTCCTGCTCACTGCCTTCCTGTCACTGACATGAGGGACATTTCAAACCCACACACTGTAAAAGTTTTCAAACAGCTGTCAGGCCAACTGATCAAAAATACGTGATCAAGCTGATTTTTGTTTTGTTTTTAAACCCTCTGAGTCTCTCTTTCCATCGGTTGGGAACACATGGCCCAGTTGGAAGAGCAACTTAAATAGTATTTTCCTTCAAGCATATGCAATCTTGTCCCTGCCTCTCCTCAGTTCGTCATTGGAAATAAATATGTACCCTATTTGGGGCTTAGAGGCACCTGAAGGAGTGATAAACTAATATGAATTGAGTCATGCAATGTGAAGCAACTGGAGATGAGGAAGAGAAGGTTCTATTTTTGCAGGCCAGTTGTTTGACTGTATATGGACAACTCACAGGACATCTGGTTGTTAGCAGGTTCTACTGTGTAAGTTATGCACAATCACACAGCAACTCCTGTATGTCAGCCCTGGGTGTTTCACAGTAGATTTTTTTAGTTTAGTTATATATATCAGGAAGATGCCTGTGGTGTTTTCCCCTAGTCAGTTGACGAATGCAACATTTTTATTGCATGCAAATGGCCATTCACTAGACTGTACCACCATGTGGCCAGAACCTACAACTAAATCGTGACAATTGGCATAGCAATTTACAATGGAAATTGTTGCCAAATATGTATTACAAAAATCGTGACAACAGGAAATAAGATGTATGGGCATGTGCATGCCTCCTACATGTTAATAGTAATTAGATATTTAAGTAAATAATCTTGTTTGATGTCTATCAGTGTACTGATCGATAAATTTGGGGCATGGTTTGACAGCAATGCTCAAATACATGTTGGTTAAACCAGTAAAAAGCACACCTTAAAGGTGTGACTGTCTCACCAAGCTGCTCGGGCACCCATCATAGAGTCATTCTTTTGGATTGAAATGTGTTCCATGCATGTAACTGTTGCTGTGGCTCAGGATTCAGTGAGAGGGGAGAGTGTTCAAATAAAGTCATATGGGCCACCTTTTAGAGTCTTGTTTGTAAATCCCGGGAAGTCCTTCCCCTGTCCATAGCTGTATCCCGAAGCAATTTTGAGGTCAGCAAAAAAGAAGGACAGGATCAGGAAAGGGCTTTGATTCTGCTCTCCTGTCCTCTCCTTTTTCTTCTCCCTCTCCTTCTTGTCCTCTCCCTCTCACTCCTCTCCCCTCCCCTTGCCTTCCATCCCCGTCCTCCTCCCCTCTCCTCCCCTCTCTTCCCCTCCCTTCCTCCCCTCTCCCTCCACCCCACCCCTCCTCCCCTCCCTCCTCCTCCCCTCCTCCCCTTCCTCCCTCCCCCCTCCCTTCCCCCCGGACAGGGTACTGCTAGCAAACATACAATTAGAACAAAGGAAACTTGAATTAGAAGCCAGGGAAAGAGGAAGAGAAAGAGAAGAAGAAAGAGAAAGAGAGAGCCTTCTAGAAGGAACGTGGAGAAAGAAAGAGAGGAGAGAGAGAGAGAAAGAATCTTCCAGAAAGAATGCGAAGAGAGAGAGCTGAAGCGGCTTGACTTAACTAGGGGGCGAAAGAGTAACCCCAGGGAAAGCATGGCCAATATGGAGGAGCAGAATTCAGGGCTTGGTACAGAATTGTTAAAACTTTCCCAACTGATCCCAAAATTCAATGAGAAGGATGTAGAATAATTTTTTTGTGACCTTAGAGGAACTGGTAAGGCAGCTAAAATGGCCAGCTGAGACCTGGCCTCTTTTACTACAATGCAATCTAACTGGAAAAGCCCATGAGGTTTATTCCCTGTTGCCAGATGAGAGTTCATCAAATTATGAACTGACCAAAAATGCTATCCTCGGGGCACATGAATTAGTACCCGAAGCCTATCGCCAAAAGTTTAGAACCCTCAAAAAGCAAGCTGATCAAACTTATCTGGAGTTTGAAACAAGTAAGCAGCTGGCTTTTGACCAGTGGTTGAGAGCTCTTAAAGTACAGCTCAGCTATGAGAATCTCAGAGGTAATACTGTTAGAGGAATTTAAACACTCTCCATAAAGACCCATGTAGAGGAGCAACGGGTCCAGAGAGCCCGGCAAGCAGCTGTTCTGGCTGATGAGTTTGCTTTAATTTATAAGTCAGTTTCCCAGGGGAGAACTTTTCCTAGTCACCCTCACAAATCCGAAAAGGACAAAGGGTGGGAAGGTGATAGAAGCCCAAGCAGTCCTGGGAAAGAAAGGAAAACAGAAGAGACACAGGGGGCCCTCTTCTAGCCAAAAAGGAAGGTGCTGTGAGCAAAAGTGAGACCCGAAGACCTGTGTGCTTCCATTGTAATAAAGCAGGGCATTTAAAAGCTGACTGCTGGAAACTAAAGGGAAAACCAGTAGGGTTAATCAGGGCACACCCGCTCAGTGAAGAAGTGAACCTGATGGAAAGCACAGCAGAACAAGTTGTGGCTTTAACTGCAGTAAGAGTGAGACACAGGAAGTGTACGGCTGCAAGTGCAGGAAAATTTAATAGGATTCCTGAGGGCCATCAGGGTTTTGCGTCTGAAGGGAAAGTAACCCCATACCCCTCGAGTGGGGCAAGCAAGCCCATAGTGATTCTTAGGGACCCACAGGGGCCACTAGATCCCTTTTACTGGGAGAAAGCCTGACCTTTCCCCCAGAGAGTGTAGTAAACACCAGAATGGTGGTGAATGGTATTGGAGGGCATTGTATGCCTGTACCTGTACACCGGGTGCACCTGGAGTGTGACCTAGTTTCAGGACCGGTGACCATAGGGATTGTCCCTAGTTTGCCTGTGGACAGGGTTGACCTGCTCCTAGGTAATGATCTAGCGGGGGTGAAGGTGGTAGCCCCCCCAGTAGTGAAAGAAAGACCGCAGGAGGTCAGAGAGACAGGGTTGTGGCGGGAGACGGACCCCTGTAGTATCCCTGAATGTGTAGTGGATCAGGCCATGATCAAACCAGCTCCCTCAGAGGAGACTGCATTGGCACTGCAGGCAGATGACCATGAGGTCTGCCTGTCCGAGACTTTCTTTGGAAAGTTAAGAGACCCAGGGAATGAATTAAATGTATCTTCCCTAGCTGAGGCTCATCGAGCCGACCTAGTATTGCAAGCGTTAGCACAGGCTGCCCAGTCTGAAAGTGAAGCAGAGGGAGTCCGTGACTGCTACTATTTAAAGAATGAGGTACTGATGAGGAAATGGAGTTCTCCTCACAGACCTGAGAGCAAGGAGTGGACAGTAGTTCACCAGTTAGTGGTGCCACAGAGGTACTGGAGAGAAATATTAAGAAGGGTCCACGAGACTACAGTGGCTGTACATGCTGGTATACAAAAGACTAAAACCCACATAAGACAGCAGTTTGACTGGCCAAAGCTCCACAAAGCTGTGATGCAGTACTGCAGGAGGTGCCACATGTGCCAGGTTGAGGGAAAACCCCAACCTGCAGTAAACCCTCCGCCCCTACGTCCTGTACCCGTGTTAGGAGGACCCTCCAGCAGAGGGCTGGTGAACTGTAAGGGACCCGCGCCGAGAACAAAAAGGGACAGGTAGGCACAAGGCTGGCAAAAGTTTAGAAAGAGAAGGGTAATAAGTGACCAAGAGGGCAGGTTAAAGGGAGTCCGGGAGGAATCCCGGATGAAAACCTCAAAAAATTTGAAAAGTTATACCCCACATCCTCCTATGTAAATGCAGACTCTAGAAGCACCCCACCAGAGTTGCTAACAGCATTTACAGGAACCTGCAGAGACAAACTTGAGAGCGTCAAAACAATGCGAGAGGAGAGAGGTCTGAGTGCTGGGGCTGGGCTCAGTCTGTGAGCGCATCACATTCGGAGAAAAAAATAAAAAGTGGCATCACAGGGAAACAGGTAAGCGATTGGTTGGTGAGTATTTTGTTATTTTTTTCATTTACTTATCTTTCAAAACTCAGGTAATTTATCAGTAATTGCAAGGTTTTATTAGTATTAGTAATGTTTACTAGTGGTAATAAAGCTTATTAGATTGTAGTAGGTAGAGTTTATAGTAGAACAAGGCCCCTAGCGTAATTAGCATTTTTTAATCAAAGGGAGTCTCTAAGCAATCTAAAGTTAAGTCATAGCAGGAGAGCTCAGCCCTGTGATATGCCCCTCCTGCACTATGTGGGAAATCAGGGACGCTTCCAGTATCCCTGACGACCATGTGTGTAGGAAGTGTATCCATCTGCAGCTACTGACTACCCACATTACGGAGCTGGAGCTGCAGGTGGATTCACTGTGGAGCATCTGCGATGCTGACATCATTGTGAATAGCACGTTTAGCGAGGTAGACACACCGCAGGCAAATGCTGCAAAGGCAGGAAGGGAATGGGTGACCACCAGGCAGAGTAGAGGAAGGCAGGTAGCGCAGGAGCCCCCTGTGGCCACCCCCCCTCTCGAACAGATATACCACTTTGGATATTGTTGGGGGAGATGGCTCAGGGCAAAGCAGCAAGAGCCAGGTTCATGGCACCATGGGTGGCTCAGCTGCACAGGAGGGGAGGAGGAAGTGTGGCAGGGCTATAGTGATAGGGGATTCTACCCTAAGGGGTACAGATAGGCGTTTCTGCAGCCGCAAACGTGACTCCATGATCGTATGTTGCCTCCCTGGTGCTAGGGTCAAGGATGTCACGGAGCGGCTGCTGGACATTCTGAAGGGGGAGGGTGAACAGTCAGAGGTCGTGGTTCACATTGGTACCAACGACATAGTTGGAAAAAGGGATGAGGTCCTGCAACAAGAATTTAGGGAGCTAGGTAGCAGACTAAAAAGCAGGACTTCAAAGGTTGTAACCTCTGGATTACTCCCGGTGCCATGTGCTAGTGAGTATAGGAATAGGAGGATAGAGCAGATGAATGTGTGGCTGAAGAGAGGGCTTTAGTTTCCTGGATCACTGGGTCTGTTTCTGGCAAAGGTGGGACATGTACAAGTTGGACGGGTTGCACTTGAACTGGAACGGGACCAACTTCCTTGCTGGGAGGTTTGCTCGAGCTGTTGGGGGGGATTTACACTAATTTGGCAGGGGGATGGGATACAGACTGGAGGTACAGTAGGGGGTGATGCACAGTCAAATATAGCAGAGAAACTGAGTCAGTCTGGAAGGCAGAGCAAATATAGAACTGTTAAAACACAAGTGAAAAATGCAAGGCTGGATTGCATCTATTTTAACGCAAAGAGTCTTACTAGTAAGGCAGATGAATTGAGGTCATTGATTAACACATGGGAATATGATATTATTGCTATCACAGAGACATGGTTGAGGGAAGGACAGGACTGGCAACTCAATATTCCAGGGTATAGAGTCTTCAGGCGTGACAGGGGAGGGGATAAAAGAGGAGGTGGCATTGCACTGTTGATCAAGGAGTCAATTACTGCAGTAAGGAGGGATGATATCTTAGAAGGTTCCTCAAATGAGGCCATGTGGGTAGAACTTAAAAACAAAAAGGCGGCAATCACTTGGCTGGGAGTGTACTAAAGACCTCTAAACAGTCAGGGAGAGATAGAGGAGCAGATATGTAGGCAAATCTCACAGAGGTGTAAAAATAATAGGCTAATAATAGTAGGGGATTTCAACTTCCCCAATATCAACTGGGATAGTTTTAGTGCAAAAGACTTAAAGGGGGCAGAATTCCTTAAGTGCATACAGGAGAGCATTTTGAGCCAGCATGTAGAAAGTCCTACAAAAGAAGGGGCAGTACTGGACCTAATCCTAGGGAATGACGCCAGACAAGTGGTAGAAATGACAGTGGGGGAGCATTTCGAGGATAGTGACCATAACTCTGGAAGATTTAAGGTAGTTCTGGAAAAGGACAAAGAGGGACCAGAAATAAAGGTACTGAACTGGGGGAAGGTCGATTTCAATATGATAAAACAGGATCTGGCCAAAGTGGACTGGGAGCAGCTACTTGTAGGAAAGTCTACATCAAACCAGTGGGATTCATTCAAAAAGGAATAGTGAGAGTTCAGGGCCAACATGTTCCTGTAAAGGTGAAGGGAAGGACTACCAAGTCCTGGGAACCCTGGATGTCAAGGGATATAGCGGATTGAATAAGGAAAAAAAAGAGGCTTATGGCAGATTCAAAGTGCTGAAAACAGCAGAGGCCAGGCCATGGAGGAGTATAGAAGGTGTAGGGGGTACTTAAAAAAGTATTTAGGAGACCGAAGAGGGGACACGAAAAAACACTGGCGGGCAAGATAAAGGAAAATCCCAAGGCGTTTTATAAGTATATTAAGGGCAAGAAGATAACCAGGGAAAGAATTGGGCCCATTCAGGACCAAAGTGGCAATCTGTGTGTGGAGCTGGAGGACATAGGTGAGGTTTTAAATGATTACTTTTCATCTGTGTTCACTGTGGACAAGGACGATGTAGGTGTAGAGATCAGGGAGGGGAGTGTGATATACTTGAACATATTAGCATTGAAAGGGAGGAGATATTAGCTCTTTTAGCAGGCTTAAAAGTGGATAAATCCCCAGGCCCAGATGAGATGTATCTCAGACTGTTATGTGAGGCAAGTGAGGAGATAGCAGGGGCTCTGACACAAAATTTCTAATCCTCTCTGGCCAGAGGACTGGAGGACAGCGAATGTGGTACCATTATTCAAGAAGGGGAGCAGGGATAAACCAGGTAATTACAGGCCAGTGAGGCTAACATCAGTGGTTGGGAAACTATTGGATAAAATTCTAAGGGACAGAGTAATCTCCACTTGGAGAGGCAGGGATTAATCAGGGATAGTCAGAATGGCTTTGTCAGGGGAGATCATGTCTAACTAACTTGATTGAATTTTTCGAGGAGGTGATTAGATGTGTAGATGAGGGTAAAGCAGTTGCTGTAGTTTACATGGACTTCAGTAAGGCTTTTGATAAGGTCCCGCATGGAAGATTGATTAAGAAGGTAAGAGCCCATGGGATCCAGGGCAATTTGGCAAATTGGATCCAAAATTGGCTTAGTGACAGGAGGCAGAGGGTGATGGCTGAGGGTTGTTTTTGCAAGTGGAAGCCTGTGACCAGTGGTGTACCACAAGGATCAGTGCTGGGACCCTTGCTGTTTGTAGTGTACATTAATGATCTAGACATGAATATAGGAAGTATGATCAGGAAGTTCGCAGATGACACGAAAATTGGTGGTGTCGTAAATTGTGAGGAGGACTGCCTTAGATTACAGGACGATATAGATGGGCTGGTAAGATGGGCGGAGCAGTGGCAAATGGAATTTAATCCTGAGAAGTGTGAGGTGATGCATTTTGGGAGGATTAACAAGGCAAGGGAATATACAATGGATGGTAGGACCCTAAGAAGTACAGAGAGTCAGAGGGACCTTGGTGTACTTTTCCATAGATCACTGAAGGCAGCACCACAGGTAGATAACGTAGTTAGGAAGGCACATGGGTTACTTGCGTTTATTAGCCGAGGCATAGAATATAAGAGCAGGGAGGTTATGATGGAGCTGTATAAAACGCTAGTTAGGCCACTGCTGGAGTACTGTGTACAGTTCTGGGCACCACACTATAGGAAGGATGTGACTGCACTGGAGAGGGTGCAGAGGAGATTCACCAGGATGTTGCCTGGGCTGGAGCATTTCAGTTATGAAGAGAGACTGGATAGACTAGAGTTGTTTTCCTTAGAGCAGAGAAGGCTGAGGGGAGACATGATTGATGTATACAAAATTATGAGGGGCATTGATAGGATAGATAGGAAGAAACTTTTTCCCTTAGCAGATAGTCCCATACACCCACTCTTTTCCCATAGCCTTCAATTTTTTCTCCTTTTCAAGTATTTATCCAATTCCCTTTTAAAAGTGCATTCCAGGCCAGAATTTGAAGATAAGGATGAGAGTTTTAAATTTGAGACGTTTCTGGAACTGGAGCTGGTGTAGGGCAATGAGCATGGGGGTGATGGGTGACAGGACTTGGTGTGAGTTCGGATATGAGCAGCAGAGTTTTGGGGAGTATTGGAATAACTGAGTCTGGAAGTCACTAAAGCACGGAAGAGGTATTCAGCAGCAGACAGGCTGAGGTAGGGACGGAGGTGCAAGTAAGCAGTCTCGGTGATGGACAGGAAATGGGGTCGGAAGCCCAGCTCAAGGTCTAATAGGAAGCGAAAGTTGTGAACAGTATGGAAGTAGTCAGCAGGTCAGCCAGCACCTGTGGAGAGAGAAACAGAGTTAATGTTTCAGGTCAATGACCTTTCATCAGAACTGGGAAAAGTTAGAAGTGCAATAGGTTTTACATAAATCAAAAGAGGGAGGGTGAAAAAAACAAAAGGGAATGTCTGTGACAGGGCAGAAGATGGGAGAGATTAAATGACTAAAGAGTTGGTGGAGCAGAGCTAAAGGAAATGGTAATGAGACAATTAAAGAATCAAAAAACATGTCCAGAGAGGATGTCAATTGCTGAATAAAGAACAGCTGCAGTCCTAAAGCAATAACAAGAGAAAAACAAGATTAAGGTCGAAACATGCAAAGAAATCAAAATGGAGGTTGAGATTACAGTTTGAAATTGTTGAACTCAATGCTAGGTGTCGAAGGCTGGAAGTGCCTAATTAAAAGATGAGGTGCTTGAACTTGCATTGAGCTTCATTGGAACATTGCAGTAGGCCGAGGATAGAGAGCAAACACAGATTGAATGACTGCCTTGCGGAACCCCTCTGGTTAGTTCTCAGGCATGATCCCATAATTCCGATGACCAGCTATTTTAATTCTCCACCTTGCTCTCATGTTCTTTTCCACCCTTCCCCATTTGACCTACTTAAAACCTATTACATTTCTAACTTTTCTCAGTTCTGATGAAAGGTCATTGACCTGAAATGCCAACTCTGTTTCTCTCTCCACAGATGCTGGCTGACCTGCTCAATGTTTCCAGCATTTTCTGTTTTTATTGCAGATTTCCAGCATCTGCAGTATTTTGCTTTTGCCACCAGTTCAACCTGAGACATTGGCCAGGGAGGGGATGGTATCAGTCACGAGGGCAGAGTTTGCGGTGGGGGCTCAAAACAATGGCTTCGATCTTCCCAGTACTTCATTGCTCATCCAGGATGGGATGTCGGACAGGCAGCGTGACATAAAGGCCTGCTCAAGTTACCAAAAAAAACCCGACCCGAACCGGACGGAACCATATTGGACCCGAGCCTGATCGGCCCGAGTCCCTCCAAATCCACCCCCCCCCGAGCCCGACCCTCCCTGAACCCGACCTGACCACCACAATGTTCCCTTCACTTACCTTCCAACTTATAATCTGCCGGAAGCAGCAGCATGAGCGTGATGATGTCATAGAGACGCTCACTGCGCAGGCTCAGTTTCCCTGCTTGACATCCCGGACTTGCAGCTCAGGTAAGTTTTTAACTTTTAACACTTATCTTGCTGTGTGTGTCCGACCCGGACCTGGCCCAACCTGGCCCAAACCCGAAGGCCGGACCCGGAAGAGTGGCCCGACCTGACCCGAACCCGACACATGTCGTCAGGTCTCGTTGGATTTGGGTCGGGTAGCAGGCCTTTAGCGAGATGGTGAGGTCTACCCGCTTACACTGAAAGACTGAGGTCAGCTCAGTGATTCTCAAAACATGGGACAGGCAACCTACCTGGTTCAGGTGGGTCCTACCTTGAGCCAGTGGCTGCCTCCAGTTCAGGTTCTACTTTGCCCTCTAAATCCGGATATGTCATTCAGGACTTCTGTTCCCCAAATGCTGCTATTTTCAAAGTTTCATTCGCATGTGCAAATTCTTCCAGGGCCTTGCCGTTCCCTACTTCTGTAACCTCCTCAGCCATACACCCTCCAATAAACCAGCTCTCTTCCACATGCAGTCTCTTGTCCATTCCTCACTCCCTTTGCTCCACCATTGGCGGCTGTGTCTTCAGTTATCTTTGCCCTAAGCTCTGGAATTTGCTTCTTAAACCTCTCTGCTTCTCTACCACTCTTACATACTTTTAAATCTTACTTAAAACCTAGCTCTTTAACCAAACTTCACCCACCCTAACATCTCCTTCTTTGGCTTGGTGTCAAATTTTGCTTGATAACGCTCTTCTGAAGTCCCTTGGGATGTTTTACTAAGTTGTGGGTCAGCTGTGACTCAGTGGTTGGGACTTTTGTCCCTGGGTTTTGAGTCCCACTCCAGGGCTTAGCACAAAAATCAAGGCTGACACTCCACTGAGGGACTGCTGCACTTTTTGGAGGTGCTGTCTTTTGCGTAAGATGTTAAACTGAGGCCACATCTATCCTCTTGGGTGGATATAAAAGATTCCATGGCACTATTTCAAAGGGGAAAAAAGGAAGCTAACCCTGGTGTCCTGGCCAATGTTTATCCCTCAATCAACGTCACACCAACAGATTATCACATTGCTGTTTGTGGGAGTTTGCTCTGTGCAAATTGGCTGCTGTGTTTCCTACATTACAACAGCGACTGTACTTCATTGGTCGTAAGGTGCCTTGAGATGTCTGGTTGTTGTGAAAAGTGCTATATAAATGCAAGTCTCTCTTTTTAAAGGAGCTATATAAATGCAAATTGGTGCCATTCCTTGTCTGCTCTCCTGTCCTTCTCCTGCCTCCTGCCTGTCTCTCTCTTTCAATTTGCTGCTTCCTCTCACTTGACACCGGCAACCTGCTGCTCTCGCACATCGATTTCAATCTCAAAATACCCATTGAGCAACCTGTAAAATATTGCGGACATACAGAGACTACGGAAGAAATTGTAGCTGCTCTAAGGTTGAAGGAATACTATTGAACTTGATAACAAACTGCTAGAGATAATGAAAAAAGAAGCAGGGTTTAAACTGCCAGAACAGGGATCATAATTCCTCTAGTAAAACAACACCAACAATTTGCATTTATATAGCGCCTTTAACATACTAAAGTGCCCCAGGTCATTTCACAGGAGTGTTATCAAACAAAATTTGACACCGAGCCACAACTGAGGATTCCCCCACTGTTGTTGACAGGGCCCTTGACCGTGTCTGACCCATTTCCCACACTTCTGCCCTCACCCCTTACCCTCTCTCCCAGAACCGTGACAGGGTTCCCCTTGTCCTCACTTTCCACCCCACCAGCCTCCACATCCAAAGGATCATCCTTCGCAATTTCTGCCACCTCCAGTGTGATGCCATCACCAAACACATCTTCCCCTCCCCTCCCCTGTCAGCATTCCGAAGGGATTGTTCCCTCCGCGACACCCTGGTCCACTCCTCCTTCACCCCCGACACTTCGTCCCCTTCCCATTGTACCTTTCCATCCAATCGCAGGAGGTGTAATACCTGCCTCTTTACCTCCTCTCTCTTCACTATCCAAGACCCCAAACACTCCTTCCAGTTGAAGCAGCGATTTACTTGTACTTCTTTCAATTTAGTATACTGTAGTCAAATAGTTTGCTCTCATTGACTCTCTAGGTTCACACATGAAGAATGGACTCTTGAACAAAGCACCAATGGACCTGCTGGCATTTGAAAATGTGTGGCCTAAAATCATCCACTATATTTTGGCAAGGAGGTGAATTGGAAACATTGGAGTGGGTGGTGAGGAGGGGAGGGGGGAGGATGATGTTTTAAAAATTTAGAGAATCAAAATTTGAGACACTGTGGGTGAACCTCAAGTCTGGTTCTTTCAGAGCTAATGCCCTTTGATTACCTAAATAAGCCCTATAAATATTTTATTGGATTAAGTACTGGCAATCTGGTCTCCATATTACAAAAAGGATCTTGAGACAATGGAGAAGGTGTAAAAAGATTTACAAGAATGATTACATAGAATAGAATTACAGAAACAGGCCATTGGACCAACTAGTTCCATCGACCTCATCGCAACCTTTCACCATATCTTTCTATTCCCTTTTCTCTCATGTACTTTCCTAGTTTCCTTTTGAAAGTATCTAAGCTATTTGCCTCAACCACTTCCTTTGATAGCGAGTTCCACATTCTAACCACTCTCTGAGTAAAGAAATTTCTTGTTATGCTTCTATTGAATTTATTTGTAACCATCTTGTATTTATGGCCTGTAGTTTGGATTCGCCCACAAGTGGAAACATTCTCTCCACATCTCCCCTGTCCAACCCATTCAAAATTTTAAAGCCATCTATCAGGTCTCCTCTACATCTCTTTTCTAAAGAAAAAAGCTCCAACCTGTTCAATCTTTCCCAGTAACTGTAATCTCTCAGTTCTGGTATCATCCTTATAAATCTTTTTTGCACTTTCTCCAGGGCTCCTATATCCTTTTTATAGTATGGAGACCGGAACTGTGCACAGCACTCTAACTGTAGCCTGACTAGGGTCCTGTCACGTGACCTCGCTATTTTTAAATTCTATATCCTTAGAAATAAACCCCAGTGCTTTATTTGCATTTTAATTGCTTTGCTGATCCACAATGCTGCTTCTAATGATTTGTTCACTTGTATCCTGAGATCTTTTTTGCTCTTCTACCCCATTCAGTTTCTTACTTTCTAAGATGAACATGATTTTTATTCATCCGCAGGATGTGGGCATCGCTGGCAAGGCTAGAATTTATTGCCCATCCTTAATTGCCCTTGAAAAGGTGATGGTGAGCCTTCTTCCTGAAAACAACTGAGTGGTTTGCTAGGCCAGTTCACATTGCTGTCAATCTGGAGTCACATGTAGGCTAGACCAGCTAAGGGCAGCAGATTTCCTTCCCTAAAGGGCATTAGTGAACTAGATGGGATTTTATAACAATCCTGTAGTTTCTGGTCACCATTACTGATAATTTTATTCGTTCCAGATTTATTGAATTAACTGAATTTAAATTCCCCAGCTGCCGTTTTGGGATTTGAACTCATGTGTCTCAATCATTAGCACAGGCCTCTGGATTACTGGCTCAGTGACATAATCACTATGCTACTGTACCCCTGCAATGCTTCTCTTTTTCCTACCCAAGTACATCACCTCATATTCATCAGTGCTAAACTTCATTTGTCACTTAACTGCTTAAACTACAAGCTTTCGAATGTCTTCTTGTTTTATGTTACCCGCTTCTTCAGTGTCAGCTATACTCACAGTTCGTTATCATCTGCAAATTTTGATATTGAGTTACTTGCTCCTACGCACAAATCATTATTGTAAATTATGAATAACAGTGGTCCCAGCACTGATCCTTCCTCCAACCTGAATAACTGCATTTTACCCCCTACTCTGCTTTCTATTCAGCTATTAGCCCTTGACTCCACATGTTCTAACCTTCATCATAAACCTACTATGCGATACTTTATTGAAGACCTTTGAAAATCCAAGTATATGACATCTACTACATTAGCC
The DNA here is from genome assembly GCF_036365525.1 of Heterodontus francisci. NCBI lineage: Eukaryota > Metazoa > Chordata > Chondrichthyes > Heterodontiformes > Heterodontidae > Heterodontus > Heterodontus francisci. The sequence continues at coordinate 11,838,952 of NC_090393.1, forward strand.
TTGTCTACTCTTTCCATTAACCCTTCAAAGAACCAGAACTGAGAGGCAATCATTACCGGAAAAGACGGAACAGGCTGGGGCTCTTTTTCTAGAAAACAGAAGATTATGAAGGGATTTGATAGGGTAGACGTAACGAAGATGTTTCAAATTATGGGAATTCCAAAAGTAGGAGCCGTAAATATAAACTCGCCACTAACAAATCCAATCGGGAATTCAGGAGAAACTTCTTTACCGAGAGAGTGCTGAGAATGTGGAACTTGCTACCACATGGAGTAATTGAGGCGAAAAGCATGGATGCCTTTAAGGAGAATCTAGAGATGTACATGAGGGTGAAAGGAACAAAAGGATATGCTGATAGGGTTAGACTGTGTAAGGTGGAAGCAGAATAAACACCAGCCAGGATCAGTTAGGCTGAAGAGCCTGTTCCTCTACTGTAAATTCTATGTAATTCTGTGCAACTGTTTAACCAAATGAGAAATTCTCTTAAGGCCTAGCATCAAATAAGCCTCGACTGAGCAGACCATCCAGGACTCTGCCAATGCTCTCCTAGAATAGAACAACCCTATTTAGTGCCTTGGTGAGACCACACCTGGAGCACTTGTACAGTATTTTTACCTAAGGAAAAGACATACATGTCTTAGAGGATGTGCAATGAAGGTTCACTAAATTGATTCGTGGGATGGGAGGATTCCTATCAAGAGAGATTGAGTAGACCAGGCCTCTATTTCCTAGAGTTTAGAAGAATGAGGTGTTCTCATTGAAATGTATAGAAATATTTTGAGGCTTGACAGCATAGATGCTGAGAGGAGGTTTACCTTGGCTGGGGTGTCTAGAACTTGGGGGTTATTGCCTCAGGATAAGGGGCAGCCATTCAAGATTGAGATGAGGAGAAATTCCTTTCCCCAGAAGGTTGAGAATCTTTAGAATTCTCTACCCCAGAGAGCTGTGAGTGCTCAGTAGTTGACTATATTCAAGAAAGAAATTGATAGATTTTTGGATACTAAGGGAATCAAGAGATTATGGAGATAGTGCATGAAAGTGGAGTTGAGGTAGAAGATCAGCCATGATTTAATTGAATGGTGGAGTAGGCTCGAAGGGCTGAATGGCCTACTTCTCTACTCCTGCATGTTCTATGTTCTATGTTCTATGCCCCTATTTCTTATTTTCATATGTTCTTATGCTACTCACCACTAAGAGGTGTCAGAGAGTTACTCATGTCTACCCAGAGAGGGAAGTGATTGGTTGTTACTTGGTGGCGACCGTAATGGCACAGCCTTGAAACAGGAACTCACTGTGTGGGATCTGTGGGCGTCAACCCACATTATGTGGTACAGTATATTGATTTGAGAACCCACTGTGCCATTTCGTGGTCATGTCTGTGTTGAGTTTGTTCAACTCAGCTTGGTTGGCAGCAAAGATGTTTCAATCGGCCCCAGCGCCACTGAGTAAAGGAAGGGGAAAATCACCAGACAATCTGAACTAGACTATCAGCACAGCTGTCACCCCCAAGATGCGTTTCCAAACCTGTATCCCCCTCTATCACAAAGATACTTTCAGCTTCATAATTTTGTCCTGCCTCAGCCTATCTGTTGTAAAAACCTTCATCCATGCCTTTTGCACCCTCAGACTCCAAGCTCTTCCAGTCCAGCTGCCCATCCTCCACTCTGTATTAACCTCAGGTCATCCAAAACTCTGCTGTCTGTATCCTATCCAGCACCAAGTCTCTTTCAGCTGTCACTCTCATCCTCACTGGTCTACATTGGTTCCCAGACCCTTAAGTCCTCCAATTGAAAAAGCTTGTTGTCTATAATTCTCTCCCTGGCCTCACCCTCCCCAGCTCTGTAACCTCCTGCAGCTCTAAGACCCTCCCCAAACCCTCCCTTCATCTGGCTGCAGTCTCTTGAAGTTGTTGAAACAAGTAACAATCTTGCTTCACTCCACCATTGACAGCCACTGCTTCAGGCATCCAGGTGCCATTCTCTGTAATTCCCTTCCTGAACCTATCCACCTCCCTCTCCTCCTTTAAAATCCTTCACTTTTCTTTGAACGCATTTCTTTATTTGTTAACTGTTTGACTGACAAAAAGAACCATCCCGTCCTACTTTATCTAAGCCTATCAGAACAACCTTCTCCCTTATGTACTTATCTAGCTTCCCTTTAAGTGCATCTCAGCTATTCACCTCAATCACCCCTTGTGGCAGAACGTTCCATATTTTAACCGCTCTCTGGTAAAGAAGTTTCTCCTGAATTCCTTATTGGATTTATTAGCGACTGCCTTATATTTCTGGCCCCTATATTTGCGCTTCCCCCCCCAAGCGGAAATATCTTCTCCATGCCTGCCCTATCAAATTCCTGCATAATATTAAGGACCTTTATCAGGTCATCCAAGCCATCCCTTTTCTGGAGGAAAGAGCCCAGCCTGTTCAGAGTTAGAAACCTCTCAGTTTTGGTATCATTCTTGGAAACATATTTTGCACCTTCTCCACTGCCTCTATGTCCTTTAGTAATACAGAGCCATAACTGTGTAGACTATTCTAAATGTGATCCCACCAAGGTTCTGTATAAGTCTAACATAAGTTCTCTGCTTTTCGATTCTATCCCTCTAAAAATGAACTCCAATCCTTTGTATGCATTTTTACAGCCTTAACAATCTTCAGCGCTACTTTTAGTGATTTCTATATGTTACGACCAAGGCAGGAGTAATGCACTGTTAATTGAGTCCCACTACTCCACAGGTCACAGCATAGCAAGAAAGTTTCCCACCAAATTAGACACTCTATTTGTCCTCCAGAATAAGGCACACCAAACCAGGTTTCTTTAAACAACAACAACATGAACTATTTATTAGAAAAGAAATAATAATTCTTAACTACTAACGAGATAAATCTATATATATGAAAAACTCCTTATTTCCTTAACCCTCATACACACACACATACATTTAAAAAATGGTTAACCGGAGAAAAAGGATTTTTTGGTTTACAGCTATTTCCTAGGAACAAAAAGGAAAAAATAAAATGATTGAGTTTATCATGTTCTGGTAGGATATTTTCGGTATGGTGAGGTGTCCCAGAGTCGAATAGTCGGATGCCACTTGAAGTCTCTCCAGGCGAAATTGATGAACAGTTTGTGATGGGTAGGCACTCAATGTAATTTGTCTGCAGCAGGTGTCACACAAGTCTTTCAGCAGGGGTGCAGCAACCAGTTGGCTCAGGACTCACAACAACAAACAGAGTAGTAGAAGCTTTCTGCAGGTTCCAGGGTTTCCCAAAACACAGGAGGCAACAGGAACCACTCTTGACCAAGACTGGTGGCAATGGGAATCAGCCACCTCTGACATACAGGAGTTTCTTCTCTGAAAAGCAGTCTTCCTCTACAGAGAGAAGTAACTCTTTTTTCCTGGGGCTTTTTTCTCTCTCCAGGCAGATCACAGCCACATTTCAAATGCAGGATTTCGTTTCAAGAGTTGCAAGTCTTCCTTTACAGAGAGAGGTCTTTTTCTCCAGCCTCCAGGCAGATCACAGCCAGATTTCAAACTGTCTGCTCCTTGTCCAATTCACTGGTCTTTTCACAATCCAAAAGTGAAACTAACTTCAACAATCAAGTCACATGACAATCATAAATCTTGACCTGTCATTCCCTTGCTGAGTTGTTTGGAAACAGGTGCCTTGCAGTCTGTGTATTTCATTCAGTTCAAACCCACCAAGTTTTAGCAATCAACGTCCCCAGAGAAAAACCCTATCCTCAGTTTTTAAAAACACACAGAATTCTAAGTTTCAACACAAAAATAAAACAGTTGTTACATATATTTGGACCCCCAAGGTCCCTTTTCTTCTCTACCCCATTTAGACTTTAGTTTCCAAGGAATATGTTACTTCTTATTTGCCTTATCAAAAGGCAACACCTCACACTTATCTATATTGAAAATCATTTGCCATTTACAAACCCATTCTGCAATTTATTAATATCTTCCTGTATTTTGTTGCAGTCCTCCTCTGTATTAACTATACCCCCAATTTGATGTTGGTCACAAATTTTGCAACTGTACTTCTGAGTCCCATGTCCAAATCGTTTATGGTAATGGTGAATGAGAATGGTCCCAGCATCAAGCCCCTGTAGAACACCAGATTGCACCTTCACCAGTCTGAGGAAATACCATTAATCTCTATTCTTCTGTTTTCTGTTCTGTACCCAGCTGGCTATCTATTCTGCTACTTGCCCCTGACTCCACATGCTGTGATCTTAGTCATGAGTCTGCTACGTGATACCTAATCAAAGTATCCAAGTATATTACATCTACCACAGTACTCTTATCTACTCTTTTTGTTATTTCCTCAAAGAATTCAATATGGTTGGTCAAACATCCCCTTCCCTTTTGGAAGCTGTGGTGGCTACTCTCTCTTAGATCTTGAGAAAATCTTGGGACCCCCAATTTTTGACGATCCCTTTTACCCTGTGGTCAGAGATCTGTGGTTCATGTTTGAGACCGCCACCCCTTCTGCACACCCCCTGCCCCTCCCAAGGGGCTGGGTGCATTCACTTTTCAATTCCAAATGTGATGGGGATTCAGATCACTGAAGCGACTTCATGTTTACACCTCAACTTTGGCATCAAAGTGAAGGGCAAAAGTTTAAGGGTGATGTCAGGAGGCACTTACTCACACAAAGGGTAGTGGAAATCTGCAACTCTCTCCACAAACAACTGTCGGGGCTGGGTTTCAACTGAAAGTTTTGAAACTGAGATTGATGGATTAGTGTTAGGCAAGGGTAATTAAGGGTTATGGAACCGAGGTGGGTAGGTGGAGTTAAGATACACATCAGCCATGAAATAAGTGAATGGCATAACAGGCTCGAGGAGACAAATGGTCTACTGTTCCTAAGCATGTAAATGCATTCTAAAAACTGACCAGAGTTCAGGTTAGCTCTGCTTTGGATGCTAATGTGATATTTAAAGGACTATGTAAATAGTGGCCTAGATTTTACAGAGTTCCCGACTTCAGGCTCCGTGGCAGGGGGTGCTGGAAGTTCGTTCTGGCAGTGGTCCATCACGGAGCCCAGTGCCGGGAGGGGCAGGCTCAATCTTCCTGGCAGTGAAACTCCATGGCGGCACCCCACCCATTGGGCGACGGGCCCCAGCTTTGAATATTTAAATGACCAGAATGCATACATTTGAATAAACATACCTGCAATCTTACTGTCGGGCCGTGATATTCTGAGCGACAGCCAGCACTCACGTGCCTTCACTTTCCCGTCTGGTGACAGCAGGCGCCACAGTGGTGGGGAATGGGATCTTAAGAGTTTTAGCGCGGGGGTGGGGACGGGGTCAAATTTACATCATTAGTGTAGGGGATGGTGGGAAGGGGTGACCTGTGCACTTTGTTCAGTTTGTGGGGGTGGGGGGGGGGGAAAGGTCAAGTGTAGACGTTAAGTGTTTTGGTGGGGGGGGGAGAAGGCAAATAATGAATTTTATTGTTATTGGGTGGTGGGAAATGGGTGGCAGATTTTTAATCAGTACAGTGAGGGGGCGTATAACTTAAAAAAATTTATATTAGCCGGCTGCCCTTTAAAAATGGCGCCAGCACTTGCGCACAGGCAGCTGACGCCATTGCCGGTGTCGGAGAGCCTGCCCCCTCCATGTGATTGGGGAGGGGGGGGCGGTGGGTGGGCTGACCATGTCATTAACATGGGCCGCCATGAGGAAGATGGCTCCTGGCGGGTGAATATAATCCAGCCCAGTGAGTGTGCATCATCACTGCAGGAAGTGATGTCATCCAGCATGTGATACAGCAGTAGGAATTGTGTTGAACCCTAGTAAGATGTGCATGTTGAGCTCGCCTTTAACTTGTAATATAGAATTGTGATTCTTCAATAAAAATGAACCCAAAGTATTTGGTACCATTCATCAGTGCATGATTGATAAATCTGTGTGAAGAATCCAGTAAAACAAAAGATGCCAAGACCATATATAAAAACAAGAAATGCTGAACCACTCAGCAGGTTTGGCAGCATCTGTGGAAAGAGAAGCAGAGTTAATGTTTCGGGTCAGTGAACCTTCTTCGGAACACAAGATGCCAAAAGATGCCAAGACCATTTTGGTTCCTTAAATACTCAACACCCTTTTTATTCTGACAGGAAGCAAGCCTTCTAGAAATGTGTTGTTTATAGAGCCTGGTGGTCTTTTTTATTATTGGGTTTGGGTGTGTGTGTGTGTGCGCATTGGGGTGGGAGGATTTCCTGTTTACACGGTAGTTGCAAATCAGTTTTTGTCCTGAATTTGCAGATGTTCTAAATTGAAACGCAACACTAATTGGTTCAGAGTTTACTCTGTTGAGAAGACACCTCATGACAAGTTGAGGATATGGAAACAAATCAGGCTGCTTACACAAGCCTAGTTCAAACTCCATGCTTGCTTTAGTCACCTTTGTACAACACAGCACATACGCCAATCATTTTCTATTGGACATTGCAGGTCCTGTTCTGTGGACGACGCAGCATGTACAAGGCAGTGTTAAATCACATTGATTTTCAATATATTGATCTGATTTAATCTGAAATGAATCCCACTGATAATGTAAATGCAATAAAGCAATTGTTTGGATTCAATCATTGTGTGATAAGTTAGCGCATTTCCTGACTACGTAGTCATGGCGATGCTTCTCGTCACCATGGAAATAGTGACAGGCCAATTCAGAGACATACTGAAGACGGACTCTTATGATATCATGTTTACAGCTGTATTCATGAAAGTCAGTGGATGGACTTGCCGGACTAGATCCAGGCACACAGACATAGAAATAAAGACTTGCATGGCATCTTTCACAACGGCAGGATGTCCCAAAGCACTTTTCAACCAATCAAGTACTGTGGTCACTGTTGTACTGTAGGTAACGTGGCAGCCAATTTGTGAGCAAACAGGTTCTACAGAAACAGCACAGAGATAATGACCAAATAATCTGTTTCAGTCAAAGTTGTTTTTTTCATAAACATTGACCAGGACATCGAGGTAAACTCTCCTGCTCCTCTGCGAAAGAGTGCTGTGGGGTCTTTCACATCCACCTGAGAGAGCAGGCGTTGATCTTGGTTTAATGTCTCATCTGAAAGACAGCACCTCTGACAATGCAGCACCCCCTCAGAATTATAAAGGACATCTTTCATAAAGTGCATTCATAAAGAACCTTTTTATAAAAATGTGTTTATTGACATTGCATTTACAAAGAAGAGATTTATAAAGAGCGCCTTGAGAAAGAATCTGTTTATAAACAATTCATTTAGAAAGGCCACATACATAAAGAGAGTGCTGATAAAGAATGTGTTTATAAAGAGCACAATTATAAAGAATGTGTTTATAAAGAGCACAATTATAAAGAATGTGTTTAGAAACAGGGCATTTATAAATAATGCATTCATAATGAACACAGTTATAAAGAGCACGCTTAAATGGGTAAACAGTGTATTTATAAACAGTCTGATATAAAAAAACTGTATTTATGACTTTGCAACAATTAGGAAACAGAAGAATGCTCCTTTATCTACCACATACACATGTTCCACCATTGCGACATTATATTGTCTCCCTGATCTTTGATGCCTCACACATATCTCTTTCTGCAATGATAATGCATTATTTCTGCTTGCTCCATTGGGTTGTTTTTTCACGCTGGTGTCAAAGATGAGAATCAATAACCACCAGCCTTGCTTTCATCAATTATTTCTCATTCTCAAATTATCGAGATATTATTACGAACTTCTAGCCTCTAACATTGAGAACTGAAGCAAGGCAACATTCTCTTCAGTCCATCTGCTCCACCTGGATGTGCTCTCAAAGAAAATAGAAAATGTATATGTTCAAACATGTAACAACACTTGCATTAATGTGGCATTATTATTGTGAATAAACATACACATTCATTTTACGCAGTGAGATGTGACCTGGAATATGCTGCCTCAAAGGGTGGTGGAATCGGACGCAATAGTAACTTTCAAAAGGGAATTGGATGTATACTTAAAAAGGAAAACTTTACAGGGTTACGGGAAACAGCAAAGGAGTGGGACTAATTCTATAGCTCTTTCAAAAAGGTGGCAGGGGCACGATGGGCCAAATGGCCTTCTTCTGTTCTGTAAGATGCTAAGTTTCTTTTATTGATATTGATCGAGGGAGGAATGTTGGTCAGGGTGCTAGGGGAACGCCTGCTGCTCTACAATCAGTACCAGGAGATCACCAACACCCACTGAACAGGTAGATGAAACCTTGTTTTAACATCTGATCCAATGTGCAGCACCTTTGACAACATATACTGCACTGGAGTGTCAGCCAAGATGATGCACTAAAGGTGTGGGAGAATGCTCCAACTCATAACTATCTGATCCAATCACAAGCGTGGGACCAACAGAGACAAGCTAGCACTTGATTTTCCTGGTGAAGGCCTTGCTTTTATTCTTGGCACCGCAAATGGTTTCTGTCCCATGCCTGTGGTAATAAGACATTTTTTTAAGCAATATCTCAGTTAGCATTGCGATGTGCCATGTGTTTGGTCTCGGGTGTCTTCTCAGTTAGATGATCTCTGTTGGGTTGATAAAGAGGAGATCGGCTATAATTGGCTTCTGTACTCCGCAGCAGAAAAACGAGGCAGAGTTCAAGAACTTCTGCTGGAAAGCCTTTGTATCTGCATACATCTGATGAGGACAGAATAAGGGATAGATTCTGATACCTCCAAAATTCAAATAACCTATCAAAGAATCATAGAATAGGCCACTCGATTCATCGAGTCTGGATTGGCTGTTTCAAAAAGTCGAAAAAAGTTGTTGCTTACCTTCATGACTATAGCTCCAACTACTTGCTAACCAATGGCTGGATGTAGAAAATGGAGCCCATGTAGATATTCAGTGTATAGCTGGGTATCTTGAAAATGAAAAGCGATTGATTGAATGGTCACAGTTACTCTCGAGGCTCATCAGGTGCCTGGAGTCTCAAGTTAGATACGGGTAAGGAATGCCATCTATCAAGACCACCATTACCTCCATCAAGGCTCCCAATTGCTCACAGTAGATTTGTCTCCAGGTACTGAGGAATTGGCTCCAATGATTGTGAGTCCTCTTTGGATAATTTTCAGGGGCCAAATCCCAGGGGATTGGAGATGAGATGTGACTCCCATCTTTAAAAAAGGGGCATGGGATAAACGATCTTATTACAGATCTATAAGCCTTACTTCGACTGTTGGGTAAGTGAAAGTATTATGAGAGATAAGAGAGCATCTTGAGGCACATGTGCTAATCTGAGATGTCATCAGGTTTTAGGAGTGGCAGGTCGTGCTTGATTAATTTACTAGATGTCTTTGAAGATTGACCTAAAGGTTAGGGGAGAGATAATGGACCCTCTTTACCTGGATTTCAGGAAGGCATATGACACTATCCCATATAATGGGATATTACATTAGGTCCAGGCCCATGGGATAGATGGGAATGTACTAAAATGGATTGGTAAATGGTTGGTACTCAGTGAGTATTACATGGTAAGTTATCTGGCTAATAGCCAGTTACCAGTGGAGAACCACAAGGTTCAGTGTTGGGTCTGCAGCTGTTTATCATTTCTATGCATGATTTCACGGAAGGAACTGTGCTTTATTGTCCAAAATGTGCACACAATATCAAACTGAGAGCAGTGGCAAATGACAAATACCAATGTGCGCAAATTCAAAAGGAATCTGACAAGCTTGAGCTGTGGGTGGGAAGAATGGTCAGTGCGATTTATTACCGGGAAACATGAAACTATGTGATTTGGCGGAAGGAAGCTTGATGTGGATTATGGGAATGTCCTTGAGGTATCAGAGCGGAAGAGAGATCTTGGGGTTTTAGTGGACACTTCATTAAAGCCATCCGAACAATATTCCCAGGCTATTAACGAAGCAAATAGAATGTTAGAGTGCAGATTTATCAGAGTTATCAGATATAAATCCAGGGAGATCATTTTAAAACTATATTTGGCCCTGGTGAGACCACATCTGGAATTCTGCGTGCAGTCCCTATTTTTAAAAAGGATATTTAATTGTTGGAGGGAGGGCTGCAAGATCGATCCCAGATCTTAGGGAATGACTTATGTGGTTACATTGACGACCCTGGCTTTTTTTTCTCTTGAAAAGAAGATTGAGAGGGGATATGATAAAATTGTTTAAAATTATTTAAGCTTTGTATAAGTTGATGCAAGTCAGTTTTTCCGATGTGTCCTGAACTTAAGCACAAAGGATCTTATTTACAATTTGGACAACAAAAGAAAATAGGAAGGGCAGAAGGAACTATTTTTTTGCTAAAAGCGTGGTGAGTGTGTGGGACAGATTATTGGCATGGGTGGTAGAACAGGAAACCTTAATGAGTTTCAAGAAGGAAGCAGGCAGGTGCTTTGCACAAATGGGACTCAGGGTTATTAGAAATGCATCGAGTGAGTTCTCTGAGGAAGTCATTCTTAACACCAGCTCCAAATTTGATCTTTTTATTAGTTTGAATCTGTGCCTCTTTGTCCCAGAGCCATGGTTCGAATTGAAGTAAGGTTACTGGATTTATGTTTTCCATTCCATTTAATAACTTATGGTCCTTGAGCACAAAAATCTAGGCTGACACTTCCAGTGCAGTACTGAGGGAGTGCTGCAGTGTCAGAGGTGCCGTTATTCAGATGAGATAACAAACGGATGCCCCGTCTGCTCGCTTAAGTAGAGGTAAAAAATCCCATGGCACTATTTCGAAGCAGAGCAGGGGAGTTATCCCCTGGCCAATATTTATCCCTCAGCCAATGTCACCAAAACAGATTATCTGGTCATTATCACATTGCTGTTTGTGGGAGCTTGCTGTGCACAAACTGGCTGCCGCATTTCCTATGTTACAACAGTGACTAAACTTCAAAAGTACTTCAGTGGCTGCAACGCTCGTTAGGATGTTCTGTGGTTGTGAAATATGCTATATAAATGCAAGCTCTTCCTTTTTTCTTCTACCTTTTATATGACCACCTCACAGCCTCCTACATTTGAGGTTGATAACCCTACGGGCTGAACATTCTGGGTTGAGTCGCGGTCCCAATGTTGGCTTCAATTCAGGCTCGAGAGCCTGGAAGTGGCCATGGTTGGACGTCGATCGCGATCTTCCCAGAGGCAATTGATTAAGAAGCCACCTCTGGGAGTCCCGTCCAATCAAGAACTCAGGAGGACCAGTGAAGTGGGAGGCCCAATCAGAGGGCCACTGCAATGTACGGTTGGCAGCTGTACCGGGAGAAGTGGGCACTGCTGAGGCAGGCAGGAGATGGTGAGAGCGCATCAAGATGGAGACGCTCTCTGCAGCACTGGGAAAAATTAAAAATCCCTCATACCCACAGCTGTCAGGCCATCATGGTCGATGGAGAACCCTTGCACAGGATGGCCTATGACTGCAGCTGTAGCCATCGCATGCCAGCGAGTCCATGCTGCCGTGATGGAGAGGAGGCGTCAATGGCCACCGCACCTGCCCTGCAGCCGGGAGGCTGCCTCCAGTTAGGTGTCGGGTTCTGGCCTCAGTGGGAGGCCCAGCTGACATCCCGAAGATCCCTCGGGTGGCGGCATCTCGCCACCAATTGGCCCAATTATGGGTCGAATTGGTCATTCGCTGCTGCTGGGAGAGAACCTTTGCAGTGTTGACCCCTTGTCCAGCAAGATTGCTCGGAGGCAGCAACACGTCAGGTAGCTGACCCGATGCACTCTTTTCCACTTTTGCTCCTGGTCCCACCTTCTAAACCAACCCTCCCCTCCCCCCCACAACTCCTCCGGAGGACTGGGAAAATTCAGCCCTAAGTTTCTGTCGCATGGGCCAGGGATCAGACTCACGGGAAACAAGAAAACTAAATATCGCAAACACTGGGCAGCTCTGAAGACAAGAACAAAAAAAGCTGGAAATTCTCAGCAGGTGAGACAGCATCTATGAAGAAATTATGTTAGTCAGTCAAGGTTTCCGGTCCAATTACCCTTCTTCAGGATAAAGTTCTGAAACATTGTTTGTCTGGCTTTCGTTATTTCTGCTGATATTGTCTGGACTGCTGAGTGTTTCAGACTTTTTCTGTTTGTGTTTTCAGCCTTGTTCCCTGCATGGTATCTACAAACGGGAACAGGTTATCTGGCCTAACAGGTCCACACTGGTATTTACGATGCACACGAGCCTCCTCTCACCCCTCATCATCTAACCCTACAGCATAATCTTCTAACCCTTTCTCACTCATGTGCTTATCTAGCTTCCCTTTAATGCATTTATAGCTATTTGCCTTAACTACAGCTTGTGGCAGTGAGTTCCATATTCTAACCACTCTCTGGGTAAAGAAATTTCTCCTGAATTTCCCCATTGGATTGATTAGTAATTATCTTCTGTCTATGGCCTGTAATTTTCGTCCCCCCGACAGGTGGAAACATCTTCTCCGCATCTACCCCATTGAACCCTTTCATTATCTAAAGTACTCTGTCAGGTCGCCACTCAAATTGTAGCAAACCTATCACCTTTACAGGACAACTAGGGGATGGGCAATAAATGCCAGCCTTGCCAGAGATACCCACCTCCTCAGAATTAATTCAAAAACACATTGTGGGCAAGTGTGTCAAGTGCTCACTTCACTACACTTGAACAAAGAGTGAAATACTGTAGATGCTGGAAATCTGAAATAAAAACAGGAGGTGCTGGAAACGCTCAGCAGGTCTGGCAGCATCTGTGGGGAGAGAGACACAGAGTTGATGATGGGACCTTTAACCCTCCTCACACCGGGCAGGAGAATGCCGCTGAGTTGTGAGGGTGTGGGGTGGTGGTGGCGAGGTGGTTAAAAATGAAAAATGTTGAAATGCAACCCTAGCCAGCTGCCGGGCGGGGAAAGTAGTAAAAGAAAGTCTGATGAGGTCCTGCTATTAAATGCGCCAGGACCTCTGCATTCCTGGGATTTCCCCACTCCCTGAAAACATGCCCTCCCCATCTCCATGTAAGTATCCAGGCAACTGTTTCAGGTCAATGATCTTTCATCAGAACTGGAAGAACGTAGAGATTTAACGGCTTTTGATCAAGTGCTGAACCAGTCTCTGCCCGTGTTGCTTGTCAGACTAAAGTGGTTTAATAGATATATTCCTTTTTGAGAGTTCTGAATAATGTTTTTAAATGACAGAAATGTAGTATTCTAATAGGTTAATGAGATTGGAGAATGAATTGAAATTGAAACATATTCTCTGCCTCTCGCACTGATGAATACCACATGGGTCAATCACTTTTTGAGAAAACACTTATTAATCACATGATGAGCATGGAAAAGGCTTACATTGCTTATATAAAAACAGAAAATGCTGGAAATACTTAGTCGATCAGGCAGCATCTATGGAGAGACAATGCTTAGACATGTTTTAAACTGGGCAAAAAATAAAAGACTTTGCATCGAAAACAATTAGGCAAATAATAATACGTTGTGCCAGGTATCTCTGGCACCACGTCCATTCATTTCTCAACTAGCAGAGGAAATGATCCAAGTTTAAATGACTTGAACATAATCTTATCACAATGATATGGATGGTTCACCTGATTAAGGCAGTGAGTAACTGAGTCACACTCATTGGGAAAATGCCAAATGTAATCTCTACTCGGTACTGAGCCAGCTGTTCTCACCTAGGGCGATGGCAGGAGCTCCTACAATAGCATCAACAACTTGTATTTATATAGCACCTTTAACGTAGTAAAATGCACCAAGGCACTTCAAGGCGGTTTTGAATAAAATTTGACATCGAGCCATATAAGAAAACATTAGGTGACCAAAAGCTTGGACAAAGAATTAAATTTTAAGGAGCGTCTTAAAGGAGGAGAGAGAGGTAGAGGGGCGGAGAGGTTTAGGGAGAGAATTCCAGAGCTTAGGGCCTTGACAGCTGAAGGTACGGCCGCCAATGGTGGAACCATTAACATTGGGAATGCTGGAGAGGCCAGAATTGGAGAGGCATAGATTTCCTGGAAGGTTGTAGGGCTGGAGGAGATTATCGAGATAGGGAGGGGTGAGGCCATGGAGGGATTTGAAAACAAGGATGAGAATTTTAAAATTGAGATGTTGCTTAACGTTGTCAGTTGGCCTACAGTTGGTCTTTATAACCCTGACTTAGGAAGGAGAAATGTGTCTATGAATTCTGTTAGGAAGTGATGTAATCGGACGCTTTTATGCTGTCAAAATGTTGATGCTGGGGAATAGAATAATTGCCATTTTGAGCATCCAGTATTAGCATTGAGCATGCGCAGGTTGGATATAGCACAGTTAAACACAGAGCAAAGGTGCCCGCACCCAATTCCAAATGACCCGTCATCATCCCAATCTCAGGACAGCACACCTCCTCTGCCAATATTTTTCCAATTTCCACACAAACCATCCCATGCACCCTGAGTGAGATTACAAATTTAAAAAGAGAAAAGGACATCCCAGAATGCTGTACAGGTTATGCAGTACCTTCTTTGAAGTGTAGTCACTTTTGTAATGTAGGAAACGCAGCAGCCAATTAATGCACAGCAAGCTCCCACAAACAGCAAAGAGATAATGACCAGATCGTCTGTTTTGTGATGTTGGTTGAGCAATAAATATTAGCCGGGACACCAGGGAGAATTCCCCTGCAAGTTTACTGCCAATTAAATTCTGAACTAGATGATCATTTTGTAGTTATGATTGGAGGTCCTACCAAATTCACAGTCAAGTTTTACAAATTTCACTGTTATAGCATTTTAAGAATCATGAATTTCACGATTTCACATATTTAAATAGTAAATTTCACAGTGTCACAACGAACCATGAAAATGATCTATTTAAGACAAAAGAAAAGACAAGGGAGGTTTCAAGTTTCAAATAGTATTTATTGTATACTCAAAAACTATTGGAAAGAGCTGACTATAAACAGGCCACATTCTTTACTCACCGAAGTCAGTGGTTGAATGTGAGCATGGAGACTGACATGCGTTAATCTGAGACTTCATCTTCGCGCAATGTATAGCAGAAGTCTTCGGTAGGACGTCCTGTTGTAGTTTATTTGCACTTGACAAGCGACCACCATTTTGCACATTACATTGCCCGCAGCTTTGGGTGATCAAGTTTTTACCAATGGTATGTTGGCGCTTGCAAAAGAATCCACAGGTTCCATTGTAACCGATTGACGATTATCTCAGCTCTCTGTTGACTTCTTAAAATGAGATGAAATCGTTGCTTATTTTTTTGCGTGTTCGTTTTCCAGCAGTGCGGTGTTGGACACTCTCTTTCTGCTGTGATGGCTTTCAGACTCTAAGTGGCGCTGAACCATTACCTGCCATGTGTGATCCAATGAAACATTGCAGCTTGTACAAAACAGTATTCCACCATCGGCATGCTGAATTTGGCTTCCAAATTCTTTCACTCCATGTGCTGCAGTAATGGTTGTGGCCGTTTTTGATTTGCTCATTCTGGCATTCTCATTTGTCTGCTAATACTCGAGACTGCTTCTCTCAAAACTGCACCGGAAGCCCTCCCTCATCTACCAACCAGCGAGGTGTGTCAATCACTAAAATGCATGATGTTCACAACATGCCCAGCAATCAGTGAGGTCAGCATTGTGTCAATGAATAAAATGCACAAAGTTCGCAAAATGGCTGATTTCGTGAAGGTCCTGAGATTTCATGGTCCGTGACGCATGTTTTACGGCCATGAATTTAGTGGGGCCCTAGCAATGATCCATAAACTCTGTCTCCCTTAAATCTTTTCATGTAAGCATTGGCTTACTTCAGTTGGTATCACTCTTGCCTTTAGAGTCACAAGGTTGGGGTCAAGCTCCAACTGAGCATGTAAACTAAGGCTGACACTGTTGTAGTACTGAGGAAGTGTTGCATTGTCAGAGATGCTATGCTGTTAGATGAGGTGTTCTCTACCTGTCTGCCTATTCTCGTGCCATTGGAAAAATAGGGAATTCTCCCAGTCACTTGACCAAATTACCCTGTCAACTAAGACTAGCAATCTCAAAGATTTCGCTAGAAATAGCAATAGATGCTAGATCAATTAATAGTTTTAAACCTGAGATTGATAGATTTTCACTAGACAAGAGTATTGTGGGTTATGAAGCCAAGGCAGGTGGGCAGCCTTAGGATACAGATCAGCCATGATCTCATTGACTGGCAGAACAGAATTGAAGGGCTGAGTGGCCCACTCCTGATTCCTTGTTCCTAATGTGTTCAGTGCAAAATGGCTGTGAGCTTTGCCCATATAACAATTCATTATATATTACAAAGGTACGTACAGATGGAGAAGGCCACCCAGTCTATCTTGTCATTCCTTCTTCTTCTTTGGCCTCCTTGTCTCGAGAGACAATGGGTAAGTGCCTGGAGGTGGTCAGTGGTTTGTCATTATCAGTATTGAATTTAATCTGCTATAGTTCTGCTCCCTAGCTAATATTTTTCAATTGCTTCTCAAGTTTCTTCGATGTTCAATCAGACTTGACTGTCCCTCCTAATTTAGTATCAACAGTGAATTTGAAAATCTTTATCGCATTTTGGAATAATTTTAAGCAGATAAGAAACAGCAGGACTCAACACTGATCCCTGGGACACCACACTCAGTACATTCCCCACCACTGATCCCTGACACTTCCCCAGAGACAGGTAGCTCTGTGTCATTCACTGGGCAGATTCACAAATGAAGAGGTATCAGAGGGCATGAAGAGCAATCTTGCAGTATGTGCCACCATCTTCAGCAAAAGATCGGTAAGTGGGGGGTGGAATGGACGAGGTGGAAAGCAACTAAATAACCTATTGAGGAAACATGCTTCAGAAAATTATATATCAGAATCACCCAGCTTTTTCCTATTTGCCTAATTACAGTTTGACCCCTCCAGTTTATCAGTTTCAGCTCTGGGTTTCTGGAATGCATGCATTACACTTAAAGCACTTATATGTGAAGTATAATTGCCCTTTAATCCCATTAAGTGGTCTGTTTGTCAGTCATTATGTTTTGAAAGTAATTTCTCATCTGGCAATGTTGTATCATGTATGCGAAGGAATGAATTGAGCCTTTATGTGATCTAATCGAATGGGGAAAAGTACAAGTCATGAACAAGCAGGGTGCTGACCCCACACTAACTAAGCAAATATGTCATCCAGTGATGCGTTTTATATTTCTCACCCTTGTTGCCAAGCAGCTTCGGAATGCTTTCCTAATCCCGAGCCAATCAACGACCAACATAACGAGTACCCCCCTCAACGGGCAGTGTTTGCTTTAAATTAATCCAGCTGTCGCAAACTTAGGTGGAAATAATCTGAAGCCACACTTAAATTTTGACTTAAAAACAGGAAGTGCTGGAAATGCTCAGCAGGTCTGGCAGCATCTGTGGAGAGAGAAGCAGAGTAAACGTTTCAGGACCGTGAGCCTTCATCAGAGTTGCTTTTAACTAAAATTTTGACGTCTTGTGGATTCAACCTTTCTGCCACTGTGACCCCTTTCACCCCTACAACTCACCGAGATATAAGCACTCTTCTATTTCTGTCCTCTTGCGTATTCCCAGTTTTCACCAATTCCACCATTGGAGCCATGCCTTCGGCTGTCTCGATCCAACATTGCAGCAACAGCCTGGACTTGAACCCATGACCTTCACACTTGGAAATGAGACTGCTGGCCACTGAGCTATGGCTGACACAGTGGCTGCCTAGCCCTTTGATTGAGGTGAATGGATATTCTGGAGGGGCAATGCAAAGAGACACTATGATTGCCTTTAATACTCTACTGTCACTCTGTCTAGGCTAAGGCATTAAGAATGGCCACTTGGATAAGGTAATTCTTAATTCTCATAGAAGCACATATCCCTGCACAAATCTATGCCTCCAGGAGGACAACAGACAATTAGAATGAAAAAATGAACACTAGCAATGAAGTGGTTAATCAATTATCCTTCCACCCAGTCTGGGCCTAGTTTTCTAACTGTACTTAGCCGCTATTTATTTATTGACACCTTATAAAATCTGAAGGTGGCCAGCGTTCTATCTTTCAGTCAAATCCTAATAAAAATAAAAATCAATACAATATTACCAAAGAAAGCAGCTCTTAAAAGGTAAGCAATGAAATTGTAACTAAATAATAAATGCCTTCTTTCACGCTGGCTGCCTGAATTGATCTGAAGGCTGTAAATGTATGAAGTGAGTGCAGCAAATGCTTCATTCTGATTAACACGGGCACACTGTGCTTAACTGATCCAGCTGTTCAGGGGCGAGTGAAAAGTGTTCAGAGCTTGCTTCAGTCGGCTATAGGCTCTGTCGCAGCGTACAGCACTGCGATCAACCCAGTTACAGCTATCAATGGAGACTTAACAATTCGCAAAGAGCCAAGCAGCGGTGCTTTTTGAAATTATAATTGCACTCTTTAAGAATGTGAGAATCTGTCTGGGATTTGCACTCTCTTCCGACCCAATCCGCTCAGTCAATTCTTTATTAACTATCTGCTAATGCTTTTTAAATCCAGTCCATGTAGGTCAATGAGGACATTATCCGTATCAGACGTCCAGGAAGTGCTGTTCAATATGGAATATGCATCGAATCCCTGAGGGATAGGCTTTACACAGATGTCACACGATGACAGAACAGGCTATTCAGGTCAACTTGATGGGGGAAGAAGCATTACAGCTGACAATATATTTCTCAGACACAAAAACAAGAAATGCTGGATTCACTCAGCAGGTCTGGCAGCATCTGTGGAAAGAGAAGCAGAGTTAACGTTTCGGGTCAGTGACCCTTCTTCGGAACGTTAACCCGAAACGTTAACTCTGCTTCTCTTTCCACAGATGCTGCCAGACCTGATGAGTGAATCCAGCATTTCTTGTTTTTGTTTCAGATTTCCAGCATCCGCAGTATTTTGCTTTTATTAATATATTTCTCAGGACTTCTCTAGGATGCTTATTTATGTGAATTTGTGTGAGTGCATATTTGTTTATTTAAGTGTGCAGATGTATGGGTAAGTGTGCATGTGTGTGTATGTATGTATATGTTTGTTTAACTGTGTATGTGTGTGTGGGTGTGTGTCTGGGTTTATGTATGTGGGTTTGTGGGTGTGAACATTTCTTTTTCTTTTTCTTTTTCTTTTGGGCCTCCTTATCTCGAGAGACAATGGATACGCGCCTGGAGGTGGTCAGTGGTTTGTGAAGCAGCGCCTGGAGTGGCTATAAAGGCCAATTCTGGAGTGACAGGCTCTTCCACAGGTGCTGCAGAGAAATTTGTTTGTTGGGGCTGTTGCACAGTTGGCTCTCCCCTTGCGCCTCTGTCTTTTTTTTCCTGCCAACTACTAAGTCTCTTCGACTCGCCACAATTTAGCCCTGTCTTTATGGCTGCCCGCCAGCTCTGGCGAATGCTGGCAACTGACTCCCACGACTTGTGATCAATGTCACACGATTTGTGAACATAAGTACATGGGAACATAAGAAATAGGAGCAGGAGTAGGCCATTCAGCCCCTTGTGTCTGCTCCGCCATTTAATATGATCATGGCTGTTCCTCAATCTTAATTCCACTTTTTGCCTGGTTGCCAAATCCCTGATTCCCTTAGAGTCTAAAGGTCTATTGATCTCAGCTTTGTTTGTGTGTGTGTGTGTGTGTGTGTGTCTATCTGTGTGTTTATGTGTGTGCGTGTTTATGTGTGTCGATATGTGTGTGGGTTTATGTGTTTATCATGTTGTTGTTTGTGGGATCTTGCTGTGTGCAAAGTGGCTGCCATGCTTCCTACATTATAACAGTGAGGACACTTCAAAAAGTGCTTCATAGGCTGAAAGTGCAGTGAGCTGGTCTGAGGTTGTGAAAAGTGCAAAATAAATACAAGGCCTTCCTTTACACCTATGCTGTGCCTCCAGTGTTGAGCGCTACATCTATTTATCCATAATTAGAGAAACATTTCTTTCCTTATTTTCAAATCTTATATTGAACACTGTACTCTGAGAAGCCTCTGCAAATGAGGGAGACTGATCATTCGGTAGCCATTTTGCTCCAAACGAACACATTCGAGTTGTCTGAAAGGGTTAAACTCTCAACTGCAGACGTGAGTATTTCCTTTAGAAATCTTGGTCTTTGTTTCCAAGGCAACCAGTGTATTAATACCAGTGACTAGAAGAGGAGCCTATAATCGCTGCCGCTTGTGAATGGCGATTCTCCCTGCCCCGTATATGGAATCAGCCTCTCCTATCATGAATAAAACTGCACAGCACTAATATGATTAATATTCTGCATTTGTAAACACAAAAGGGATGGGAGCTGACAAGTTGAAAGGGAGACCAGCAAAATGGTCTGTTGCTGTATCAATTTTAGTAAAATGTACAAAGCAACAAAACTGACATTAGGATATTTTAGGATGAAAATACAGTCAACTCTAAAGGGGAAGTAAAATTCCGACACTTTACTGACTGGGCGATTTGTTTTTCTAAGGGGCAGCATAGTGTGGGATGAGGCAATAAGGAGGGTGTTGTCTATCTAAGTGACAGTATTAAGCTTTGAACACACTAAGAACTATTATGTGAGGAAGCAGCCTGTCCACATATAAATGTGTTCTTTCTTAAACAAGGCAGGATGCAGCTTTCTGTGTGGAATTGTGCTGCGACTGTGTGATACCACTTAGAACTAAATAGAAATCGAGCTGTGCGTTAAATGAGAATGAAGTACATGCTTTAACACAGTGGGGTGTCTCTGAAACCTCTAATGAAAGTATATCAACTTGACTGGTGTCAAGTGGAATTGTGCACATTCACCATAATGTGGCACTGAACAGCCAAAATGAACAGAGGGAACATGTTTTACGCAGATGTGTCACATTCTTGTATTGCAATTTTAATCGGAACTTCAGAATAGCATCTAAGTATGTGAATAGTGAAAAGATAAAGAGAGAACTTGCATTTATATAGCACCATTCATGACCTCAGGACATCCCAAAAAGGTTTACAGCCAATGCAGCGTGGTCACTGTTGTAATGTAGGAAGTATGGCAGCCAATTTGTGCACAGCAAGCTCCCACAAACAGCAATGCAATAATGGCCACATAATCTGTTTTAGTGATGTTAATTGAGGGATAAGTATTGGTCAGGGATAACACATCATTGAAATACTGCTATAATAAAAGCAAAATACTGCGGATGCTGGAAATCTGAAACAAAAACAAGAAATGCTGGATTCACTCAGCGGGTCTGGCAGCATCTGTGGAAAGAGAAGCAGAGTTAACGTTTCGGGTCAGTGACCCTTCTTCGGAACTGACAAATATTAGAAAAGTCACAGATTATAAACAAGTGAGGTGGGGGTTGGGCAAGAGATAACAAAGGAGAAGGTGCAGATTGGACCGGGCCACATAGCTGACCAAAAGGTCACAGAGCAAAGGCAAACAATATGTTAATGCTGTGTTGAAAGACAAAGCATTAGTACAGATTAGGTGTGAATATACTGAATATTGAACAGCAGCAAGTGCAAACCTGAAGAAAAACAACCTGAAAAAAACAGTGGGTAAGCAAACTGAACAAACTAAGATGAAATGAAATAAATGCAAAAAAAGATTGTAAAAAATGTAATAAGGAATGTGAAAAAAAAGGAAGAAAAAATAACTAAGAATGACTAAAAATGAAAGTAAAGTGGGGGGCTGTCATGCTCTGAAATTATTGAACTCAATGTTCAGTCCGGCAGGCTGTAGTGTGCCTAATCGGTAGATGAGATGCTGTTCCTCGAGCTTGCGTTGATGTTCATGTCCAATATTTCCGTGCTGATGCTGCGCTCCTGACTTATTGAGGTACAAATGAAGCAAATTAAGTACAGCATTAAGTTGTGAGTTGTTTGGACACATTCTGGAAACCAAGCACACCTTCCTTGCATTTTGCACCACTTTGTGTATGTATGTGTATTTGTGGGTGTGTGTATGTGTGCTTATGTGTGCGTTTGTTCTTGTGTGCATTTGTGTGTGCATGTGTATGTGTGCGTATGCGTGTGTGTACACGTGTCAATCTTAGGCTGGCAGCACGCCGGAGAAAGCCACATGCCCTGGGTCTTTCCCTTGGCAGCATTCCCAGATCTCCTTATAATCGAAGCCATTCAGTGCTTTGCAGAAGTGTGGACTTGTTTACATGACTGGGGTCAGAGAACAGGTAACAACATGGTACTCTCCGCATCATGTGACTTCCCCCCCCCCCGCAACCCACCCCGCTGCCTTCGGGGATTCTCGTGGAGTGCGGCACTACATTAACACTGTTTCTTTTATGATGCTGTGCTTTGATCCCAGCCTCAGCTGTAATCTGAATACACCAGTGGATTGCTATGGCAACCAGCCAGTTACTGGTGCATGATGAAGGGGAAAAGTCCACATGGTTCCAGTCTGCTGGGAAAACGTTTACAGCGCTTATTAATGCAAGTGATGAAGCCAAGTCTAACACTGTCTCCTATTGCTAGTGGATAAAAGGGCCACAAGTCTGCCACGTGCAGAGGCTGTGACTTTGAGAAGAATACAAAATATAATCGCCTCCACAATTGAACGTGGTGCTTTGACTGAATCAAAATAAAAATAGAGTCGTGTATGTCTCTTGCGGTTGATCTGTAGGCGCTGCGAGTGTGATGTGCTGATTTTTTTAATGCTGTCTCTCCAAGCTCCCTGTCTGCCTGGTTATGGATGGTGCTTCCAGTA
Source organism: Heterodontus francisci (assembly GCF_036365525.1). Taxonomy (NCBI): domain Eukaryota; kingdom Metazoa; phylum Chordata; class Chondrichthyes; order Heterodontiformes; family Heterodontidae; genus Heterodontus; species Heterodontus francisci. The sequence goes on from NC_090393.1 coordinate 11,861,596, forward strand.
TATCAGGAAATTAAAAATAGCTAGAGAGAGACGTATTGACTGATGGAGGGGCTGGCTCTAATCCGGATGAAGGCACTTCTGGCATGGTCTTTCGTCAAAGCCTTGTACCAAGTCAGCATCCATTAGCAAGGTCATGGAGAGTTTAGGACAGAGCGCTTATCAATTAACTCTTTAGGAGCATTGTGCTGCGTAAATAGAGTTCTGACCATTCTGTACTGTAAAAATATTACAGTGAATATGGCTTTTTTTTACTTGCACTTGTGAACAGCCAATGATCTCTCTTCCAGTCCAATGATTCCTCACTGGAATATGGTTGCAAGGTGAAATATTTTAACAAGGAAGAACCTGCATTTATCTCTAACCCTTCACAACCTCAGTCCTTTTTGAAGTGTAGTCGCTGTTGTAATGTAGGGAAACGTAGCAGCCAATTTGCACAGAGCAAGCAAACAGCAGTGACCAGATCATCTGCTTTAGTGTTGTTGCTTAGGAGATAAATATTGTCCAGAACGCCAGGAAGAACTCCCTCGCTCTTCTACAAATTGTGCACTGGGATCTTTTACGCCAACCTGCGAGGGAAGATAGGACCTCAGTTTAACACCTTGTTCAACAGTGCTGCACTCCCTCAGTGCTGGCACTGGAGTGTCAGTCTGGAATTTATGCTCAAATTTCTGGAGTGGGGTACCTACTGAACCAGATACCTCTTCTGGTAGGAGAGCAAGGAACTGGTGCAGTCAGTTAGACATAGATCTTTCACTTCTTGGACCTAGGTTCTGTTCGTAAGGGCTCCATGTGAGTTGAGTTGGGTAGTGTTAAAACAGCTCCATATGGGTACAGCTCCTCAGTACAAAATTGCTCCTAATTAGCATTGAATTTTCAACAGTGTTCTTCTGAAGTTAGAACAGATGTGGGGTAGAGTAGAGAGGGCTCTACAATATCCCTCCACATACCTCACCTGAGAGGACTATACAATATTACAAATGATTGCAGTTCAAAAGTAATTCATTGGCTGTAAAGCACCTTGGGACATCCTGAAGTGATGAAAGGTGCTATATAAATGAAAGTTAATTTGCTTACTTTCTTTGATGTGACACTGGATGACCAAAAGGGAAATTACCTTGAGAAGCACAAAACAAATCTTAGTTTCTCCCACCGCCTGCTCACCACCACACCCCAACCCCACCCCGACAAAAAGAACAAAGAACAAAGAAAATTACAGCACAGGAACAGGCCCTTCGGCCCTCCAAGCCTGCGCCGATCCAGATCCTCTATCTAAACATGTCGCCTATTTTCTAAGGGTCTGTATCTCTTTGCTTCCTGCCCATTCATGTATCTGTCCAGATACATCTTAAAAGACACTATTGTGCCCGCGTCTACCACCTCCGCTGGCAACGCGTTCCAGGCACCCACCACCCTCTGCGTAAAGAACTTTCCACGCATATCCCCCCTAAACTTTTCCCCTTGCACTTTGAACTCGTGACCCCTAGTAATTGAATCCCCCACTCTGGGAAAAAGCTTCTTGCTATCCACCCTGTCTCTACCTCTCATGATTTTGTACACCTCAATCAGGTCCCCCCTCAACCTCCGTCTTTCTAATGAAAATAATCCTAATCTACTCAACCTCTCTTCATAGCTAGCGCCCTCCATACCAGGCAACATCCTGGTGAACCTCCTCTGCACCCTCTCCAAAGCATCTACATCCTTTTGGTAATGTGGCGACCAGAAGTGCACGCAGTATTCCAAATGTGGCCGAACCAAAGTCCTATACAACTGTAACATGACCTGCCAACCCTTGTACTCAATACCCCGTCCGATGAAGGAAAGCATGCCGTATGCCTTCTCGACCACTCTATTGACCTGCGTTGCCACCTTCAGGGAACAATGGACCTGAACACCCAAATCTCTCTGTACATCAATTTTCCCCAGGACTTTTCCATTTACTGTATAGTTCACTCTTGAATTGGATCTTCCAAAATGCATCACCTCGCATTTACCCTGATCGAACTCCATCTGCCATTTTTCTGCCCAACTCTCCAATCTATCTATATTCTGCTGTATTCTCTGACAGTCCCCTTCACTATCTGCTACTCCACCAACCTTAGTGCCGACATGCATTGAATTCTTGGTACAAAAAGATGCAGCCACACTGAGGGCTCAGTGGGCAAATCTAAGGCCAAGGGGACTGCGTCAAGGCCCTGGGTTGATGTGCATGTTGCACTGGGTTAACTGATAGAAAGCCTGGTGGGAAGAGGCTGGTGTGGAGCACTAACACCAGCATGGACCAGTTGGGCTGAATGGACTGTTTTTATGCTGTAAATTCTATGTAAAGAAGAGGAAAGAACCTGTATCCATAACCAGAGGCCATAGATTTAAAATTATTGGGAAAAGACCCGGATGGGAGATGAGGAAGAATTCCATCGCTCAGAGAGTTGTTGGGATCAGGAATGCTTTATCTGGAAAGGTGGTGGCAGCTGATTACGTAAGTAATTTTAATGGTGGGGTGGGGGAGGGGTTGCGGGGAGGCAGTGTTGGGCTGGTCCTTGAGGATGAGGAACCTTGCAGGGTTACAGACAGAAAGCGAAGGTTCTCTGGGACTCAGCATGACTCCTCTTTCGAAGAGCTAGCAAAGGCACAATGGGCCGAATGGTCACCTTCTGTGCTCTAGGTCTCTATGATTCTACCTAGCACTTTTCACAACCTCAGAACTACCTAAAGCACTTTATAGCCAACAAAGCATAGTCACTGTTATAATGGAGGTAATACAGATGTTGACAAAACAAGGAGTGGGTGAGAGGGGATTTACCCCCAGGGTTAGGAACAGGCAATCTTTAAGGCCTCCTGCTCCCGATCTCAATTTACTGACATTGGCTGGAGACTGTATGCATGTGAACATTGGTGCGAGGACGGATGAGGCTTCCTGTGGTCGAGCATTGGTCAAACCTCACTCTCTAGGCTCAAAGAATTGAACCAGGTACCAGAAGCAGAATAACAGAGACTTCCATGCTAAACGCAGCAAGGTGGTATCTCAGCAGCAGGTGCCTATCATGTGGATGGAATGGAACGCCTGCATGTTTAGAGATACAGCACTGAAACAGGCCCTTCAGCCCACCGAGTCTGTGCCGACCATCAACCACCCATTTATAGTTGGTGCCTATCTGGAGGGGAGGGAAGAGTCCCCTCAACACAACAAAAAGTTGCAATTCTATAGTGTCTTAAACATAGTAAAAGGTCTCAAGGCACTTCACAGGAGCATTATCAGGCACAATTTGACACCGATGCATATAAAGAGATATTAGGACAGGCGACAAAAGCTTGGTCAAAGAGGTCAGCTTTAAGGAGCGTCTTAAAGCAGGAAAGAGAGGTAGAGCGGCCGAGAGGTTCAGCGAGGGAACTGTAGAGCTCAGGGCCCAGGCAGCTGAAGATGTAGCCACCAATGACAGACCATTTAGGTATCCAACCATTTAAAGGTTACTTAACTATCAGAATCCTGAGCAAAGCAGCTTGTTTGATCGGCACCCCATTAAATGTTCACTCCCTCCACCACCGGCACAACATGGCTGCAGTGTGTACCATCCACAAGATGCACTGCAGCAACTGGCCAATGTTTCTTTGCCAGCACCTTCCAAACCTGAGACCTTTATTGCCTAGAAGGACAAGGGCAGCAGACGCATGGGAACACCATCACCTCCAAGTTCTCTTCCGAGTCACAAACCATTCTGACTTGGAAATATATTGATGTTCCTGCATCGTCACTCGGTCCAGATTCTGAAATTCAACACCTAACAGCACATGAACTACAGTGGCTCAAGAAGGCAGCTCATAACCACCTTCTCAAGTGCAACGAGGGATGAGCAATAAAACGGGAATGAACCCTACCAATTTAGACTTAATCCAGCCTTATTGGATGTTTGCATGGGTGAATTCTTTCGTGCTGAATTGCCTTGGAAAAGAGCTGTGGACAGGTATGATGCAATAGCAACGTACAGCCACAAGCTTGCGATCAATATTTGAAGGGCCAACATCAACTGCAATTAACTTGGCCTTGCTTCAGTGTAGATAAAAGAAGGTACATATCTGAGAAAAAAGCAACCTTCCCAACTGGTGTGAGTAGTTTATAGAGGTATAGGCAGCTTAGCACATAACCAGTACGCCTGGGGCAATGGTATGCGTCATAAAGAGAACTGGTGCACTACTTGTGTTTTATTTTTTTTCCACAGTCGTTTACCATTTGTTTTGTGTTTTTGTATTTCTTCACGTGTCCCAATCACATCTGTTCCGATCCATATTAACAAAAGTGCTATTAGACAGCTGGTTGACCTCTTGTGGTCTCCCAGCATGCTTTGCCCAGTTACTGTCCAACAACAATGCTGCCCGTCAGAGGAGATTTGTCAGAGCTTGTCATGAGCTCTGTCACTGTGAACAATATGATGGAATGAGCAGAGCAGGAAATGTTTTATTTTTAGTTCCACTCATTGTTAACGGGCCAGGATCAAATACAACACACGAAGGTAAATGCACTGTCACCAAGGTCTCCGATCCACAGAAATAACATAGAAACATCAAAAATTTATGGCACAGAAGGAGGCCATTCAGCCCATCGCGTCTGTGCTGGCCGAAAAAGAACCTATCCAGCCTAATAGCGTAACTGCACCATCGGCGTGGATGGAACTACACCAACATCTGGAACACCAAGGTATAATTATAACATCACCAGATACACCAAAACATAACCACACTGGCACCTGAGCACTCAGGCCACTCAACCACAGACATCCACACAAGGGTGCCAGAGATGATGTTAGATCAGTGAGGAATAATCACAGGTGCCAACTCCTCCACACTGGACATTTCCATTAATGGGGCATTCAACCTGACAGCCATGATGAGAGAGAATCTCGCAATGTCCACGCATGTGTCTTTTATTAGGGGCCTGAATGAGGATTTCCTCTATGCACTATTTGTAAACTCTTTATGAAGTTGTGTTATCAGCCCAGAGATTGCAGGTATAGGATCTTTGATTTCCTGGTTCCCATCACACTCAACCAGTTTGAGCTGGTTCCGTCTGGTCATGCATTTAGGTCAAGCTTGTAGATGACCTATCACTGGCTAGACAGGATGCAATGATCCCAAAAGAATCATAAAGCATTACCATTATATTGTCAAACTGTACTCTCTAGGCTCAAGGAATTGGACCAGGCACCAGAAGCAGAGATGCCACCTAGAATAAGAGAGAGGGAATACGGTGGCATCGTGATAATGGCCTTTAGAATTGGTCTTTGTAGCCACACCAGGCGCTGCTTCACAAACCACTGACCACCTCCAGGCGCTTACCCATTGTCTCTCGAGACAAGGAAGCCAAAGAGAAAGAAAGAAAGAAAGTGGTAATGTTGGTGGACTAGTAATTCAGAGACCCAGGCTAATACTCTGGGGACATGAGTTCAAATCCCACCACAGTAGCTGGTGGAATTTAAATTCAATTAATTAATAAAAATATGGAATTGAAAGCGAGTCTCATAATGGTGACTATGATTGTCATAAACCCATCTGGTTCACTAACGTCCTTTGGGGAAGGAAATCTGCTGTCCTTACCGGATCTGGCCTACATGTGACTCCAGACCCCACAGCAACATGGTTGACTCTTAACTGCCCTCTGAAATGGCCCAGCAACCCACTCAGTTGTACAAAACCGCTACACAAACGTTGAAAAGGAAGAAAACCAGACAGAACACCCAGCATCAACCTCAGCACTGGAAACGACAATGGCAAACCCAGTCCTGTTAACCCTACAAAGTCTTCCTCATTAGCATTTGGTGGCTTGTGCCAAAATTGGGAGAGCTGTCCCACAGACTAGTCAAGCAACAGCCTGACAGTCATACTAACGGAATCATACCTTACAATGTCCCAGACATCACCTTTCCTGGATATGTCTTGTCCCACCAGCAGGACAGAGGTGGTGGCACAGTGGTATACAGTCAGGAGGGAGTTGCCCTGGGAGTCCTCAACATTGACTTCAGACCCCATGAAGTTTCATGGCATCGTGTCAAACATGGGAAAGGAAACCTCCTACAAATTACCTCCTACTGCCCTCCCTCGGCTGATGAATCAGTACTCCTCCATGTCGAACACCATTTGGAAGAAGCATTGATGTGAGGGAATGTACTCTGGGTGGGAGACTTCAATGTCCATCACCAAGTATGTCTCGGTAGCACCACTACTGACTGAGCTGTCCGAATCCTGAAGGATATAGCTGCTAGACTGGGCCTGCGGCAGGTGGTGAGGGAACTGACGCTCAGTTTGGGTTCTGCCAGGGCCACTTGGCTCCTGACCTCATTACAACCTTGGTCCAAACATGGACAAAAGACCTGAACTCAAGAGGTGAGGCAAGAGTGACTGCCCTTGACATCAAGGCAGCATTTGACCGGGTATGGCATCAAGGAGCCCTAGCAAAACAGGAGTCAATGGGAATCAGGGGGAAAACTCTCCACTGGTTGGAGTCATACCTAGCACAAAGGAAGGGTTTGTGGTTGTTGGAGGCCAATCATCTCAGCTCCAGGACATTGTTGCAGTAGTTCCTCAGGGTAGTGTCCTAGGTCCAACCATCTTCAGCTGCTTCATCAATGACTTTCCCTCCATTATAAGGTCAGAAGTGGGGATGTTCACTGATGATTGTACGATGTTCAGTGCCATTTGCAACTCGTCAGATACTGAAGCTGTCTGTGTCCATTTGCAGCAAGACCTGGACAACATCCAGGCTTGGGCTGATAAGTGGCAAGTAGCATTCGCGCCACACAAGTGCCAGGCAATGACCATCTCAAACAAGAGAGAATCTAACCATCTCCCCTTGACATTCGATGGCATTACCATCGCTGAACCCCCACCCACCCCCCCCCCACCCTATCAACATCCTGGGGGTTATCATTGACCAGAAACTGAACTGGAGCAGCCACATAAATACTGTGGCTACAAGAGCAGGTCAGAGACTGGGAATTCTGTGATGAGTAATTCACCTCCTGACTCCTCAAAGCCTGCCCACCATCTATAAGGCACAAGTTGGGAGTGTGATGGAACACTCTCCACTTGCCTGGATGGGTTCATTCAACAACATTCAGAAAGCTCGACATCATCCAGGACAAAGCAGCCTGCTTGATTGGCACCCCATCCACCACCTTCAACATTCACTCCCTTCATCGCCGACGCACTGTTGCAGCAGTGTGTACCATCTACAAGATGCACTGCAGCAACTCACCAAGGCTCCTTAGACAGCACCTTCTAAACCTGTGACCTCTACCAACTAGAAGGACAAGGGCAGCAGATGTGTGGGAACACTGCCACATGAAAATTTCCCTCCAAGTCAAACACCATCTTGACTTGGAAATATATTGCCGTTCCTTCATTGTCGCTGGGTCAAAATCCTGGAACTCCCTTCCTAACAGCACTGTGGGTGTACCTGCACCAGATGGACTGCAGCGGTTCAAGAAGGCAGCTCACCACCACCTTCTCAAGGGCAATTAGAGATGGGCAATAAATGTTGGCCTTGATGGTGACGCCCACATCCCATGAAATGAATAAAAAAAAACAAAGGTTAATCCTCAACTGTTACAGGAAATTGCTTTTTGGTGTACTGACTTTATTGGGTGAGCTTCTGTCAGCCTTGTGGCTCAGTAGAACACTCGCCTCTGAGTCAGAACGTTGAGGGTTCAAGTCCCAGTCCAGAGACTTGAGCACAAAATCAAGGCTGACACTTCCAGTGCAGTAACCAAGGGTGTGCTGCACTGTTGGAGGAGCTTTCTGATGAAGTGTTAAAACCAAGGCCCCCATCTGCCCTCTCCATTCGATGTAAATGATCCCTAGGATGCTATTTCAGAGAAGAACAGGGGGAGTTATCACTCTGTCCCCGCTACTATTTATCCCTAATCATTAATAGACGATTGTCTGGTCATTACCACATTGCTGTTTGTGGGAGCTTGCTGTGTGCAAATTGGTTGTCATGTTTCCTACATTACAACAGTGACTACGCTTCAAAAGTACTTCATTGGCTGTAAAGCACTTTGCGACAGCCTGAGGATGTGGAAGGTGCTATATAAATGCAAATACTTTGTTTCTTTCAGTTGAGTTGTTTTTGTTTGAGCCAGCACAGCTGATGTGATTGGTCTGTGACAGTCCACCTGCAAGGGGACAAAAGCAAATGCCACCCAACAAATGTCAAATATTCTTTCTCTCTGCAGCTGCAGGAAAATGCACTTTGTATTAAAAATACTTCCTCTATGGTAATGTTCCCCTTTAATTAAAAAGATAAGCCTTCACTGTTGCTTTGATGCACTCCCCTAATGTTGAAAGAGATTTTAAGGCTAATTAAATTGGGGTGGAGAATCGTCACAGTCATACATGGGATAATAGATGTGTGCAGTGAGTGACTAGACTGTAATTAAATTGTACAGTTATGAAGCTCAACTAATTTATAAGCATCAGCAAAATCTTTAGCTGTAATTGCTACCTTAACTTCACCACCAGGCAGTTGTTACTTTAAAATATCAGACTTCCTGTAGGTTTCTTCTCTCCTGTCCTGTGTGTGGTTTCATTGGCAACAGTTTTCTAATACCTCACCCAACAGCCTATTCTTTATATGTTATACTTTAAAAAAGAGGAGGCAAGGCAGAGCGAGAGGTAATATGTGTACATGGGTTAAAAATCAACCTTAGATCAGATACCAGGAGGAGCTTCTTTAACGCAAAGAATATGTTTGGGATAATCTGTCAGGGAGGGTAAGCCAGATGCAGATTTTGGGACAATCCAAAATGCAGCTGGATACTAGGCTTGAGTGTTAACGTACTAGAGCACCTAGCTCCAAAAAAGAGTATGAGCAAAGGAACTAGCTTCAATGAAGAGTTAGGGTGCTGGAGGTATTAACTTTGATGAAGAGAGTTAATATACTGGAGAAACAAGCTTCAATAAAAGAATGAGGTAGCAAAGGAATGAGGTTTTATGTGCCCTTGTTCTTTTCCCATGTTCTAATGTGTGATCTGAGTGTTGACAGGCTGTTCAACGATGGGGATGGAGATGAGTAGGGCGGGGGAGGGGGGGTTGGGGGGGCAGGTACTACCAGAGCCAAGCCCGAGTCTGTCCTCACCTGGTGTCTACTGAGTAGCCCAATTAATAATGAAGCCATGATTATTGCTTTGCTTTGTATGTAGCATACAGTATGTGCAATATGATGAAGGGCAAGGATAAGAAGAGAACAATGATAATGGAAGGGTCAACGGCATCCAATGCTTGGTCAGGTGATGACTACAACACCAGCTACATGGATGGCACATTAGCTTGCAGATCAATGCAGACCTTGTGTTGTAAGTAATGCAGCTTTTAATATGTGCTCTATTCTGCCCCCCTAGAACTGGGGAGGCACCAAGGAACAATTCTGGAAGCAATGAAATTTGTCAGGTCAATTTCTGAAACAGTCGTCGGTGAAGTGCGCTCCAGATGTTAGCCAGCAGTGTATGATTGGCACGTAATTTCACACTGCCCCTTTAGTTTATGAAGGGTCTGTGGCAGCCATTTTGAAACCAGCAGAAAACCTCTGGAAGAGCAAAGAAAAGTAGAAAAAGCTTGAAATATTATAAAATTAATACCTAAAGGGTGCATTATTTCCATTCAGACTGCCCATTGCCTCTCTTCCCCCACCCAGCCCCTCCCATGACCTGGTTCCTGGTATGTTGACCTGATACAAATACAGTGGCAAATCATCTGATCCATAACAAGAACACTCACCCTTTAACGAAAGATGCAATTTGTGCACAACTGTATATAGAAGCATTGGAGAAGGTGCAAAAATGATTTACAAAGATGATCCCAGATCTGAGAGTTTATACATATCAGGAAAAACTGAACAAAATGGATCTCTTTTATCTAGAGAAGGCTGAGTGATGCCCTAATAGAGGTCTTTAAAATTACAAAGGGATTCGATAGGGTGGAGATAGATATGTTTCGACTTTTGGGCGAGTCCAGAATTAGGAACCACAAATGTAATTTAGTCACTAACAAATCCAATAAGGAATTCAGGTGAAACTTCTCGATCCAGAAAGTAGTTAGAATGTGGAACTCGTTAACTGTGGTAATAACAGATGCATTTAAGGGGAAGTTAGATATATACCTGAGGGAGAAAGGAATAGAAGGATGTGTGGATAGTATGGGAGCAGCCTCTGTGCAGTATAAACACCAGCATAGACCAGTTGGGCCAAATGGCTTGTTTCTGTGTTGTTACTTCTCCGTAATTCTATGTAATATTGCACCTATCTTTGGTAAAAGGATAATTTGGCCTATCCTCATTCTGGTTTAACATCATATCAAGAAGTAATCTTTTACAGCTCCTTAAGCCTTTTCATAAAATGTGCTTGATATTATCCATAAGACTTAACAAGGCCATGGAACTATTCCAGTGGTTTCTTACTCCTGAGTCAATGAACCCTTCTGTAGTCAGATTGGGTTTTGAAGTAGCCCACCATTCACTGGATGACTAAAAGTGTTGTCAGGGCTTTATGGCTTAAAGAGATCAAAGCAGAATGATCTCTGGAGATCAGAAAGGACAGCACTTTACTGTTCTGTGTCAATGGGCTGAGGTTTATAGCAAGCCCATGGAGAACTGTTGCCAATTTAATCATAGGGAATCATTATAATTTTGTACAGATCATGTCATTTTCATTTCAGGGAAAAATGGAACTTTGAGTGTTCAGGGCTATGATTTCTGGAAACTATTTTGAGGTTTTTTTTTCAAGAACCACTGTACATATTTAAGAAAAAAAAAACAGAAGCTGGTTTTCCCCCATGTGGCTCAACTTGCTAGTGTGGCACTGAAGAGACACAAGGTCCTGGGCTCAATCTTCAGTCTGTCCTAAGATGTCATCTCAGTTGTGTTAGTGGTCAGGGTGCAACGATTGGCCTCAGCATCCCTAGATTAGGGACGGGGGTGGTGAGTGGAGGTGTATCCTGGGGGAGTCATACTCAATGTCCCCTTTAAAATTTAGTTGTTGTGCGCAGCATGTTTTGTCTGGACAGGTCCCTTTAAATTTTTTTGCATGACCACGCACGCACAGTACTTATCACAGAACAAGGCCTGTGGGGTATCAGTTAGGCTGTGCACCCGCACAGTTTAATGCTCCTGATCACTCTCCCACGCTGAGTTATCAGCTGTGTCATATCTGATTCAGAACATTGTGGGTTCAAAGACACACTGCAGAGTTTTTGAGCTGAAAATCTACACTAATGTCCCAATGTGCAGAGGTGCCATCTTTCGGATGAGACATTAAACTGAGGCCCTATCTGCCCTCTCAGGTGGAGATGAAAGATCGCCTGGCATTATTTTGAAGAGAAGTGGGGTTCCCCCCACCTCCCCAGCTTTGTTTCCTGGCCAATGTTTTCCCAATAACCAAAATTCAATGAAACAGATTTTCTGGTCATTAGCTCACTGTTGTTTGTGGGAGCTTGCTGTGTGCAAATTAGCTGCCACAGTTCCTACATTGCAACAGTGACCCCACTTCAAAAGTACTTCATTGACTGTAAAGTGCTTTGGAACGTCCTGAGATGGTGAAAAGTGCTATATAAATGCAGGTATTTCTTTCCTCTTCTCAAGAGTGTATCAAAGTCAATACGTGATACTGGAACAGTTAAGTTAGATACAAACTCCCAGAACAACTGTACAATAAAAACAAAAGGTGCTGGAAATACTCAGCAAGTCAGGCAGCATCTGTGGAGAGAAGCAGAGTTAACGTTTCAGGTCAGTGACCCTTCATCAGAACTGGCAAAGGTTAGAAAAGAATTAAGTTTTAAGCAAGTGAAAGGGGTGGGGGGGTGGGGGGAGGGGTGGGGTTGGGTGGACAAGAGAACAAAAGGGAAGGTGTGTGATGGGGCAGAGGGCAGGAGAGATTAAATAACAAAGCTGTTCTGGGACAAAGGCAAAGAGAGTGTTAATGATTGTGGTGAAAGACAAATCATTAGTCCAGAGAAAGTGTCAATGTCAGAGTAATGAGCAACTCTGTCCACATGAAAAAAGGCACATGGTTAAAAATAAAATAAAATAAAATAATCAAAAATTGGAAAAATATTTTAATAAAAGGCCATTCATGCTCTGAAATAGTTGAACTCAAGGTTGAGTCCACGAGGCTGTAGAGTGCCTAATCGAAAGATCAGGTGCTGCTCCTTGAGCTTGCGTTGATGTTCACTGGAACACTGCAGCAGGCCAAAGACAGAGATGTGGGCATGAGACCAGGGAGGAGTGTTGAAATGGCAAGCAACTGGAAGCTCGGGGTCATGCTTTTAGACTGAGTGGAGGTGTTCTGCAAAGTGGTCACCCAATCTGCGTCTGGTCTCTCAATATAGAGGCGACTACATTGTGAGCAGTGAACACAGTATACTAAATTGAAGGAAATACAAGTAAATGGCTGCTTCACCTGGAAGGAGTGTTTGGATCCTTGGATGGTGAGGAGAGAGGAGGTAAAAGGGCAGGTATTACACCTCCTGCGATTGCATGGGAAGGTGCCGTGGGAAGGGGACGAGGTGTCGGGGGTTATGGAAGAGTGGACCAGGGTGTCGCGGAGGGAACGATCCCTTTGGAATGCTGACAGGGGAGGGGAGGGGAAGATGTGTTTGGTGGTGACATCACGCTGGAGGTGGCAGAAATTGCCATTCCCCCTCCTTTCTTCTGTACAGGCTGAGTAATTACAGTGTACCTGCACAAGTCTTCATGGGAACTGGTTGTAGTGTCTAAGCCGGAAAAAATCTCCATCAAGTTAGGTCTTTTTGTGTGAGAAATGCATCCTCTGACATCTGCTTGATGAACAAGAAAGATAAACTGACACAGAATAGGAGTTTTTTTCTCTGTGTAGCAGTAAGATTTGCAAGTGATATTTGAACAACCCCCAAGTCTTTTTATGGTAGGTGTGGCAAAAAAAAAATCCACACAGCTCAACGCAAATGGAAGCTGAAGATCACTCAAAGAGGCTATTAAGAACCATTTCTGTGTAAAGTGGAAACTTAAGTGAGATCCTTCTAAGGCGAGGGTGGTTAAGGCAAATGATTAATTCAAAGGGAACTTTACTCTGCAACTGATTGTGGTACACCTCAAAGCTATGGGGTTTAGTACCAGAGCACATAATGTATGTAGCCACTGAGACAGTGGAGCAGCTCATCACAGTGAGATGAAAGCAAGTTAGCTGTGTGTCTCTCTGAGAACTTAAGCCATTTTTGGACTAAAGCCCCTTTATATTTCAGTTCCATAACGTCTGACTTTAATATATATACAATAACACAAGACTGAATCATGATACTAAACATATAAATATTATCCTGGGGTGGGTTTAAACTCATTTGGCAGGGGGATGGGGACCTGAGGGTAGACTCAGTTGGGACAAAATCAGAAATGAAAATGGAAGGCAGAAAATTAATGGATGAGTCTGGAAGACAGAGGAAACAAAGATTAGAAAATAAAAAAAAGTTTGGCATGCTTCAGGGTATCTATTTCAATGCAAGGAGTATAGCAAATAAAGCAGATGAGCTGAGGGCACAGATAGACACGTGGCAGTATGATATCATGGCTGTTACAGAAATATGGCTTAAAGAGGGAGAGGAATGGCAGTTCAACGTTCCTGGTTACAGGGTTTTCAAATGCAATAGGGGAATAAGAGAGGAGGGCGAGTAGCAATTTTGGTCAAAGAAACAATTACAGCTATGAGGAGGGATGATATTTTGGAAGATTCATCAAATGAGGCCATATGGATTGAGCTAAGGAACAAAAAAGTGGCAATCACACTGCTGGGAGTGTACTATAGACCCCTAAACAGTCAGAGGGAGATAGAAGAGCAGATATGTAGGCAAATCTCTCAGAAGTGCAAAAACAACAGGGCACTAATAGTAGGGGATTTTAACTACCCCAATATTAACTAGGATAGTTTTAGTGTGAAAGGAATTGAGGGAGCAGAATTCTTGAGGTGCATTCAGGAGAACCTTTTGGCCAGTATGGAGCAAGTCCAACAAGAGAGGGTGCAGTTTCAGCAAATGAAGATGGGCAGGTGGAAGGAGTGGCAGTGGGAGAGCATTTTGGTGGTAGTGATCATAATTCAGTCAGTTTTAACATAATTATGGAAAAGGACAGAGATAGACCGGGAGTCTCAACTGGGGCAAGGCCAATTTTACTAAGCTGAGGAATGATTTAGCGAAAGTGGACTGGGAGCAGCTACTTGAAGGTAAATCAGCGTCAGATCAGTGGGAGACATTCAAAAGGGAGATTCAAGGGGTTCAGAGTAAACATGTTCCCACAAAGAAAAAGGGTCGGATGACCAAATCCAGACCCCCATGGATATCAAGGAGCTTACAGGGTAAGATAAGGCAGAAAAGGAAAGCTTATGTCCGACACTGAGAACTCAATACTACAGAAAGCTGAGGAGTGTAGAAAGTGGAGTGGTGAGATCAAAAAGGAAATTAGGAAAGCTAAGAGAGGGCATGAAAGAATATTGGCAAGCAATATCAAGGTGAACCCAAAGATGTTTTTTCAATACATTAAGAGCGAGGATAACCAAGGAGAGAGTAGGGCCCATAAACGACCAAAAAGATAACCTATGTGCTAGGCCCAGCTCACCCAGTGGGCCTATGTGCGCAGGCATGTCAGCTGATTAGAATCCAGGACCAGCATGTTCCTGTGAGGAAGAAAGACAAGTTTGGCAAGTTTCGGGAAGCTTGGATAACACGGGATATTGTGAGCCTAGTCAAAAAGAAAAAGGAAGCATTTGTAAGGGCTGGAAGGCTAGGAACAGATGAAGCACTTGAGGAATATAAAGACAGTAGGAAGGAACTTAAGCAAGGAGTTAGGAGGGCTAAAAGGGGTCATGAAAAGTCATTGGCAAACAGGATTAAGGAAAATCCCAAGGCTTTTTATACATATATAAAGAGCAAGAGGGTAACCAGGGAAAGGATTGGCCCACTCAAGGACAGAGATGGGAATCTATGCGTGGAGCCAGAGGAAATGGGCGAGGTGCTAAATGAGTACTTTGCATCAGTATTCACCAAGGAGAAGGACTTGGTGGATGATGAGCCTAGGGAAGGGAGTGCAGATAGTCAGTCATCTCATTATCAAAAAGGAGGAGGTGTTGGGTGTCTTGCAAAGCATTAAGGTAGATAAGTCCCCAGGGCCTGATGGGATCTACCCCAGAATACTGAGGGAGGCAAGGGAAGAAATTGCTGGGGCCTTGACAGAAATCTTTGCATCCTCATTGGCTACAGGTGAGCTCCCAGAGGACTGGAGAATAGCCAATGTTGTTCCTTTGTTTAAGAAGGGTGGCAAGGATAATCCAGGAAATTATAGGCCGGTGAGCCTTACGTCAGTGGTAGGGAAACTATAAGAGAGGATTCTTCGGGACAGGATTTACTCCCATTTGAAAACAAACAAACTTATTAGCGAGAGACAGCATGGTTTTGTGAAGGGGAGGTCATGTCTTACTAATTTGATTGAGTTTTTTGAGGAAGTGACGAAGATAATTGATGAGGGAAGGGTGGTGAATGTTGTCGATATGGACTTTAGTAAAGCCTTTGACAAGGTCCCGCATGGCAGACTGGTGCAAAAGGTGAAGTCACACGGGATCAGAGGTGAGCTGGCAAGATGGATACAGAACTGGCTCAGTCACAGAAGACAGAGGGTAACAGTGGATGGGTGTTTTTCTGAATGGAGGGATGTGACTAGTGGTGTTCCGCAGGGATCAGTGCTGGGACCTTTGCTGTTTGTAGTATATATAAATGATTTGGAGGAAAATGTAGCTGGTCTGATTAGTAAGAGTGCGGACAACACAAAGGTTGGTGGAGTTGCGGATAATGATGAGGATTGTCAGAGGATACAGCAGGATATAGATTGGTTGGAGACTTGGGCGGAGAAATGGCAGATGGAGTTTAATTCGGACAAATGTGAGGTAATGCATTTTGGAAGGTCTAATGCAGGTGGGAAGTATACAGTAAATGGCAGAACCCTTAGGAGTATTGACAGGCAGAGAGATCTGGGCCTACAGCTCCACAGGTCACTGAAAGTGGCAACGCAGGTGGATAAGGTAGTCAAGAAGGCATACGGCATGCTTGCCTTCATCGGTCGGGGCATAGAGTATAAAAATTGGCAAGTCATGTTGCAGCTGTACAGAACCTTAGTTAGGCCACACTTAGAATATTGTGTGCAATTCTGGTCGCCACACTACCAGAAGGACGTGGAGGCTTTGGAGAGGGTACAGAGGAGGTTTACCAGGATGTTGCCTGGTCTGGAGGGCATTAGCTATGAGAAGAGGTTGGAAAAACTCGGATTGTTTTCACTGGAACAACGGAGGTGGAGGGGCGACATGATAGAGGTTTACAAAGTTATGAGTGGCATGGACAGAGTGGATAGTCAGAAGCTTTTTCCCAGGGTGGAAGAGTCAGTTACTAAGGGACATAGGTTTAAGGGGCAAAGTTTAGAGGGGATGTGCGAGGCAAGTTTTTTACACAGAGGGTGGTGAGCGCCTGGAACTTGCTGCCAGGGGAGGTGGTGGAAGCAGATACGATAGCGACGTTTAAGAGCCATCTTGACAAATATATGAATAGGAAGGGAATAGAGGGATATGGGCCCCGGACGTGCAGAAGGTGTTAGTTTAGGCAGGCATCAAGATTGGCGCAGGCTTGGAGGGCCGAATGGCCTGTTCCTGTGCTGTACTGTTCTTTGTTCTTTGTTCTTTGTTCTAATCCCCCCAACAGAAAGTTAGTAGCATGCTCCCCAGCCCAGCAGTGATTTCCTCATGGCCTATCAGAGCCCCATTTTCCATTGGAGCTTCCTGATTTCCTTTGGTCAGTTCCTGAGATGGGCCCTTTCAGCAGGATCCAAATGCCTCGCTCAGCCCACATGACCTGGGGTGGTGCTGTGGGAATACCCAACCCCCGTACCAACCACATCCTGGCCACACCCTCCCCGACATCATGGGAGTCACTTTTGGGGCAAGGTTCCATCCCACACATTCCACCCACCAACTCCCCCTCTATGGGGTTTAGTAGCAGAGCACATCATGTATTTACCACTGAGACACTGGAGCAGCTCATCACGGTGAGATGAATAATCTGGAAACTGGGAACAGTAGCTTGAGCTTGATTTAAAAGAAAAAGAAAGACTTGCATTTATTTAGCGCCTGTCACGATCTCGGGACGTCTCAAAGCACTTTACAGCTAATGAAGTACTTTTGAAGTGTTGTAATGTAGGGTAATGCGGCTGCCAATTTGCACACAGCAAGATCCCATAAACAGGAATGAGATACTGACCAGAGAATCTTTTTTTTCTTGATGTCACTTGAAGAATAAATGTTGGCCAGGTGTTGTGCCCTGCAGATCTGGACCTCCAGGTGGCATTTCATGATTGTTCTGTTTTAGATTATTGCTGCTGATGCTTTATTAATCCTTTGCAATTCCTTGGCATTATTCGAAAAAGATCAGGCAGCTCTCTTGGTAACTTGGCCAGCATCCCTGCCTTAGCAACGGAGTAACCTGTCATTTATCTTATTCCTGCTTGTGGGATCTTGCTATGTGCAGGGTGACTACCACCTTGCCTGCAATAACAACAGTCACTATGTGAGAACATAATTTTACTTAACTCCTGAGAGATAAGTGTGGTGCAAGTCTTTTTTCCCAAAGAATGTTGTAGCTTTAGAAATCCAGAATCATGGAATCTTCCAGCACAGAAGGAGGCCATTTGGCCCATCATGAGCTATCCAATTAGTCCCATGTCCCCCGTAGCCCAGCAAAATTTGACTTTTCAAGTATTTATCCAATTGCCTTTTGAAAGTTACTGTTGAATTTGCTTCCACTGCCCTTTCGGGCAGCGCGTTCCAGATCACAACAACTTTGTAAATGTAGATTGGGAAAGTTGCCTCTTCTAATGCTTTAAAATCCAGCACAGGATGCCTCAAGGATAATCTCCTCAGATAAGTCTCAATAACTAACTCCTGCTATAGGTGAATGTTGTGCAAAAGCATGCTGGAAGGTCATAAGGTTAAATAACTATAAACTTCACGATTGCATGAGTCAAGAGTAGATAGAATGAGAGATAGCACCGTCCAAAAAGCAACATTTATTTCAAGGCTGATAGCCAGACCTGTAGCATGATGCTTCTGACACTAATAACCTACATTTTACCTTTGAAGCCTCTGAGATGTTTATCTAAAGCTTCTGAAGACAGCACAAAAATCTAGGCTGGCACTCCCGTTGCAGGACTGAGGAAGTGCTGCAATGTTGGAGGTACCATCTTTCAGATGAGACGTTAAACTGAGGTCCCCTCTAAAAGATCACACGCCACTATTCGAAGGACACCAGCTCCTAGTGTTCTGGCCAATATTTATCCCTCAACCAACATCACTAAAAAAAATGGATTATCTGGACATTATCACATTGTTGTTTGTGGGAGTTTGCTGCGCACAAATTGGCTGCCACATTTCCAGCATTGGCACAGGGGTAGATGGTGGCGTAGTGGTAATGTGGCTAAACTAGTCATCTAGAGACCCAGGCATCGTTCAAATGGCAGCTGGTGGAGATTAAATTCAATTAATTCCTTAATAAAAATCTGGAATTGAAAGCTGGTCTCAGTAATGGTGCCATGAAACTATCGTCAATTGTCATTAATGCCCATCTGGTCCACGAATGTCCTTTAGGGAAGGAAATCTGCCATCCTTACCTGATCTGGCCTACATGTGACTGCAGACCTACAGCAATGTGGTTGATTCTTACTGGAAAGAAACTTATGGACCATTAGTCAAAATTCAGAACAAGAACATCATGGCCCAGATCTTCCTCCTGGATATTATTATTTTTACTTGCTGTTAATTGGAGTCTTAAAGGGGCCTGTCTATAGATGACCTTGTAAAGGATAGAACAGTATATGGAACATACGGCAGGTTAAACAATCGCAGTAAGACAAAGGATCAAAGGCTCAAGCTAGTAAGGGCAAATTTAGGATCGAGTTCATGTAATAGAGCAGATTTTAACTCCTGGATGGTAACCCAGCATCGGAGCCGTGGCAGTGGGTGGGGTGGGGGGATGGCTGCCAGGATAAGGGCACCTGTTGGCATCAAGATTAGGCTCTGGGCAATAAGGTAAGTCCCCAATTCTAGCGAGCCATTAAAGAAATGGGCAAGGAGTTCAGGTAACACAAAGCCCTTTCTTTAAGGACCCTCTTTCAAGTCTTTAAGGACTCTATTTAATGTTCCTTATTCCATCTAAATTTTTCAATCCAAAGTTTGGATCGTTTGCTGGGGTTGGGAGTCAGGTATTGGGGGTCAGGATTGCCAGCAATTGGGCGGAGATGGTTGGGGATGATGGCGATCAGGGAATTGGGAGCAGTAGCAAGTTTTCTTTAGAAGTGGGACCGGGATGACCATTTCTGCAGCCCCCGCCCTCCATATTCAGGTAAGTACATTTGAAAAACTTACCTTGTGGATCACAGGCATCTCCAAGATCTAGTTTCACTGTGTGTTGTTGCTGTGGACAGTCTCAGAGCAAACCAATCTTGAAGTAGGGGCCTCAAACAGGTATTAGGCCCCTCATTTGCATATTCCCTAGATGCCTTTTTTTTCCTTCGTCGATAGGGTAGGTGGCATGCTCCTGACTGGAAAAGCATTCACACTTTCTACCTGACATATTGGGGTGTAGTAGGCTAGTTAGCGCCTGAAAACCGGGCTTTTGCATTCAAATTTATAGGCCCATATGCCCTTACGTCATGCATAAGATATTTGAAAATCCCTAGCATACGTGGTGCCAGAGCATCAACATGTGCAAACAGACATCTGTACTGCAAGGAAGGAATTAGACCAAGAGGAAATGAGAAGCAGACGGGCCTGATGTGATGTTTAACCCCCTCAGAGCTACATTGTCGATTCACCAATTCTTTACTGAAGATGCTGGATCTTACTGTGATACCATTCCACTGATGCAAAGCAGACAGCCATTACTTTACCTGAGACAGTGAGTCTGAGTGGGCTATTGCACCATGAAGGACATCACAGGCGAATCTTCACCCAAGGTCCATGTACATAAGATTTCCATGAAACGTCGCTGGATAGAGATAGGGACAGAAACTCTCTGGGTGGTTTTTCTCCTCGCTGTCCCAGAATGATTGAGGATAATGAAAGCAGCCCCTTCCTATTGACCCAGGTAGGATCAGCTAACACAACAAAAAAAAAGACATACATTTATATAGCCCCTTTCACAAATTCAGGACATTCCAAAGAGCTTCACAGCCAGTGAGACATTCTTCCAGTGTAGTCACTGTTGCAATGTAGGAAACGCAGCAGCCAATTTGCACACAGCAAGATCCCACAGATAGCAAGGTGATAGCAGCCAGGTAATTTGTTTTTTTTTAATGTTGATTGAGGGGCAAATATTGGCCAGGACACTGGGGATAACTCCCCTATTCTTCTTCAGCAATCATGCCATGGGATCTTTTACATTCACCTGGGAGAGAAGACAGGGCCTCAGCTTAATGCCTCGCCTGAAAGACAGCACCTCCAACAGTGCAGCACACACCCTCAGTGCTGTACTGGAGTGTCAGCCTAGATTTTGTGCTTAAATCTCCGGAGTCGAACTTGAATCCACGATCTTCTGACTCAGAGGCAAGAGTGCCACAAACTGAGCCACAGCAGACATTACAACTTAGCGACTTAGAAGATGACACCATCAGTTTGGTGGACTGTTTGCTTACGATATCGGGTAAATGTAGCTGTCAGACAGATTTAAAAAGCAGCAGATCTTTAAGCCAGCACAATAAACTAGGACACAAATTATATCCTGTGTAAAATTGTTGAGTGAAACATCTTCAGGTACAGATATGCCGTTTAGCCTTGTGTCAATCTAATGAAATTGCAGAATTGTTTTGATGTTTGACTGCCTCTGGGAATATTTTGATCCTGCTCATTTTTCTCTTCCTAGTTTCTCGGTCAAGACATTTCCCTCATTAATAAAGTTGAGTATTGAAGAGGTTTGTCCTGTGAGTGTTGTCTATGAGCAGGTGAAGGAGTGTTGGTCACACCGACAGTCGGAGCCTGGTCAACAGTTGGGTGTATTCGTAACCTTGGTGTCCTATTTGACCTAGAGATGAACCTCCGACCACATATCCGTAACATCACTCAGCCACCTACTTCCACCTCCGTAACATCGCCCCAACTCTGCCCCTGCTTCAGCTCATCTGCTGCTGAAACTCTCATCCATCCTTTTGTTACCTCTAGACTTGACGATTCCAATGTTCTCCTGGCTGGACTTTCATCTCCCATTCTTCATAAAATTGAAGTCACCCAAAAACTCTTTTGCCTGTATCCTAACTTGCACCAACTCCCATTTGCCCTCCACCCCTGTGCTTGCTGATCGACATTGGTTCCTGGCCTGGCAAGGCCTTGATTTAAAAATTCACCCCTCCCGGTCTCTGTAACCTCCTCCAGCCCTACAAACCTCTGAAATCTCCACCCTCTTCCAATTCTAGTCTCTTGAGCAGCCCCAATTTTAATAACCCCATCATTGGTGACCATGTCTTCAGCACCTTGATTCCTAGTCTCCTCCCAAAACTCTTGGCCTCGCTCTCCTCCTTTAAGACGCTCCTTAAAACCAACCGCTTCGACCAAGCTTTTGGTCACCTGCCCTAATGTCTCCTTATGTGGCTCAGTGGCAATCTTTCTTTGATTGTGAAGCGCCTTGGGACGTTTTACCATGTTCAGGGCGCTATATAAATGCAAGTTGTTGTTGTTGCAGTAATCTGAGGTGAGAATGTTGCGTGCTGCCTCAGCTAACAGCAGTAAACTCAGCCAGTCTTTGAATCTGGATCCTTCGCGATCTACATGGATCAGCTGTTCACTGGAGAAACACACCTCGTCACTACGAGGTGCCATACATATGGGGAGCAGCAATCCTCAACACTTTTCCAGGCGGTTCCATTTGGCTATGTAATTTTCCACGTAATTCTAATCATTATTTCTATTTATGGTTTGTTTTGCATTTGTGGTACATTCTGCTACCACCTTTCAATGACATATATGGGGATATGGGTTGGCTTCCTCTTTGTGGTGTAGTAAAGGAATTCGAGCTGCTAAGGGATTTCTCGGAGTTCAGTGGTTTGTGAGATTCCATTCTGACTCTGCCTGACGTACCAAATAGAAGAGGAGACCTTTTTTTGAAACAGGATAAAGGCCTTTAAGCCCAACAAGCCTGGCTGTGTTTGAATGATTAATCCCATATGCTCGCCTTGTCATCATCTCCTTCAGTCCTTTCTATCTGCCACTACATCTCTACAACCTCCTCCAGAGCCCATGTCCCAGCCCAAGGTCTTGATGTTCCTCTGATACTGGTCTCCTGTGCATCACCTGCTGCTTCTGCTGCACCATTGAAGGAAGAGCCTTATTCTTACTCCTTGATGCATTCTCCCTAAAGCCTTTCATGCCTAAATTGCCAGCTGTGCTTCAGGGGTAGCACTCTTGCCTTCAGAGTGGGTTCAAGTTCCACTCCAGAGACCTGAGCACAAAAATCTAGACTGGCACTCCAGTGCAATAATGAGGGGCTGCGCATTGTTGGAGTTGCAGATATTAAACAGAGACCTCATCTGGTCCCTCAGTGGATGTCAAATATCCCACACTATTTCGAAGAAGAGCAGGGGAGTTTTCCCTGGTATGCTGGCCAATATGTACCCCTCAATCAACATCACTAAAACATTATCCGATCTCTATCACGTTGCTGTTTGTGGGAGCTTGCTGTATCCAATATATCTGGAAGTTTGTCATGTAGCAGAAAGTCACATTACAACAGCAAACTACACTTCAAAATTAAAACTAAATGCCTGCCCACCTCTGTTCTTGTCCCCATATCAGGATGCAAATCCTGCCCAAAGTTTTCCCTCTGTACTCACCAACTCACATTGACCTCCGGTATGACAATGCTTCGAATTGAAAATTCTCATCTTTGTTTTCAAATCCCTCCATGGCCTCACACCCTCCCTCACCCCATAACCTCCTTCAACCCTACAACCTTCCATGATCTTTATGTTCCTCCAATCTGTCCTCTTGTACATTAAATTGCCTCATAAAAGATACAACCTGTATTTCTATAGCGCCTTTCACAACCTTGTGATGTCTCAAAGCACTTTTACAGCCAATGAAGTACTTTTGAAGTGTAGTCACTTTAGTAATGTAGGAGAAAATTGGCCACCAATCTGTGCACAGCAAGATCCCACAACCAGCAATGTGATAATAACCGGATAATCTGTTGATTGAGGGATAAATATTGAACATGACACTGGGGAGAACTCCCCTGCTGTTCTTGAACAGTGGGATCTTTTATGTCAATTGAGAAAGTGGGCTGGGCCTTGGCTTAACATCTCGCCCAAAACACAGCGCCTCCGACAGAGCAGCACTCCCTCAGTTAGAGCAGTGAGATGTTAAACCGAGGCCTTGTCTGCCCCCTCAGGTGGACGTCAAAGATTGATTTTCTCTTTTCTAAGATCGCACTTACCTAAGCAGGTTGATGTTTTGGGGCCTCAGTGGTACTGGAAAGGTCCAAAGGTATGGAGTCTTGGCTTGAATAATTGACGTTTGCTTTGCTACTGTGGAAAATAACTTTATTATTAACTTCTCCACGAAAAACACAGGCAAAGTAGAAAAAGAAATAGGCTTACAGCTTTAAAAAGCCCGCTTTACATGCTAGAAGTTTTATTGACAGCGAATTTTAAAAAAACAGACAGTCTAGTTTAAAAGCTAGACAGGTGGCCACCTTTCAAACTGCCGAGTAATGTTGCCTGTAGCGCTGTAACAAGACTACAACCCACAGCATGTTCAACAGGGCCTCCTTTCAAGCATGGAGAATGAGAGGCCGATCTTCCTGTTGGCAAATTCTGCACAGGAACTTTCAGTCAAGCTAATCACTTCCACTACAATTTTAGAAACAAAGTGTTCTTGAGGCCTTGCAGCCAATTTGCAGCAGCAAGGTCGCACAAATGGCAATGTGTTTATGACCAGATCATCTGTTTTCAGTGATGTTGGCTGAGGGATGAAAATTGGCCAGGACACCGGGGAGAATTCCCCTGTTCTTCTTCAAAATAGTCCCATGTGATCTTTCCCAACCAGGCGAGAGAGCAAACGGGCCCCCGGTTTAACCTCTTGTCCAAAAAGGCGATGCCTCTGACAGTGCAGCACTCCCTCAATACTGCAGTGCATTTGTGGCCTGGATTTTGTGCTCAAGGTTCTGAAGCGGGACTTGGACTTGCGACACAATGTTCCAGTCTGCCCTCATAGGTTGATGTAACAGACCCCGTGGCACTTTTCAAAGAAGAGCAGGGGAGTTTTCCCAATGTTCTGTCCAATGTTTATCATTCAACCAATATCTCAGAAAAAAAACCAGATTAACAAGTCATTACCACATTGCTGTTTGTGGGAGCTTGCTGTGCACAAATTGGCTGCCGTGTTTCCTATATTACAACAGCGAGTACACTTCAAAAACAGTGCTTTATTGGCTGGAAAGTACTTTGGGACATCTTGAGGTTGTGAAAGGCACTATATAAATGCAGGTTCTTTCCTTTAATCATTTTTCAGTACTTATGTAGTATGTCCTCCCCTCCCCCAACCCAAGATTTGCCATTGATATCATCACGGCTTCAACTCAGATCCAGCAGTATTGGATCATGCATTGTGACTTTTCCTCCCTACCATCTCTAACAGTCCCACATCATTCTCCTCCACTCTGTCAAAACAAGAGAAAGAAAATCACAAAACTAATAGTATTTGGTAGTAAAAGTAGCATCATCACACAGTCAGAGATTTGCCAGCTGAATCGTATTATTTGAATTAGATGTGAGTTCAGCATCTACGCTTTGGTTCTCATTTAACCCTATGAATAAACTAAAGCAGAGATCGTTAAAGGACTTAATGTTATACTGTTACTATCTTTTCCCTGAAATAAGAAATAAGACTGTGAGCCTATCAACTCTCTGAGATCTCTGCGCTCCTCCAATTCTGGCCTCTTGCGCATTCCCGATTTTCATCACTCCATGATTGTGGGGGTGGGGGGGAGGGGAGGGTGGTGCGGGGGGGGGGGTGTCGTGCCTTCAGCTGCTGAGACCCTATGCTCTGGAATTCCCTCCCTAAACCTCTCCACCTTTCATACCACCATTCATTTACGACACGCCTTCAAACCTACCTCTTTGACTAGGCTTTTGTTCACCTGTCCAAATTTCTCCTTAAATGGCTGGATGCGAAATTTTGTTTGATAACACGCATGTAAAGTGCCTTAGGACGTTTCATTGTGTTAAAAATGCTTTTTAAATGCAAATTGTTGTTGTGGGCAGAGAAACGCTTAATGATATTGTTGTTGGAAATCTGTCTCTCTGCTGACAGACGGCGGATAGTGACAAATGAAATTCAATGCAGAGAAACATGAAGTGATACATTTTGGTAGGAAGAACATGGAGAGACAATAAAATATAAAGAGTACAATTTTAAATGTGATGCAGGAGCAGAGGGACCTGGGTGTATATGTGCATAAGTCATTGAAGGTGGCAGGACAGGTTGAGAGAGGTTAATAAAGCATACAGTATCCCGGGCTTTATTAATAGGGGCATAGAGTACAAGAGCAAGGAGGTTATGTTGAGCGTGTATAAGACACTAGTTTGGCCTCAGCTGGAGTATTGCGTCCTGTTCTGGGCGCCGGACTTTAGGAAGGATGAGAAGGCGTTAGAGAGGGTACAGAAAAGATTCCTAAAAATGGTTCCATGGATTGGGAACTTCAGTTTTGAAGATAGATTGGAGAAGTTAGGACTGTTTTCCTTGGACAAGAGAAGGCTGAGAGGTGATTTAATGGAGGTATTCAAAATCATGAGGGGTCTGGACAGAGTAGATAGAGAGAAAGTGTTCCCACTCATGAAAGTATTGAGAACAAGAGGGCACAGATTTAAAATAATTGGTAAAGGAAGCAAAAGTGACATGAGGAAAAACTTATTCATGCAGTGAGTGGTTAAGGTCTGGAATGCGCTGCCTGAGAATGTGGTGGAGGCAGGTTCAATTGAAGCATTCTGAAGGGAATTAGACAGTTATATGAAAAGGAAGAATGTGCAGGGTTACGGGGAGAAGGCAGGGGAATGGAACTAGGTAAATTGCTCATTTGGAGAGCTGGTGCAGACACGATGGGCTGAATGGCCTCCTTCTGCACTGTAACAATTCTGTGATTCTGATTTAGTGGTGGGGTTATGGGTTAACACCACCAATAAAATAGCAAAGACAGGAATTTGGGATTAGTGTGTTAAGTGTTCAGGCACTTGAATCATTTCAAGGCAACACTAATATAATGGAGAGGGAGAGACACACACATATTAAACCTAGATGTTCGATATAGATATGAGGTTACACTGCAGCCTTGAAGTCAGTCTTTATATGTTGACTATTATATATAACATATGTTGTATGTGGGATCATGTTTTTTAAAATTCTTTTTAATGTAATAGCTTCTTTCCAATTTCCTACCTTCCTGTCCTGATGATCCTGATCCTGCCTTCTTCTCCCTGCTGCTCTCACATGCGTTCAAGTCTTCAGAAGAAGGAATTTTCCTCCACACAAGATCAGGTGGCAGATTGTTCAACCTTGCCCGTCTAAGAGCGAAGACCAAAGTACGGAAAGTCCTCATCAGGGAACTCCTCTTTGCTGACGATGCTGCATTAACATCCCACACAGAAGAGTGTCTGCAGAGACTCATCGACAGGATTGCGGCTGCCTGCAACAAATTTGGCCTAACCATCAGCCTCAAGAAAACGAACATCATAGGACAGGACATCAGAAATGCTCCATCCATCAATATACTCTGGACCATACTCTGGAAGTGGTTCAAGAGTTCACTTACCCAGGCTCAACTATCACCAGTAACCTGTCTCTCGATGCAGAAATCAACAAGCGCATGGGAAACTGCTATGTCCACTGCTATGTCCAGACTGGACTAGAGAGTGTGGGAAAATGGTGCACTGACACGGAACACAAAATTCCGAGTGTATCAAGCCTGTATCCTTAGTACCTTGCTCTATGGCAGCGAGGCCTGGACAACATATGTCAGCCAAGAGCAACGTCTCAATTCATTCCATCTTTGCTGCCTCCGGAGAATCCTTGGCATCTGGTGACAGGACTGCATCTCCAACACAGAAGTCCTCGAGGTGGCCAACATCCCCAGCATATACACCCGACTGAGCCAGCGGCGCTTGAGATGGCTTGGCCATGTGAGCCGCATGGAAGATGGCAGGATCCCCAAGGACACATTGTACAGCAAGCTCGTCACTGGTATCAGACCCACCGGCCGTCCATGTCTCCGCTTTAAAGACGTCTGCAAACTCGACATGAAGTCCTGTGACATTGATCACAAGTCGTGGGAGTCAGTTGCCAGTGATCGCCAGAGCTGGTGGGCAGCCATAAAGGCGGGGCTAAAGAGTGGCGAGTCGAAGATACTTAGCAGTTGGCAGGAAAAAAGACAGAAGCGCAAGGGGAGAGCCAACTGTGTAACAGCCCCGACAAACAAATTTATCTGTAGCACCTGTGGAAGAGTCTGTCACTCTAGAATTGGCCTTTATAGCCACTCCAGGTGCTGCTTCACAAACCACTGACCACCTCCAGGCGCTCATCCATTGTCTCTCGAGATAAGGAGGCCAAAAAGAAGTGTCCTGATGATTCATGAGGGAGGGGGAGTGGGGGAATTTGGTTATCACCACGAATCAGTGTAAAAATCAATGAGGAGTTCAAAGTTTGCACCTGCAGAAGGAGGCTGGTGGTCTGGTCTGGTCTGAGACTCAGGCCTCAACACTATAATGTGGTGGGAGGGGTGGGGTCCAATGCCAATTGGGCATCATGACGAAGCTCGCTGGCCCAGACCAGCTGCTGATTCCTGAGTTGGGAAGGAGGGTGAATAGGAGGAGAGAATGTGTGAGGCCTGCCAACAGTATGCCCTGCTATTGCCATGGAACAGGGACACGCGCTTCTGCTCCCCTCCCCCGGGCCCATATGGAGATAAGTGAACCGAAAATCCTACTTGTTCTTTGGCAACCTACAGCGGTCCCTTTAAAGGTCTGGAAAAACTGGCCAAAGCATGTGTGATCAGAGGCTGGATATTTTGTGGGGAGAAACTCACCTCCCGACTCCCCAGAGGCACTCCACCACCTAGAAGGCACAAGTCAGCAGTGTGATGGAATACGCTGTACATGCATGGATGAGTGCAGCTGCAACAGCATTTCAAGAAGCTCGACACCATCCAGGACAAAGCACCCCATCCACCAACTTAAACATTCACTCCCTTCACCACCAATGCACAGTGGCAGCAGTGTGTACCATCACCAACACCTTCCAAACTCGCAACTTCTTCCACCCAGGGAGACAAGGGCAGCAGATGCATGGGAACACCACCACCTCAAGTTCTCCTCCAAGTCACACACCATCCTGACTTGGAACTATATCGCCATTCCTTCACTGTCGCTGGGTCAAAATCCTGGAACTCTCCTTGTAACAGCACTGTGGGAACATCTTCACCATACAGACAACAGCAGTTCAAGAAGGCCCACCACCATCTTCTCAAGGGCAACTGTGGATGGACAATAAATGCTAGTCTTACCAATGTCACCCACGTCTTGAGAATCTATGAATTAAAAAGCTCAGCAAAGACCAGGGATGGATTCTGGGATGATCCTGTGCTGTGTGGCTGAGTCCCTTACCAGTGGGTGCATTCACTTATTGAACCACTCAGGGAAGTTCTAACTTGCTTCAATCTGTTTTTTGTATGCTTGCAGAGCACTCAATGCCATTGATGCCTGCTCTCATTTCCACAAAGGACATTCCTAATTTGTGACCTTGTTGCTGCAGGTACACCTGCCTTTAAGGAGAAGCTAGATAAACACAGTAGACTCAATGTGGACATTGCAGCACTTCAGGAGACACGCCTCCCTGTGAGCGGATCTCTAAGAGAGCAAGACTACACCTTCTACTGGCAGGGTAGGGATCCTGAAGAACCAAGACAGCATGGAGTGGGCTTCGCCATCAGAAACTCTTTGCTCAGCATGACAGAGCCACCGTCAAATGGCTTGGAACGCATACTGTCCATCCGACTGCTCACCGCCTCTGGTCCAGTACACCTACTCAGCATCTATGCTCCGACACTCTGCTCCCCACCTGAAGTTAAAGACCAGTTCTACGAGGAACTCCATAATATCATTAGTAGCATTCCTAATACCGGACATTTGTTCTTGCTGGGGGACTTTAATGCCAGGGTTGGGGCCGACCATGACTCATGGCCCTCCTGCCTTGGGTGCTATGGCATTGGAAGGATGAATGAGAATGGACAGAGACTGCTGGAGTTCTGTACCTATCACAACCTCTGCATCACCAACTCGTTCTTTCACACTAAACCCTGTTACCAGGTTTCATGGAGACACCCAAGATCATGTCGTTGGCACCAGCTGGACCTCATCGTCACAAGGCGAGCCTCTATAAACAGTGTCCAAATCACACGCAGCTTCCACAGTGCGGACTGCGACACTGACCACTCCCTGGTGTGCAGCAAGGTTAGACTCAAACCAAAGAAGCTGCATCATTCCAAGCAGAAGGGCCGCCCGCGCATCAACACTAGCAGAATTTCTTATCCACAGCTGTTACATAAGTTTCTAAATTCACTTGAAAAAGCCCTTCAAAACACTCCTGCAGGGGATGCAGAGATGAAGTGTGCCCACGTCAAAGACGCCATCTATGACACAGCAATGACCACCTTTGGCAAACGTGTGAAGCAGAATGCAGACTGGTTTCAATCTCACTTTGAAGAGCTGGAACATGTCACAGCTGCTAAGTGCATTGCACTGTTGAACTACAAGAAAGCCCCCAGCGAGTTAACATCCGTAGCGCTTAAAGTAGCCAGAAGTGCTGCACAAAAAACAGCCAGGCGCTGCGCAAATGACTACTGGCAACACCTATGCAGTCGTATTCAGCTGGCCTCCGACACCGGAAACATCAGAGGAATGTATGATGGCATTAAGAGAGCTTTTGGGCCAACCATCAAGAAGATCGCCCCCCTCAAGTCTAAATCAGGGGACACGATCACTGACCAAGGCAAACAAATGGACCGCTGGGTGGAGCACTACCTAGAACTGTGCTCCAGGGAAAATGTTATCACTGATACTGCCCTCAATGCAGCCCAGTCTCTGCCAGTCATGGATGAGCTGGACGAACAGCCAACAAAATCGGAACTCAGTGATGCCATTGATTCTCTAGCCAGTGGAAAAGCCCCTGGAAAGGACGGCATTACCCCTGAAATAATCAAGAGTGCCAAGCCTGCTATACTCTCAGCACTCCATGAACTGCTTTGCCTGTGCTGGGATGAGGGAGCAGTACCACAGGACATGTGCGATGCCAATGTCATCACTCTCTATAAGAACAAGGGTGTCCGCAGTGACTGCAACAAATACCATGGAATCTCCCTGCTCAGCATAGTGGGGAAATTCTTTGCTCGAGTCATTTTAAACAGACTCCAGAAGATGGCTGAGCGTGTCTACCCTGAGGCACAGGGCGACTTTTGAGCAGAGAGATCCACCATTGACATGCTGTTCTCCCTTCGCCAGCTACAGAAGAAATGCTGTGAATAACAAATGCCCCTCTACGTTGCTTTCATTGATCTCACCAAAGCCTTTGACCTCGTCAGCAGACGTGGTCTCTTCAGACTACTAGCAAAGATCGGATGTCCACCAAAGCTACTAAGTATCATCACCTTATTCCATGACAATATGAAAGGCACAATTCAGCATAGCGGTGCCTCATCAGACCCCTTTCCTATCCTGAGTGGCGTGAAACAGGGCTGTGTTCTCACACCTACACTGTTTGGGATTTTCTTCTCCCTGCTGCTCTCACATGCATTCAAGTCTTCAGAAGAAGGAATTTTCCTCCACACAAGATCAGGTGGCAGGTTGTTCAACCTTGCCCGTCTAAAAGCGAAGACCAAAGTATGGAAAGTCCTCATCAGGGAACTCCTCTTTGCTGACGATGCTGCATTAACATCTCACACTGAAGAGTGTTGGCAGAGACTCATCGACAGGATTGCGGCTGCCTGCAACAAATTTGGCCTAACCATCAGCCTCAAGAAAACGAACATCATGGGAAAGGATGTCAGAAATGCTCCATCCATCAATCTCGGCGACCACGCTCTGAAAGTGGTTCAGGAGTTCACCTACCCAGGCTCAACTATCACCAGTAATCTGTCTCTCGATGCAGAAATCAACAAGCGCATGGGAAAGACGCCAGCCGTTATGGCCAGACTGGCCAAGAGAATGTGGGAAAATGGCGCACTGACACGGAACATAAAAGTCCAAGTGTTTCAAGCCTGTGTCCTCAGTACCTTGCTCTACGGCAGCGAGGCCTGGACAATGTATGTCAGCCAAGAGCAGCGTCTCAATTCATTCCATCTTCGCTGCTTCCGGAGAATCCTTGGCATCTGGTGGCAGGACCGTATCTCCAACGCAGAAGTCATCGAGGCAGCCAACATCCCCAGCATATACACCCTACTGAGCCAGCGGCGCTTGAGATGGCTTGGCCATGTGATCCTGCCTGGACGATGACGGGATCCCCAAGGACTCATTGTACAGCGAGCTCGCCACTGGTATCAGACCCACCGGCCGTCCAAGTCTCCGCTTTAAAGACGTCTGCAAACGCGACATGAAGTCCTGTGACATTGATCACAAGTCGTGGGAGTCAGTTGCCAGTGATCGCCAGAGGGCTAAAGAGTGGCAAGTCAAAGAGACTCAGCAGTTGGCAGGAAAAAAGACAGAAGCGCAAGAAGAGAGCCAACTGTGTAACAGCCCCGACAACCAATTTTATCTGCAGCACCTGTGGAAGAGTCTGTCATTCTAGAATTGGCCTTTCTAGCCACGCCAGGCGCTGCTGCACAAACCACTGACCACCTCCAGGCGATTACCCATTGTCTCTTGAGACAAGGAGGCCAAAGAAGAAGAGAAGAAGCAGAAGAAGATAAACACATGAGTGAGATAAGAATACAAGGTTATGCTGATGGGGTGAGTTGAAGGAGGGTGGGAGAAGGCTTGGGTGGAGCATAAAAACTGATATGGATCTATTTTTCAATCGTTCACAGGATGTGGGCGTTACTGGCAATGCCAGCATTTATTTCCCATCTCTAATTGTCCTTGAGAAGGTGGTGGTGAGCCACCTTCTTAAACCACTGCTGTCCATGTGGTGTAGGTACACCCACAGTGCTGTTAGGAAGGGAGTTCCAGAAGTTTGACCCAGCGACACTGAAGGAACAGCGATATATTTCCAAGTCAGGATAGTGTGTGACTTGGAGGGGAACCTGCAGGTGGTGGTGTTCCCATGCATCTGCTGCCCTTGTCCTTCGAGGTCGTAGAGGTTGTGGGATAGGAAGGTGCTGTCTAAGGAGCCTTGGTGCATTGCTGCAGTGCATCTTGTGGATGGTACACACTGCTGCCACTGTGCGTCGGTGGTAGAGGGAGTGAATGTTGAAGGTAGTGGATGGACCGAATGGCCTGTTTCTGAACTGTACATTTGATGTAATTCTACAATTGAGTAATGAGCAGCAGTTCTGGGAATTCTGTCATCCGAGCATCTTCTAGCTATTCAGGTCGGTAGGTGAAAAGGACAAACTTCACTTAAATGTGATGACTTCAAATGAAATTAAACATTAAAAGCAAATATCCGGTCAGCCGCAATGAATCTAATTTCAAGGGGAGGGTTGGTGGCGGGAGTTAGGTTTAGCTTTTCAGTTTCTATTCACTGTACACAATGCCGTGGGTATTCGGTTAGGTGGAATTAAGCATTCATCGGAATGAATCTGCTACTTGATACCAAGAGCTGTGTGTTCTTTTGAATTTGACTTCTGCTCTGTGAATGAAAGACCATCAGAGACTCAACACTGCTGTTAACATCATTTCTGTATTGGAGTAAAATAGTTTCAACCAAAGTAAAACAGTCACATATGATTTTAGATATTTTTAAAACGTTGACCATAAAGTAAGTGCAAGATGTCCAAAACTATCATTGTGAGACCTGAGATTATATTGTGACCTCACATCCTCTACATCTCATCAGGTTCAAAATATTGCACTTCTCTTCACTGTCCCACTGTTGATGCCATTCCAACAGCGACAGATTCTCGCAATGAGACCAGAGCAGAGCATAAAATAAGCCTTTGGCAAGATCCCTTAACTCAGTTGGTAGCGTTCTTGTTTCTGAGCTACAGGTGAAAGGTTCAAAGCCCATTCTTGCACTTGAGCACAAAATTCTAAGCTGGAGCACTCATGCAGTACTGAGGGAGTGCAGTGCTGTCAGTGGTGCATGTTTCAAACGAGTTGCCAAACTGAAGATGTGTCTACTCTCTCAGGTGAAGGATTCCATGACACTATTTGAGGAAGAGCAGGGGAGTTACCTCTGGTGTCCTGGCCAATATTTGTCCCTCAACCAACATCACTTAAACAAATTAGCTGGTTTTTATCACATTGCAGTTTGTGGGAGCTTGCTGTGCACAAATAGGCTGCTGTGTTTCCTACATTACAACAGTGAGTACACTGCATTGGCTGCAAAGCACTTTGGGATGTCCTGAAAGGCACTGTATAAATACAGCTTTTTTCTTTTAACTTTCCACAAAGGCAACCCAAGCTGAAGGACCAGAGACTGCACTGAACAAACTCTGAGAGCAATAATGTAAATTGAATTCCTTCTCCATGCCGTGTCTGCTTAAGTGCTCGCTTCCCTCTTCCTGAATGCGTGAAGATTGGACCAGTGGGAATGAATGTGGGTCAAACGAGGCATATGGTTTCCATGGAAGCACTAATGAATATCATTGGCTCAGCAGTTTCCAAGCCAATATAGATCTCATTAAATTTCAATGAGTTTTGCACAGTGAGAGCATGTAGTTCATATCTTATAGATTGACCAACCTCAAAAATCAGTGAGCACACACTGTCAGTGAGAATTTGGGTGAAGTTGATTGATTTGATACATCAATGTGGAATCACCTTCTGCACAAACACAGGCTGCTATATTGGTGCATATACATTTAAGGAGGGGGAAGGGTAGCGAACAGGATTGGAGATTGAGGACAGAATGAAATACTGCTGCTGTCAGGGGTTTGGGGGAAGGGAGATCCCCGGGGAGTGAGCAATGTGAATATGCTGAGGGTACTATATATTATTTGTTTAAAACAACACACACTCGGTGTCTCAGTGACTCTGTCTGACCTGCACAGACCCAAGTTTAATCTGCAATCGTTTCTGATCTCAGCTGGGAAGGTGGTGGTGCTATTGGAAAAGGAGAATTGGTGAGGATTCCCACTGCCATTCAGGAAACACTGCTGAAAGTGTGTGCGAGTGCTGGGCTCAGAGAACGTTGTGCTCGGATGTGACGTCCTCAACAGGGAAATGTCTCACAACACTGACTGTTCACAGCCCCTTGAGCCTGTCCTGCCATTCAATTAGATCATAGCTGATGTGTATCTCATCTCCATTTACCCATCTTGGTTCCATATCCCTTAATATCCTTAACTAACAAAAATCTATCAATCTCAATTTTGAAAATTTTTATAGAGCCCCCCCCCCCCCCCCCCCCCCCCCCCCCCCCCCCCCCCAAGCCTCAACAGCTTTTTTGGGAAGAGAGTTCCAGATTTCCATTACCCTTTGTGTGATGACATCATCCCTGAAAGGCCTGGCTCTAATTTTAAGGTTATACCCCCTTGTTCTGGGCTCTGCGACCAGAGGAAGTAGTTTCTCTCTATCAACCCTATCAATGCCTTTAATCAGCAGAAACACCTCAATTGGATCACCCCCTTAACCGTCTATACTCATGGGGATACAAGCTTAATCTATGGAACTTGGCCTCATGATTTAATCCCTCTAGCCCACACAAGACTCACAAGTGAATAAAGGCACAGGAGGGCAACAGTGGTCATCAGAGGGGTTGGAGGGGAGGGATGAACATTGGAGGATTCCATTTGAAGAGTGGGAGAAGGACAAAATAAAAGCACAGCTGTGAACCTTAAGTTTGAACTTCCTGAGTTTAACATAATCTTTCACCATGTAAACATCTTTACAGTTTGGCAACAAACAGGGAAATGTAACACATGTCATGTCAGGTGAACTGCTTTGCAAATTGGCTCTTTAGTTTATGCTGTCCATCCGCCAGGGGTTAAATAGTTAAAAATGTAAAATCTCACCCCAACCCACAGTAAAGGCCACCACTTCCAGTTTAACATCAGTGAATCAGTGGGTTTGGGATTGGCTGAGTCACTTGCTCTGGGGAGGCATGTCGGTGATTATAACATGTTAATGCTGTTCGTGGGAGCTTGCTGTGTACAATTTGGCTAATGTATTTCCTACGTTATAACAGTGACTACACTTCAAAAGTACCTCATTGGCTGTTAAACCATTTTGGGATGTCCCAAGCTTATAAAAGGTGCTGTGTCCATTCTTTTCCTTTGTGCCTTGATGGGGGAGGTGGGGTGTGGGGGTGGGGGGGGGGTGGGGGTTGCAGTGGCAGGGTTGAAGGCGGGGTGGAATATTAGTAAAAAGGAATAACTTGCCGGTGCCAAATTTTGTTTCATTCTTTACTTTAAAGTGTGGTAGGAAGCTCCCAGAAAAAAAGATGACCTTTTCTTCCCCCTCTCATTGACACAAACGCTTCAACATTCAGGAGACAATACTGCTGTAGCTGACAAAGTGTGAACAGCAGAACATAGTATCAGCCGATCAATAAACCAGTGAGTTGTTCTACACGAGTGGTGCAGAGTTCTGATGGGACGTGCTGCACAATGTTCTTAATGGGTGTTGTATGAGATTGATAATACATGCTCATTTAAAAAAAAATTCCCTTGTTTACCCCTCTGGGTCTGAAGGGGCTTTTTTCATTAGAACCATGCAAATTACAGGGCGATGTGATAGATGTGTTCAAAATTCTGAAAGGATGGGGCAGGGTGGATGGGAACAGACTGTTTGAAGGGTCTTGAATGAGGGTCCATAGATACATGATTAAATGTAAGACATTTAGAACAGAGGGCAGGAAAAACCTCTTTACATAGAGGATTGTGAGGTGTTGGAATTCACTTTCAGGATTGAGGCAGAAACCACGTCAACATTCAAGATTAGATTGGATAGATTGATGAAGGAAAAGGGGTAGAAGGGAAATGGGAACAGGGTGGGTAAATGCGATAAGAACTATTTGCTTGAGTGGAGGGTAAACGCCAACACAAACTGGTTGGGCTCAATGATGGCTTTCCGTGTTATAGTTTCAATGTATTATTCCACAAGTCTAATTTACTGAACTTCCTTACTTTTAACTTTCTTTACTTCCCCACATTGCAAATTGCTGTTAGTGTGCGTATAAATTGTATTGCCACTGTAAAGTTCATTAACTGGTCCAATTAGCTTTGCCTGGTTGTACTGTCTACATAATTCCAGCAATCACATTGATTTATTTGATATTTATTCTCAGGATGAGGGCAACATCGGATTGGCAGAGCACTATTTATTGCCCATCTCTATTTGGTCTGAGAAAATGATTGTGGTTCTTAAGCCTCGACATTGTAAAATGGAACTGGAGTCATTTGTAGGAGATTAGAAAATAAGAAAGAAGGGATTTTTTATTTTATTATAGCTCCTTTCATGACTTCAGGACTTACCAAAACGCTTTACAGCAACAAAGTACTTTTCGAAGTGTAGTCCTGATTGTAACGGAGGAAACATTGCAGCCAATTTGCAAATAGCAAGATCTCACAAACAGCAATGAGACAATGACAAGATAATCTGTTGTTTGAAGGATAGATATTGGCCAGGACACTGGGAGAACTCCTCTGATGTTCTTCGAAAGGTGCTGCAGGATCTTTTACATCCACCTGAGAGGGCAGACTCTGTTTAACGTCTCGTCCAAAAGACGGCACCTCCAAGAGTGCAGCACCTCCCTCAGTACTGTACTGAAGTCGGGCTTTTAGGACAGTTCGGCAACTTTCCTGGTATTTTTAGATTTGGTATCAGCTGCCAAATAACCAGAGTTTTTTAAATTCAGTTTTACAACGCACCATGGCAGAATTCTAAACTCACAATCTCTGGGTTGCTAGGTTCCACATCATAACCACTACAGTACCTCCATTTGACATCATGAATTCCCACCTTGAAAAGAAGATGACATTGACACACAGTATAGAGTCAATCTTGAACTTGCCACACTTTTAGATCCGTGGCTCCAGAAGGGAACAGTTCTCTCAGAAATTAGGGTCAATCTAAGATCAATAAAGCCATGTTCTGGTTTAGCATTGAATTAATTCAAGCTATTTTTATGGTGCCACTTTTATATAGATGAAAAGTGATGTTGGGTTGCATCAGAGCAAAGGTTGCTGTTTCACTCAGACGATCGCTGAGCAGACTGCAGCTCTGAGGAGTAAAGCCCCCTTCTAAAGTCTGCACCACCACCCCCCCACCCCCCCGCCCCCCCCACCCTGACCAGTTTCAGTTCCCAAAGCCTGACATGCTGTTCTGCACCATTCTGAGAAAAGAAAACTAATTCCCTTGGTGTAACAGGAAAATATATGACCAGCTTGTTATGGTCAAGAAACTCTCTTGCTCCTCTTATGTTCCAAATGTACCATCCTACGTGTTCTTCCTTCTCCCCGTGACTTCACTATGTCGAAACTAGAACTGATTCACCCAGAACCCAATGCTCACTGACCTACATTGGTTTCCAGTCCACCAATGCTGTGGTTTTAAAATTCTCATCCTCGAGTTCAAATCTCTCCAAATTCTTGCTCCTCCCTGTCTTTGTAACAACCGCCAGCCCTACAACCCCCTGAAAAGTCTATGTTCCCACAACACTGACCTCTTGAGCATTCCCACTTCATTCACCCTTTCACTTAAGCTCTAAGCTCTTGAATTCCCTCCCCAAACCTCCTCACCTCCCTTTCCTCCTATAAGACTCTGCTTAAATCCTATCTCTTTGACTAAGCATGTGTTCACCTGTCCTAATGTCTCCTACTTTGGTTCAGTTACAATTTATGTCTGATTACACTGCTGTGAAGCACCTTGGGATGTTTTACTACTTTAAAGGTGCTATATAAATGAAAGTTGTTGCTCACCACACTATCTCCTACATGAACACATTCTATCTTAATCCTGTGGAATTTCTCACCTCACTCAGTCTTCCTTTCATTCGATAATCTACAGATTTTTAAATGTCAAGCTTTGAGGTCACTAAATCCATACTCTTTGACTTATCCCTTCTTCTGTCCTGCTTTGACTGAAAACTACACTAACTATGGATTCAAGTCAAGTGTCTTTTAATTGAAAAAAGCACACGGAAAGAAAAGACTTAATAAGATCTAACTTAATAATTAACGATTAATTAAAGAAAGCCAGCATGGATTTCTTAAGGGAAAATCATGTTTAACTAACTTGCTGGACTTTTTTGAAGACGTAACAGAGAGGGTTGATGAGGGCAATGCTATTGATGTGGTGTACATGGACTTTCAAACGGTGTTTGATACAATGCTGCACAACAGACTTGTGAGCAAAGTTATAACTCATGAAATAAATGGGACAGTAGCAACATGGATACAGAATTGTCTGAGTGACAGGAAACAAAGAGTAGTGGTCAATGGATGTTTTTCAGGCTGGAGGAAGGTTTGTAGTGGAGTTCCCCAGGGATCAGTGTTGGGACTCATTCTTTTCTTGATATATATTAATGACCTAGACCTTGGTGTACAGGGCACAATTTCAAAATTTGTAGATGATACAAAACTT
Source organism: Heterodontus francisci (assembly GCF_036365525.1). Taxonomy (NCBI): domain Eukaryota; kingdom Metazoa; phylum Chordata; class Chondrichthyes; order Heterodontiformes; family Heterodontidae; genus Heterodontus; species Heterodontus francisci. The sequence goes on from NC_090393.1 coordinate 11,900,405, forward strand.
GGAAGCATTGTGAACTGTGAGGAGGATAGTGCAGAACTCCAAAAGGATTTAGACAAGTTGGTGGAATGGGCAGATAGGTGGCAGATGAAGTTCAATGCAGAGAAATGTGAAGTGATACATTTTGGTAGGAAGAACATGGAGAGACAATATAAAATAAAGGGTACAATTCTAAAGGGGATGCAGGAGCAGAGGGACCTGGGTGTATAAATTATTGAAGATGGCAGGCCAGGTTGAGAGAGCGGTTAATAAAGCTACAGTATCCTGGGCTTTATTAATAGGGGCATAGAGTGCAAGGGCAAGGAAGTTATGTTGAACTTGTATAAGACACTAGTTTGGCCTCAGCTGGAGTATTGCGTCCAGTTCTGGGCGCCGGATTTTAGGAAGGATATGAAGGCGTTAGAGAGGGTGCAGAAAAGATTCACGGGAATGATTCCAGGGATGAGGAACTTCAGTTATGAAGATAGATTGGAGAAGTTGGGACTGTTTTCCTTGGAGAAGAGAAAGCTGAGGGGAGATTTGGTGGAGGCATTCAAAATCATGAGAGGTCTGGACAGAGTAGATAGGGGTAGATTGTTCCCACTCGTGAAAGGATCGAGAACGAGAGGGCACAGATTTAAAGTAATTAGTAAAAGAAGCAAAAGTGACATGAGGAAAAACTTTTTCACGCAGCGAGTGGTTAAGGTCTGGAATGCACTGCCTGAGAGTATGATGGAGGCAGGTTCAACTGAAGCATTCAAAAGGAAATTAGACAGTTATATGAAAAGGAAGAATGTGCAGGGTTACGGGGAGAAGGCAGGGGAGTGGCATTAGGTGAACTGCTCATTCGGAGAACCAGTGCAGACACGATGGGCCGAATGGCCTCCTTCTGCACTGTAACAATTCTGTGATTCTGTGATTTTAACTTCACACGTATACATCACAAACACTTCATCACTTTAGCAAAATAAAATCATTCTTAGTTTAACTTCGTTAGTTAACAAATATGTGGCCAAGATTGCAAAACAATGATAAATTAATATCATGTTGCAGTTTTGTTGATAGAATATGATTGGCTGCAAATACTTATCTTGCTAACCGCCATGCATTATCTTATTGGAGCAATTTTTTTTTGTGTTTTTCACTCTGTAATGTTGGTTGTTTCTTTGAATTGTGATGTATGACCTCCTGTTGGTTTTCCCCCTGTTCTCATTTCATAATAACTCTTTTTAATTTCCTTGTCAGTGATCTGTAAGGCAATCTAGAAACAGTGGGGGTCCAAAGAGGCTTTGGGGGTCCAGGTACACAGATCACTAAAATGTACCGAAAAGGTACAGAAAATAATCAAAAAGGCGAATGGAATGCTGGCCTTTATATAAAGAGGTCTCGAATACAAGGGGGTCGAAGTCATGCTTCAGCAATACAAAGCCCTGGTTAGACAACACCTGGAGCACTGTGAGGAGTTCTGGGCACCACACCTTAGGAAGGATAGATTGGCCTGAGCAACACTGCAGCATAGATTTACCAGAATGATACCTGGACTCCAAGGGTTAAATTACAGGGAGAGATTATACAAACTAGGGCTATATTCCCTGGATTTTAGAAGGTCAAGGGGTGATTTGATCTAAGTTTTCAAGCTTTTAAGGGGAGTCTAGGACTGGGGTGCACAGTCTAAAAATTAAAGGCAGACCTTTCAGGAGTGAACTTAGAAACACTTCTACACGCAAAGGGTGGTGGAAGTTTGGAACTCTCTTCTGCAAACAAGCAATTGATGCCAGATCAATTGTTAACTTTAAATCTGAGATTGGTAGGTTTTTATTAACCAAAAGTATTTGGGATAATGAGGCAAAGGCAAGTATATGGAGTTAGAGTCATAGAATCATAGAGTTATACAGCGCAGAAACAGGCCCTTCGGCCTATCCTGTCCGTATCAGCCATCAAGCACCTATCTATTCTAATCTCATTTTCCAACACTTGGCCCGTAGTTTTGTATGCTATGGCATTTCAGGTGCTGATCTAAATACTTCTTAAATGTTGTGAGGGTTACTATCTCTACCACCTCTTCAGGCAGTGTATTCCAGATTCCAACCACCCTCTGGGTGAAAAATGTTTCCTCAAATCCCTTCTCAGCCTCCTGCCCCTTACCATAAATCTATGCCCCTTGGTTATTGACCCCTCCGCTAAGGGAAAAAGTTTCTTCCTATCTAGCCTATCTATGCCCCTTATAATTTTGTATACAAAAGTTGGAGTTAAATCGCAGATGAGCCATGATTTCATTGAATGATGGAACAGGCTTGAGGGGCTGAATTGCTGTCTCCTGTTCCTACGTTCCCATGCAACCAGATGTTTCCTAAAGATCTGGAATCATTGCACTGTATTTATTCGCTGCTGGTTTCGGAATCTGTATTGACTTTTTGTAGGAAATGTGTCTCACTTTATCATGACCTGCACCCTCTGCAAATAGGGCTCACGAGGCATGAATTCCAGGCCGTCTTCACACAACCCCACACCACCACCATGGCCCTCCCCTACTCGGCTTTCTCCTCTCCCTTCATGGAGAACCTAAGAAATAGGAGCTGGAGTAGTCCTTATGGTCCCTGGAGCCTGCTCCTCCATTCAACAAGATCATGGCTAATCTACTACCCCAACTCCGTCTTCCCTCCTATCCCCATATCTCCTGATTCCCTGAAGGAGCTGACTCATGTTGGTTGACCACTTGACTCGCCATTGGTGAACCACCTAGTGAGCACTGATAGGCTGTCCCACTGAGGAGAATCACAGACGAGCCTCCATTCCTGATGGTACCTAAGAGCCCAGACACCTGTGCATTTGAGCAAGACATCCTGGATGATTTTTCCCCTTGCTCACTCGTGGCACTGTGGATGATTGTACATCCCATCTACTGCCCCAGCTGTGATGTCCCGGATATTGAATCTGAGGGCTTCTTGCTATTATATATATATCGGAGATTTTGTGTACTCATTTAACCATCCGTTGAACTATCCCAGCCCCTTTCGAAATGAAAAGAAAGAACTTGCATTTACTTGTATACAGCTAATGACATCCCAAAGTGATTCACAGCCAATCCAATACTTTTTAAATATAGACAGTATGGTAATGTAGGCAAATGTGGCAGTCCATTTGCACACAGCAACTCTCACACACAGCAATGATAATCTGTTTTGGTGATGGTGCCAAACAAGTACTCCATTCCCAAGGTCCCTGGAAAGCTGTTTTCAGTATGGAGTTTGTTTTAACAGTTTCTGATGTGCAACTCTGCAGTCACTTTTTATTTTGTGAGTCAGACCAAGAATTGAGGAAGCTTACACACAAACATGTAGAGACTTTGTAGGAAGTCGCTGCATTGTGCGGCATAAACCCCAGCTCAGTTGGGTTGAATGGACTGTTTCTGTGTTGTAAATTCTATGTACATAGACGTTCGGAGAAGGTAAACAGGACGAGGGGGAGAGGTGGGAGGTGGAGAGAAGAGCCGAGCAAAATGCTGTACTCATATCAATAAAATTGACAGCTTGACTGTCTAAATGCAAACAAGCCTTCCTTTACTATGGCCCAAATACGGCACTTGTTACAATCCAAAATTAGATTATCTCTACATGCCATCAGGATCAAATATCCCAACATGAAAGAATGAGCCATTAATTATTATTAACCTTGCACAAAATTGTGTCATCACCGATGCTTTTAACTTAATAATAATGCACATTGCAGTAATAATTTCAGTGTTATAGCAGAGTTTTAACATGACATATTAATACCTCATAACATATTAATGCCTCTTTTCTTGCACACTGTGAGATATGCAGCCTGCTCCCTCTCGTTCACTTATTGCACCTTTGCTCAGTTGTATGTCATATAAATGCAAGTCCTTCCTCCCCTGAAAAAAGTAATTTTGCTTGCATTGATATAGTGCCTTATCACACCTCCCAGCAAAGTCCCAAAGAACATAAATTATTTTGATGTGATGCCAGTGTCATTATGTAGACCATTGTTCATTGGTAAGTCTTGACAGTGAGTGTTGGCATTGCTACCCATTGCCCTGTTGAGGGATGAATAACCAGTTAAACTATTTTTGCTTTATTGAGCGAGTGCTGGTTTGTTAGGATGAGATTAAACTGAAGCCCTCTCTGCCAGTTCCCTGAACTGTCACCACACAAAAGAAAAGTTTATCTGGTTATTCTTCTGATTTGCTGTTTATGGGATTGTGCTGTGCAAGAATCAGCTGCTGCATTGGCTTCCTTAACAAAGGGGTTACGTTTCAAAAAGTTGGCTGTGATGTGTTTGAGATGCCCAGAGGCCACAATAAGCTGCGGTACGGAATCAAGTTTCTTTTTTCTTTTACTCCTCTGCTGTGGGACTGGCAGTGCATCAGAGCAGAGTCTGATCCTGGCTCCACAGAATGCCCAAACATGGGCACTTCCTGCATTCAGACACAGTAACCATGACTGATTTCCTCTTCTGTTGAACTACGGCAGCTGGACAGGCACCCATGGTTGAGGTTGGTTGGATCAGCACAGAATGGAGACAGACTTAAGGACAACCAAGTCTGCAGGCATTGAGACATCAAGAAGTCACAGAGGCCCAGGCTAAAGCTCTGGGGATATGGGTTTGAATCCCACCATGGCAGATGGTGAAATTTGAATATAATTAATAAAAATCTGGAATTAAAAGCTCGTCTAATGGTGACCATGAAACCAATGTCGATTGTTGTAAAAACCCATCTGGTTCACTGATGTCCTTTAGGGAAGGAAATCTGCCATCCTTACCTGGTCTGGCCTACATGTGACCCCAGATCCACAGCAATATGGTTGACTCTTAAATGCCCTCTGAAATGGCCTAGCAAGCCACTCAGTTCAAGGACTATTAGGGATGGACAACAAATAGTGGCCTAACCAGCGACACCCACATCCCACGAACGAATATAAAAAAAGTCACATGCTGCCATTTTATCTGCTAATTAGCAGTACCAGCTTCAATGTCCCTGTTAAGTGAACATTATAGATGTTGGGTTCTGAATTTCTGCACTTTATGTTAAAGCTGAGAGTTTTTTTTAAGGTATGTGTCTGACATACAGTAACACTGACTGATTATTCACATGCACAGGAAGAGTGCTTCATTTCATTTTCTATGATATTGCTGTAGGCATTATTTGAATTATTATGCAAAACTTACCACTCTAATTAACTTTATTTCAACTTTTAGATTTATCTTTTGAACATGCATTTTACTGCACTGAACACCTTTCGAAGCAAATTCAGGAATCGCCAGAATGGGACACTCATATATCAAGGTGAAAGAAAATTGACTTTTCCGATGCTGTTGTGGCCATCTTCCAAAACTCTGCTCTCCATATCCCTAACATGTACCAAGTCCTGTTCTCCCTTCTCCCCTGAGCTACATTGGCTTCCAGTCCAGCACTGCCTCGAATTTAAAATTCTCTTCCTTGTGTTTAAATCCCTCCATGGTCCTGTACCTACCTACCTTTAATCTGCTGCAGCCTGACAAACCTCTCGGAATCTGCATTCCTCCAAATCTGGTCTCTTCCACATCCCCCACTTCCTTTTCTTCTACTATTGATGGCTGTGCCTTCATCTGTCTAGGCCCTAAACTCTGGAGTTCCTCCTCCATACCTCCTGACCTGTCCCTACTCCTTTAAGACTCTGTTTATCCCATTTCTTTGACCAAGCATTTGGCCATCCGTTCTAATGTTTCATTATTTGGTTCAATTGTTGTCTGACTATGCTCTTGTGAAGTGGCTTGGGACTTATTTTACTACATTAAGGGAGCAATATAGATGCAACTTGTTGTTGACTTTGGCTGCTAGCTGACACAACAGGGAGCAAGCTAAAGAATTTCTCTTTAAGCCCAGTGTAGTCGCATATAAATTGAATCGAAAAGGGTCCTGATCCAGTGCTAATACAGAGCGGAAAATGCTAAAAGGCATCATCAGGGAAAGTTCTATTATCATAAAATTATTCCTGTAGTAGCTTGGCTGAGCCAGATCCTAATGAAACATTCCAGCTGTTGAATGAATTCTTTAATACTTTTCTTTAAAGAATTAATACATAACTTGCAACAAGTTTCAGACTGAAGGATGGTAGTCAATGGTGTTCCCCAAGGGTCAGTGCTAGGACCACTGCTTTTTTTTTGATATATGTAAGTGAATTGGATCTTGTAATACAGAGTAGAATTTCAAAATTTGTTGATGATAAAAAACTTGGAGGAGCGATAAACAGTGAGGATGATGCAGACCGCCTGTAACAGACATAGATAGTCTAGCAGAATGGGCAGACAGGTGGCGGATGGAATTTAATACAGACAAGTGCGAGGTGGTGCATTTTGGCAGAAGGGATAGGGAGAGGCAATATAGACTTAATGGCCCAGTTCTAAAGAGCATGCAGGAACAGAGGGACCTGGAGGTGCATGTATATCAATCTTTGAAGGTGGCAGGATATATCAATAGAGTGGTTAGCAAAGCATATGGGATCTTGAGCATAGAGTACAAAAGCAGGGAAGTTAGGCTGAACCTTTATAAAGCTCTAGTTAGGCCCCAACTAGATTAATATGTCCAGTTCTGGTCACCAACCGTTAGGAAAGATGTGAGGATCCTTGAGAGGGTGCAGAGGAGATTTACCAGAATGATTCCAGGGATGGGGGATTTTAGTTACAAGGTTAATTTGGAAAAGCTGGGGTTGTTCTCCCTGGAGCAAAGGAGATTGTGGGGAGATTTGATAGAGGTATATAAGATTATGACAGGCTTAGATACGCTAAACAAGGAAATATTGTTCCCATTAACTGATGGTACAAGGACTAGGGGACAAAGATTGAATGTTTTAAGAACATAAGAACATAAGAAATAGGAGCAGGAGTAGGCCATTCAGCCCCTCAAGCCTGCCCCGCCATTCAATAAGATCATGGCTGATCTGTCCCAGGCCTCAACTCCTCTTTCGAGCCTGCTCCGCATAACCCTCGACTCCCCGAGATTTCAAAAATCTATCTCCCTCCTCCTTAAATACGTTTAGTGACCTAGCCTCCACAACTCTGAGGCAGAGAATTCCAGAGACTCACCACCCTCTGAGAGAAGAAATTCCTTTGCATCTGTTTTAAATGAGTGTCCACTTATTCTGTAAATATGTCCCCTAGTTCAAGATTCCCCCATCAGTGGAAACATATTCTCAACATCTACCCTGTCAAGCCCCCTTAAAATCTTATATGTTTCAATAGATCACCTCTCATTCTTCTAAACTCCAATGAATAAAGGCCTAACCTGTTTAGCCGTTCTTGATAAGACAACCCCTTCATCCCAGGAATTGGAAGTGAACCTTTTCTGAACTGTCTCTAATGCTAGTATATCCTTCCTTAAATACGGGGACCAAAACTGTACGCAGTACTCCAGGTGCGGCCTCACCAACACCCTGTACAGTAATAACAAGACTTCCCTATTTTTAAATTCTAATCCCCTAGCAACAAAGGCCAAAATTCCATTTGCCTTCCTAATTACTTGCTGCACCTGCATGCTAACTTTTTGTGTTTCATGCACAAGAACACTCATCCCTCTGTACTGTAATATTATGTAGTCTTTCTCCATCTAAATAATAATCTGCCTTTTTATTCTTCCTACCAAAGTAGATGACCTCACACTTGCCCACATTGAACTCCATCTGCCAGGTTTTTGCCCACTCACTTAGCCTATCTATATCCCTTTGGGCAAGAGATGCAAGGGGAATATGAGGAAGAACATTTTTACACAGCGAGTGGTAATGCCCTTGAACTCGCTGCCACAAAGGTGATGGAAGCAGAGACAATCGATGATTTCAAAGGGAGGTTGGATGGGCACTTGAGGGAGGTGGACTTGCAGGGCTCTGGGGATTGAGACTGACTGGATTGCTCCCCCAAGAGCCAGCATGCACTTGATGGGCCAATTGGCCTCCTTCTATGCCGTAAATGACTGCACAGTGGTGCAGTGGTTAGCACCGCAGCCTCTCAGCTCCAGCAACCCGGGTTCAGTTCTGGATACTGCCTGTGCGGAGTTTGCAAGTTCTCCCTGTGACCGTGTGGGTTTCCGTCGGGTGCTCCGGTTTCCTCCCACAGCCAAAGACTTGCAGGTTGGTAGATAAATTGGCCATTGTAAATTGCCCCTAGTGCAGGTAGGTTGTAGGAGAATGGTGGGCATGTGGTAGGGAAAATGGGATTAATGTAGGATTAGTATAAATGGGTGGTTGTTGGTCGGCACAGACTCGGTGGGCCGAAGGGCCTGTTTCAGTGCTGTATCTCTAAATAAAATAAAAATTTAAAAAATGACTCTAAATATACCTTTCCTCAAGAAATAAAACTCCCAGAGGAAAAGTGGTTCAACTTACAAGAGGAATTAAAGATAATATTAGATTAAAGGAAAAGGCTTTAATGTTGCCAAAAAGAATGGTAAGCCTGAAGATTGGGAGGATTTTTAGAATACAGCAAAGGAGTTCCAAAACATTGATAAAGAGAAAATAGAATGTGAAAATAAATCAGCAAGAGACATATAGGCATGTAAAAAGGAAGAGATTAGCGAAAGTAGACATGGGTTCTGTAGAGGCAGGGACGGGTAAAATTACAATGGGGAATAAGGAAGTGGCAGAGACATTAAACAAATACTTGTATCTGTCTTCATGGTTGAAGTCACCAAGAACATTCTAGAAATAGGGGGGAACTGAGGGTGAAGCTAGAATGAGGAACTTAAAGAATCAGTATACGTAAAGAAATAGTACTGGAGAAATTAGTGGGACTAAATGGCGACAAATCCCCTGGACCTGATGGCCTGCAACCTAGGGTTTACGAAGGGCTGAATTTTGTTCTGCCATTTTGTTTGCCTCCCCCTCCTATGTGCCCGCCTCCTGACAGTGGCATTGCCAGTATTGCAGGGCTGCCGGCCTTCTGATTGGGCACTGGAGGCAGGAGCCCATCCCTTAAAGAGATGGCGTCCCCAATGGCGGGCAGTTAATTGACTGCTCACCGTTAAATAGCTTTCGTCGTCCAATGGAGGGCCGAGGCGGGTTCTCCCCCCGCCTTCTGGCCCAATGCCAGGACCCCCATCACCTGATAAGATGCGGTCCAAAGAGTTGGCTGCAGAGATAGTGGATGCATTTGCTTTGATACTCCTGAATCCCCTATATTCTTGAACAGTCCCTATGGATTGGAAGGTAACAAACATAACCTCGCTATTTAAGAAAGGAGGCAGAGAGGAAACAGTGAACAATAGGTCAGTTATCCTTATATCAGTAGTAGGGGAAATGCTAGAATCTATTATTAGGGACATGGTAACAGAGCACTTAGAGAACCATAATATGACTAGGCAGTGTCAACACAGATTTATGAAATGAAAATTGTGTTTGACAAATCTGTTAGAATTTTTTGAGGTTGTAACTAGCAGGATGGATAAGAGGGAACCAGTGGATATAGTGTATTTGGATTTTCAAAAGCGTTCGATAAGCTGTCACATAAGAGGTTATTGCACAAAATTAGGGCTCATAGGATTAGAGCTAATATATTAGCATGGATTGAGGATTGGTTAATGGACAGAAAACAGAGTAGAAATAAATGGGGCATTTTCAGATTGGCAGGCTGTAACTAGCATGGTACCAGAAGGATCAATACTGGGGCCTTAACTATTTACAATCAATATCAATGACTGAGGAGACTGAGTGTACCGTATCTATGTTTGCTGACAGTGCAAAGTTAGGTGGTAAGGAGCATCTTAAAGGAGAGAGGGAGAGGTGTAGGGAGGGGTATTACAGAACTTAGGGCCTATGCAGCTGAAGACCCAGCCACCAATGGTGGAACAAAGAAAATCAGTGATGTACAAGAGGCCTGAATTGAAGGAATGTTGAGTTCTCTGAGCCTAATAGGAAAGAAGTTACAGAGATGGAGAGGGACGCATTTGAACATGAGGATGAGAATTTTGAAACTGAGCCATTGGTGGACTGAGAGCTATTGTAGGTCAGTGAGCACAGGAGTGATAGATAAATGGGACTTGTTGCAAGTTAGGATGAGGTCAAGTTTATGGAGGGTGGCCAGGCCAGGAGTGCACTAGAATAGTTGAGGCTAGAGGTAACTGAGGGAGAAAATGATCTCCACAAACACAAATCTAATGAATGTAATGTTAATCTTTATCACATGAGAAATAAATGATACTTAAGTTACAGAAATCAATTGCACCAATGTTTACCTCATAGGCCTCGTTTAGTTTTGGTCAAACTCCTCAGAACATTCCAGTGAGATTGTTTCTCTGTGAATGAAACAGTTATTTTTACTTGTGGAGCATCTTGGAAATGAATGATGTTGTTGAGACTATGCTCAATTTATAAGTAAAACAGTAAAAATTCAAAGCAATGCAAATGAGAAGTAAAACCTCAAACAGGGAAAATCTAGATTATTGCAGCCTACATATGTTAATGTGGTCAAATTTATGTTCTTTAAAATTCTTGGTATAAGACACTATGGGTGTAGACCCCATGTACCAAATAAAGCTTTCAAGTTACAGTACCTTAAAGTTTCTAGATAGGTGACTCATGACCAATATCGGTAGAGAAGTACGGCCAATGACCTTTCTGAATGACTCCTTAAACTACCGGCAACATGAATATAGTGCTCACAATTATGTCATCCACTGATTCATTATGAACTTTCTATTTTAAAGGCTTGTTACTTTTGAGATTACATGGAATAAATTGTTTGACTTGCATGCATTAATGGAGGTGAGATATGTGTCTGAGACATCTACTGCTGCACATCAACCACACAGTGGACTGGCTGAGTTTCTGCTGTTGTGATCTAGTTGGGAAAGTATTTAGTGCTGATCTGAGTTACTGGTGTGTAGGGTGCAAGCTAAATATTGGCTTGTGTCAGTGAATAGAGTGAATGGGATTAAACAATTCCTACACCCCTTTAAAAGAAGGTTTTATGATAATTTCTCAATTCTCCTTTTAAGAATTAGTGAACTAAGGTAACTAGCTTTCAATGCAGTTTTACTTGCAATACCTATTAAATCTTGTGTAAATGTTTTAAATGTGTCAACAGCACAAAGAAAAGTCATCACGCTTTTCCAATTACATCTGTTTCTATCTCTCCCAATTTTCATCTCCATTGAAATTAACAGACATGACAATCAGGAGAGATGATAAATGGGCTGCTGATTTACTGTCACCTGTCTTATGCTATTGCACAACATCACAATTACACCCCTTGATGAGATACTGAGCCATTTGTAATAACAGAAATAGGCCATTCTGTCCCTCAAGCCTGTTCTGCCATTCACTTAGATCATCGATGGTTGAGGGTTGTTTTTGCAAGTGGAAGCCTGTGACCAGTGGTGCACCGCAGGGATCGGTGATGGGACCCTTGCTGTTTGTAGTGTGCATTAATGATTTAGACGTGAATATAGGAGGTATGATCAGTAAGTTTGCAGATGACATGAAAATTGGTGGTGTTGTAAATAGTGAGGAGGAAAATCTTCGATTACAGGACAATATAGATGGGCTGATAAGATGGGCGGAGCTGTGGCAAATGGAATTTAACCCTGAGAAGTGTGAGGTGATGCATTTTGGGAGGACTAACAAGGCAAGGGAACATACAATGGATGGTAGTACCCGAGGAAGTACAGAGGGTCAGAGGGACCTTGGTGTACTTGTTGATAGATCACTGAAGGCAGCAGCACAGGTAGATAAGGTGGTTAGGAAGGCATATGAGATACTTGCGTTTATTAGCCGAGGCATAGAATATAAGAGCAGGGAGGTTATGATGGAGCTGTATAAAACGTTAGTTAGGCCACAGCTGGAGTACTGTGTACAGTTCTGGTCACCACACTATAGGAAGGATGTGATTGCACTGGAGAGGGTGCAGAGGAGATTCACCAGGATGTTTCCTGGGCTGGAGCATTTCAGATATGAAGAGAGACTGGATAGGCTAGGGTTATTTTCCTTAGAGCAGAGAAGGCTGAGAGGGGACCTGATGGAGGTATACAAGATTATGAGGGGCATTGATAGGATAGATAGGAAGAAACTTTTTCCCTTAGCTGAGGTGTCAATAACCAGGGGGCATAGATTTAAGGTAAGGGGCAAGAGATTTAGAGGGGATTTGAGGAAAATGGTTTTCACTCAGATGGTGATTGGTATCTGGAACACACTGCCTGAAGAGGTGGTAGAGGCAGGAACCCTCACAACATTTAAGAAGTATTTAGATGAGCACTTGAAACACCATAGCATACAAGGCCACGGGCCAAGTGCTGGAAAATGGGATTAGAATAGATAGGTGCTTGATGGCCGGCATAGACACGATGGGCCGAAGGGCCTGTTTCTGCGCTGTATAACTCTATGACTCTATGCCTGATCTGTGCCTCAACCCCATTTACCCACCTGTCCCTTGAATGATTGGTTAACTTAGTGTCTTCTACCGGGGAGACAGATACAAAATTTTTGTTTAAAATCTCTGCCATTTCCTTTTTTCCATTATTAATTCCCTGGTCTCATCCTCTAAGGAGCCAACATTTACTTTAGCTACTCTCCTCCTTTTTATATACTTGTAGAAGGTCTTGATTCCTGTTTTTATATCTCTTGCTAGTTTACTCTCCTAATCTATTTTCTCCCTCTTTATTATTTTTTAATCATCCTTTGCTGGTTTCTAAAATTTTCCCAATCACCTGGGCTATCACTAATCTTCACAACATTATATGACTTTTCTTTCAATTTGATACCATCCTTAATTTCCTTAGTTCGCCATGGATGGTTCTTCCTTCTCAGAATCTTTCTTCCTCAATAAAATATATCCTTGTTGAGAATTATGAAATATCTCCTTAAATGTCTGCTACTACTTATCTAATGTCTTAATTTTAATCCATTTTCCCAGTCTGCTTTAGCCAACTCTGTCTTCATACCTTTGCAATTGCCCTTATTTAAGTTTAAGCCACTAGTTTCAGACCAAAGTTTCTCATCTTCAAACTGAATGTGAAATTGTATCATATTATAATAATAATCTGCCTTCCTGTTTTTGCTACCAAAGTGGATAACCTCATATTTATCCACATTATACTGCATCTGCCATGCATTTGTCCACTCATTCAACTTGTCCAAATCACCCTGAAGCCTCTCTGCATCCTCCTCGTAACTCATCCTCCTACCCAGTTTTGTATCATCTGCAAATTTGGAGATAAAACATTTAGTTCCCTCATCTAAATCATTAATATATATTGTGAATAGCTGGGGTCCTAGCACTGATCCCTGCAGTACCCCACTAGTCACTGCCTGCCATTCGGAAAAAGACCCATTTAGCCCTACTCTTTGTTTCCTGTCTGCCAATCAATTTTCTACCCATTGCAATACATTACTCCCAATCCCATGCGCTTTAATTTTACACGCTAATCTCTTATGTGGGACTTTGTCGAAAGCCTTCTGAAAGTCCAAATACACCACATCCACTGGCTCCCCCTCATCAACTCTACTAGTTACATCCTCAAAGAATTCTAGTAGCTTTGTCAAGCATGATTTCCCTTTCATAAATCCATGCTGACTCTGGCCGATTCTACCACTTTTCTCCAAGTGCTCTGCTATAAAATCTTTGATAATGGACTCTAGAATTTTCCCCACTACCGACATCAGGCTGACTGGTCTATAACTCCCTGCTTTCTCTCTACCTCCCTTTTTAAATAGTGGGGTTACATTAGCTACCCTCCAAATGTAGGAACTGTTCCAGAGTCTATAGAATCTTGGAAGATGACCACCAATACATCCACTATTTCTAGGGCCACTTCCTTAAGTAGTCTGTGATGCATACCATCAGGCCCTGGGGACTTATCGGCCTGCAATTATACAGGGCCTTGGTGAGGCCACACCTGGAATATTATGTGCAGTTTTGGTCTCCTTATCTGAGGAAGGATGTTTTTGCTATAGAGGGAGTGCAGCGAAGGTTTACCAGACTGATTCCTGGGATGGTGGGACTGACGTATGAGGAAAGATTGAGTCGGTCAGGATTATATTCACTGGAGTTCAGAAGATTGAGGGGGGATCTCATAGAAACCTATAAAATTCTAAGAGGACTTGACAGAATAGATGCAGGAAGGATGTTCCCGATGGTGGGGGAGTCCAGAACCAGGGGTCATAGTCTAAGGATATGGGGTAAACCATTCAGGACTGAGATGAGGAGAAATTTCTTCACCCAGAGAGTGGTGAACCTGTGGAATTCGCTAGCACAGAAAGCAGTTGAGGCCAAAACATTGTATGTTTTCAAGAATGAGTTAGATATAGCTCTTGGGTTTAAAGGGATCAAAGGATATGGGGGCGAAAGCAGGAACAGGTTACTGAGTTGGATGATCAGTCATGATCATAATGAATGGCGGAGCAGGCTCAAAGGGCCGAATGGCCAACTCCTGCTCCTATTTTCTATGTTTATAATCACTCTTCCCTAGAGGATCCTTTACTATGAGTTCATTAATTAATCCTGTCTCATTACACATTACCAGATCTAAAATAGCTTGTTCCTTGGTTGGTTCCACAACATATTGTTCTACAAAACTGTCCAAAATACATTCTAGAAACTCATCCTTAAGACTACCTTTGCCAATTTGATTTGTCCAATCTATACGAAGATTAAAGTCGCCCATGATTATTGCAACACCTTCCCTACAAGCCCCATTATTTCTTTATTTATACGCTGTCCTACAGTGTAGCCACTGTTAAGGGGCCTACAGACTACTCTCACCAGTGAATTCTTTTCCTTGCTATTTCTTACCTCCACTCAAACTGATTCTACATCTTGATCTTACGAGCCAAAATCATTTCTCACTATAGCACTGATCTCATCCTTTCCTATCCTATCCTTCTGAAATGTCAAGTATCCCTGAATATTCAGTTCCCAGCCTTGGTCACCTTGCAACCATGGGCTGGATTTTACCTTAGGCGGATGGGAATTTGCCACCATGTAAAAATAGGTGGCGAACCCACTTCCGCCTAGCCCGGGGATCCGTCCCGTATTTTATGGGTCCCTGGGCTTTAATTGTCCTGAGGCGGGACTTCCACCCACTTGAGAGAGGCGATCCCGCCTCAGTGAGCTGCCGGCCAATCAGCGGGCCGGCAGCTCTTAGTCCCAGCAGCGCCACCGGGAACGGTGGCCACTGCTGGGACTGCAGCCCAGCCGACTCCATGGAGCCTGAAGATGAGGTAAGTTGGGCTTGCTTAACCAGGGGGATCGGTCCTTCCCTGGTGAGGCTGGAATGGTCATTTGGGAGGAGGAGGACGTTTTGGGTCCCGGGGGTGGGTGGGGAGACGGGGGCGGCCCTCAATCGGGAAGTCTGTGCCTGACTCCCTTGGCCCCTACTTCAGGGGCGCGGAAAGGCTGGCAGCTGTCGCTGGGCGGCCTTTCACATCCCCAGCACGCCTGCTTGCCACAGGTAAAATACCCGTGGAGGTGGGTGAGGGCCCTTAAATGGCCACCTAAGGACCTTGATTGGCCTCGGGTGGGGGAGCCGTTCCTCCCCCCCCCACCCCCACCCGACCGTCGTATAGTTGACTGGAGGCGGGACCGGGACGGGTCGGCCTCCCGGAGCCTCCTGCTCAATTTTACACCGCATCCACGCCACCATCCGACCCACTGGGGTGGCGTAAAATTCAGCCCCATGTCTCTGTTATGGCTATCAGGTCAAACGCATTTATTTCTACTCGTGCCATCAATTCATGTATCTTGTTACGAATGCTGCGTGCATTCAGATAAAGAGCCTTTAATTTAGTCTTTTTCCCATTTTTCCCTCTCTGACACTATTTGATGGTGCACCGTTGTGTTTGTATGCTGTCTCCCTTCCTGTCACACTCTGATTATCATTACCCATATCACTACCCTGCATTATTTCCTTGTCCTTTCTCTTTAACTTTCTAAATTTGCACTCGCTTGATCCCTTCCCCCATTATTTAATTTAAAGCCCTCTCTCAAATGTTTTCTGATTTTGACAGACAAAACAATAAGAACATCAGAAATAGGAGCTGGAGTAGGCCATTCAGCTGTTCGAGCCTGCTTCATCATTCAACAAGACCATGGCTGATCACCTAATACAACTCCACCATCCTGTCTATCTCCATATCCTTTGATTCCCTTAAAAGCGAAAAATCTATCAATCTCAACCTTGAATATACTCAATGACTGAGCATCCACAGCTCTCTGGGGTAGAGAATTCCAATGATTCACAGCCCTCTGAGTGAAGAAATTTCTCCTCATCTCAGTCCTAAATGGCCAACCCCTTATTCTGAGACTGTGACAAACCCCCGCACTGCCCGTCCCTCATTCTAACTCCCCAGACAGGGGAAGCATCCTCCCAGCATCAGCCCTGTCAAACCCCTTAAGGATTTTATATGTTCCGATGAGATCATCTCTCACTCTTCTCAACTCTACTTCTGTTCAGGACTTCCACCCAAATGCAAATGTATTTTCCCTTTCAGATGCTGACTGACTTACTGTGCATTTCCAGCATTTTCTGGTCTTATTTTAGGTTTGTTTGCAGGGTCGATATTTTGCATGTGGACTAACACATGGTTTAGAATCAGTTTATGGCCACACATATCAGCTTCTGTTGAGAGCCTCTTGCCCTGCAGAATAAAGCAAATAAACAAGACATCAGGTGAGTGAGAGATGTGACATCATGCAATGTAAAAGGAATTTATAAACTTGCTTGTGGCGTGGGGTATGTGAGGCCACACCCATGAACACAATCTGTGGACTGGATTTTCTAACAGAGGATGGGAATCGGGGATGGGGGCTGGTTCTAGGACCCAACCCCACATGGCGTGTTTTAAGCAAGCCCACCGCAATCTTCAATGCTCCAGCCAATTAAAGGCCAGGGAGCAAGCCCACGATCCAATCAGGGACAGCGGGTAGGCTCCCAACGTTGGAGGGCCAATAGGAAGCCCTCCAGCACTCAGAGATCTGCAGCCCCACTGGCCGAGGTGGGAACTGCCGATGTGAACAAAGAGACAGTGAGGGACAAGTAAAGGTAGGTTATTTTTATTTTTTAAAAAGCCACAGCTGTCTGATTATGATCCAAAGGGGCAACCCTTCCAGGAGACAGCTGTGGCCTGGTGGCCATTAAGTGTCCGGGGGTGGGGGTATCCCTTGTGTGAAAAATCGCGTCCCCCCCCCCACACTTACCTCCTGCTCTGAGCCCATCGCGTTGACCTGGACCATGTCAGCCTGGGGACGGGGCCTTAATAGGCCCCTTAATTCATAATAATTGACCATAATTGGCTGCCCGCCACTTGGCAGCAGGCAGCTATTCCATCTCCAATCTGCCCTCATTCAAAATAGCTCAGTGTTGAGATTGTGGCAGTGAGCTGGCACAGAGGGAGCCGGTGCCAAATTGCATGCCCGCCTGAGTCCGATCCAGACCCCGACCCTTTAAAAAATCCAGCCCATTGTGGCAAAGTGGTGCATTGGTTAGCAGCGCAGCCTCACAGCTCCAGCAACCCAGGTTCAGTTCTGCGCACTGTCTGTGCAGAGTTTGCAAGTTCTCCCTATGACCGTGTGGGTTTTCGCCGGGTGCTCCGGTTTCCTCCCACAGCCAAAGACTTGCAGGTTGATAGGTAAATTGGCCATTGTAAATTGCCCCTAGTGTAGGTAGGTGGTAGGAGAATTGAGGGAAGGTGGGGATGTGGTAGGGAATATGGGATTAATGTAGGATTAGTATAAATGGGTGGTTGATGGTCGGCACAGACTCGGTGGGCTGAAGGGCCTGTTTCAGTGCTGCATCTCTCTATGACTCTATTATCACTGTTGCAGTAGCATTCATGTACAATATATAATGGTTTCAACAGTTAATGGATAATGGAGATGTGGAGAATTTAAAAACATTTTTAAGCACTGAGTTGTTACGATCTGGATCTTCAGTGCCTGAAGGGATGGTGGAAGCAGATTCAATCTTAATTTTGAAAGGGAATTAGATAAATATTTGAGAAGGAAGAATGTTCAGGGCTATGGGGAAAGAGCAGTGAGTGTTGGACTAATTGCAAAGGTCTTGCAAAGAGCTGGCACTGGCACAATGGGTTGAATGGTCTCCTTTTGCACTGTATGATTCTGGAAAACGTTATGTGCTGGCGAAGTAAAAGAAGGCAGTGTTCATTTTAATTGCTAACCGTTTTAAAGTTTTGCCCATGAATTAACAGAGGGAATACTCATCAGATCATAAGATGCGGTCAGCATGAATTTGTTAAAGGCAAATCGTATTTGACTAACTTGATCAACTTTTTTGATTAGGTAATGGAAAGGTTTGATGAGCGTGGTTGGACTTTGATAAAGTACAACATAATAGACTTGTTAGCAAAATTAAAGCCCATGGGATTAAAGGGATAGTGGCAGCATGGAGACAAAATTGGCTAAGGGACAGAAGGCAGAGAGTAGTCGTGAATGGTTGTTATTCAGACTGAAGGGAAGTATACAGTAGTATTCCTCAAGAGTTGGTATTAGGACCACTGCTCTTTTTTATATATATTAATGATCTAGACTTGGGTATACAGAGCATAATTTCAGAGTTTGTAAATTATATGAAACTCAGAAATGTAGTAAACAGTGAGGAGGATAGTAACAGACTTCAGGAGGACCTGGACAGACTGGTGAAATGGGCAGAGTCATGGCAGATGAAATTTAACAGAGAGAAGTGTGAAGTGATACGTTTTGGGAGAAAGAATGAGGAGAGGCAATATGTACTATCATGCATGGAAGGAGCTGTGCTGAAACAAACAATGAAATGGAAGAATTGTGAATTTAAAAAGTCAACTGTTAAACAAAACCACAAGAACATGGACACTTGTACCACAGTCAAAATGGAATATTGGTCACGAGATCCCTCCTGTACTGGACAACAACAAACCTGTCTGCAACGATCAAACTTGTTAACCTCATCTGAAGTAGCTCTGGGGAGAGCCCCTTTGAAATTGAGAGGAGCATTATGTCGATGACCCCTATTGACATAAATGAACTAACAAAGGGTTCTAGAGACTGACTCACAGTCCAAACCAAAATGAATAGGTGTCAAGTAGCACCGTATTGACAGAATGGTCCCCATCAATTGACATCAATTTATAGCCATGGTTTCCACATCCTGGTCCATTGTGTGGCCACACCAGGGGAGAGAGCCATGTGTCTCCTAACAGAAACTCTAATGTGATGGATTTTTACCTGAAAAAGGTAGTCCTCTGGAGAGCAAGGGAAGACCTCAGAAAGCAGCCTAGCCAGAGGCTCTGCAAGAGATCCAGCCAGGCAAGAAGAACTCTGTTGAACAACAACTGGAACAACCACTACCGTAGAGACACCACAAAGTGACTTTGAGACTCTCCATCTGTGAAGATAACTAAATCTACACCATGGGATGAGTTGTAACAACTAAAACTCTACAACACCTCAACAAGTTCAAGATTACAAACACCCAGGCTTGCACCTTTAAAAAGACTTTCCTCCTGAGAAGATTCAACAGGTTTACTGTAAACCACAAACACCGACTTCACCTTGGACATCCTGCCCTTTTCTCTCTATCTATCTGTTCTTGCATATGTGTGTGTGGGTGAATGTGTGTGTGGGTGAGGTTGCAACATTTCAGAATTGTGTAAAATAGTTATCTTTTTATGAGAAAACATGTCTTTTGTTTACTTATTTGACCCTAAAGACACCCAAGGGCTAACGCATCATTTTGAACAAAACACAATTGCATTCATTTGGGAAGTGAGGAGTGGAAGTTACCCATACTGCTTACCATTTGTCCATAACAGTACCAAATTGCACAATTTTAAAGGGGGTGCAGGAACAAAAATCTCATGGTGCATCACTTACATCCTGGACATTGACAGGGCAAGATGAAAAGGCTGTTAAAGAAGCAGATGGGATCCCTGACTTTATTCAGAAAGTAATAGAGTACAAGAGCAAGGAAGTTATGCTGAACCTTTATCAAACACTGGTCAGGCCTCAGTTGGAGTGTTGTGTTCGATTTTGGGCACCATTCTTTAGGAAGGATGTCAAGGCCTTGGAAGGGTACAGATAAGGTACAGGGATGAGGGACTGTAGCTATGTGCAGAAACTGGAGAAGCTGGGATTTTTCTCCTTATAGCAGAGTAAGTTACGGGGAGATTTGATAGAGGTGTTAGAGTAAACAAGCAGAAACTTGAAGAAGGGTCGTTAACCAGAGGACACAGATTTAAGGTGACTGGCAAAATAACCAGAAGAGACGGGGGAAAACATTTTTCTACATAGCAGATTGTTGCGATCCGGAATGCACTGCCTGAAAGGGAGCTGGAAGGAGATTCAATAAGAACATTCAAAAGAGAATTGGATATATACCTGAAGGGAAGAAAAATTATAAGGCTATGGGGAAGGAGCAGGGGAGTGGGAGTAATTGGATAGCTCTACCAAAGAGACAGCACAGGCATGATGGGCTGAATGGCCAACTTCAGTGCTGTAACTTGTTTGGTTCTGTGATATACACTGTTCCTCAGAATGACTTCAATGTTGTCTTATGGAGCCTCCTCTTGACACTCTAATTGAAACGGATGTTTCATACAGGAAACTGCCCTCCGTGCTTTCCAGAGCAGAATCTCACTCAATTTTATTTAGGCCAAAAGAAAAAAAAAATCCTCACTGCAGTCTACAATGGCAAAAGTGCTGCAAATAATCCTCTCTGAGTGATCCCAGCTGCCTCTGGGAATTCAGGCCTCTGAGGCACTATGCACACATGACCCTGAGCAGCTGCATTTTTTCTTTCGAGATCAGAGGAAGTAAATGTGGCAGAGGCTTGTGTCACCATAGGCCGATGTATTTTCAATTTTATACTAGGAGCAGAGCCAAAGACAACATTGATATACACTGTGACCCCATTCAACGATCGGCCTGCAGGCGTACAGGCCTGGACAGAACAGCACATTATAAAATATATATATATACACATATATATAGATACCTTTGAAACCTGGGTAATATGAAGCATTCAAAGTTACCAAAACAGTTTTTTTGAAGTATCAAGTATCAAATTCTCCAACACCTGAGAGACCAGCTTTGTGTAAAAAGGCAAGTTAATGTCTCAAGATTTGGAGCCAATGCTATACAGAGTCTCTTTTGTTTAGGCTTCAAAAATGGAAAAGATGATAGCTTTTAAGTCTCTTACATTATGTGACCTAAGTAGGTCATTGGAGGGGGAGGTTTGCACGTAACTGAACAGGTGAGTTACTTAATTGATAATGTACAATGTTATCAAACATTGTTTTTTTTTTTAGCAATTAGTACATTCAAAAATTGCTTCCCCCTCCCACCTCCAAACAGTTGATTTGGTCAGTTGTGGGATCTGAGCCAGTTAGGCAGATCCCACTCTTGATTCTTAGTTTACGTTAGTAGAGACACCAGGGATATCATCGATGCGAAAGAAGATGTCAGGATTGGGGGAAAATCTACGAGGAATTCTGACTCCTGATCACTATTCAATGATTACTATTTGAAAGGAAGGTTGCCCATACCTTGTAGGTACGGTTGCATACTGGCTGTTACTGGACATATGATTTCAAATCCTACCATGGCAGTTTGTGAATTGAATTTAGTTAATTCAATAAATTGGGAATAACAACAATAATGAATTTTTAAAAACCCTATGGTTGAATAGCTTGACATCACCCACTATCTAGGCTGCACATGACAATGGCCAATTGAGCAAGGTACTAGAGAGTGGCAGGCACTGTCAGAGTGAAAGAACTTGCATGTATATTGAGTTCTTTCATGTTTAGAATCGTCACTCAAAATGCTGCTTCCCTCCAATTGGTGCATTTCTAAGGGGAGGATTGCGCTCATTAGTAACGCTTTTATATTAAAATGGTAAATTTTGGTTTGTTTGAAGAACCTTTATACGTCACAATTTTTTTAGGATTAAAAATGGAAATGACATTTAACTTTTCAACATACTGATCTTCCTAAAAGTACCATCTCCAACTCCCTCATCTCACTCGCTTCCCAAAATGCTGGCTGCAGTTTCTGCTACCTTTCTCCACCTATCATAGTACCATACTCAACTTCTCCATCCTCCCTCAAAAGTCTTGCTCCCATATTTTCTCTCTCTTCCACATTCCTCATCTCAGCTTCTACCCTCTTCGCCCATCTCACACTGCTTTCTGATCCTCCCCTCTAGGTCTACACACCAGCCTCCAAACCTCTGCACCCCCCCAAAAAAAAAAACGTTGCTCTCACCTTCCCTGACCTGTCAAAACCATTGCTCCTCCTTTCTCACAAGCACTGCGCCTGAGTTCCTACCCGGTAGCACCTCCCCTGCTATTATTGATGGCACTGGATGGGAGTACCTGATCAGCATACAGCATATCAACCAGTGTAGGAGAGCCAGCAGGTGGGATCGTAGAAGCAGTGGTGGGAAGAGACCTTGTCCACACTGAGTTTGGTCCCAGACCACTGACAGTCCGCATCAGACATGAACAGTTGGCACGCATAACAAAGATATTAACATGTTTAAGCTGATATTGCGTAATGCAATTTCACTACATTTCACAAGCAATTCATTATATCTGAAGTACTTTGAGATATCCTGAGAGATGTGACACTATCGCATACATAACTCCAATTTCACTCTCTCAAACCAGTACTGTCCGCACTAATACTTGGCAGCAGTTGGGGTCCCATTATAAAATGTTCAACCTTTTAATAACTTTTTGCAAGTTACATTCCTTCCCTGTTTGGCTTCCTTCTGTGTTGTAACCATTCTATGATTCTATGATTTCAGGTTTCCAGTATCCACAGTATTTTTGCTTTAGTGAAAACAACTTGTGTTTAGCTGTGTGTCATGTAAGCTCTCGACCAGTAAAAAACAGGGGTTCTGAAAATGTGTTAACCTGACACATAGCACTGTCCTTTATCTGTTCTGTGATCTCAGTGGAAGAATGCAACATGTGTGAAGCTAACACAGGGGTAATGTTAATTACTGTTCAGGTTTGCAGTGAGCTCACCCTCAGATAGAAACCTTCTAGTGTGCACATCAATATACCTCATTACCACAACTGGCACATTTACTCTACTAGGTATGAACAATAAAGTGCACTTGTCCATCCAGCCAGTCCCAGCTGTCCCACATAACCTTATACATTACAATATATGCATTCCCTACTCCTGCCTCACCCAGCCCCTGAAAGTCATGTGATCTCCTGGGAAACGCCTCTTTTGAGCATTGTGGTTAAAAAGCTGTGTCGCAAACCATAAAAGGTTGACAGTTCAAAAAGTGAAACTAAAAAAATTCTGTTTGTCTATGACTGTAGTTATACTGTCAGTTATGCACCTCTGCTCCAAGTAGTAAGTTAAACTTCTGCAAGCAGGTCCTGATCTGGCTGCAAAGTGGAGCAGTGTGAGACCTGACCTAACTCTAGCACAGCATCAAATGGGGGTTTTATAAGTGCTCAGTGGTTTCCCATAGCCTGGCTTGCCACTTTACAATCCAAAGCTGAGGTTGTTTTTTTTTCTGGTAATGGCTTAAGAGATGGGTGCTGCCTCCCATGATGTCAAAACACTTTAGAAGTACCTACCCAAGCATGTGGGGACAGAACTTCTTCCCTGGCATCAAGGGTTTAAGTTGGAGCCAGGCAAAACAAGCAAGGCAACGGCAGTCTTGAAACAACTCTGTGCCTACTGCTCTCAAAACAAAAGCTACAGTATAAACACAGCCATAGATTAGATGTCAAGCCCCACATGATTAAAACCAAAAGTTGCTTAGAACTACCTCTTCCCTCAACGATGCATCTCTGGTCACGTAGTCTTTGCTCAGTTTCAACCACATGCCACCCTGGCTTTTCTTCTAGAAGTACAATCAGACCAAAATATTTACCCACACAGCTAAAGCATGATCTGATTACAGAAGTTGCGGTTTCCTCTTGCTATCTTGAGATGGTGTGAAACATAGATGCAGAGTGCATTCTACTTTAAACAGCATCAGTTTCACACAATCGGTCACTACCGCTGCTGCCAGACCTTTTGACCTCTGTTTCACCCAGGATCCAGAGTTCATTGGAAACATGGAAAATTAGGGGGCTGCTCAAACCTTTCACTGTGCATAATCAGTTCCAAACCGCGGACCATTTGTTCTCGGATGTTTCAGCTAACAGTAGAATTATGCTGTGTTCGAAAAGATTTGAAATGAACTTTCCTTCCTTCTGAACCATGAACCAAAGTGAAATTTCATATTCATGAAGGTTTCCACCTGAATTGCGAATCAATCAGACGCTGGTAGAGTTATGCTTGCTGCTACTTTTATTTTTATTTCAGATTTCCTTTCTTTTTATCTCTGAATTTTCATGTTATCCGTCTTGGGACTTTAATAATTTATGTCTTTAACTTGAAGCTGCATTTATTGACCATCTCTAGAAGGTTGGAGGTCAGACTTCTTGCAATTATCTGCACAGAGTACATTGCTAGGATCCTTGTAGTTTATTATCAGCACTTAGGATGTGTGGGACTTAAGCCACAAGTAGACCCGACTGGGGAAGGAGAGCACTTTGCCTTTGTGTGAAGTGAGCCAGCACAGCAATCAGGCAACTTTCAAAATTATTGGACAGAATTTACTTCTACAATTTTCTGTGATGGAACTTGAACTTACAACTTCTAAGGCTACTGGTCTAGTGCCATAACTACTTCACTACTGAATCCCATTACTCAGTATGATTTATGATTCTGAATGCAGGTCAGTCACCTCTGTCCAATCTTACAGGAAGCAAACCTTGGCACAGTACTGATGTTTTGTCTCTAGGTTTCTCAAGCACGTGGCATGCGATACTATTCAGTAAATATGTTATTGGTACCTTTTAGACAGAACATTAATATCGAACATTAACTATTTGAAGAGGCTATCTGTTTGGAGGAGAATGGTAGTATAGTGGGAATGTTACTAGATTAAGTCATCTAGCAACCTAGACTAATGATCTACCAGCATGTGTTCAAATCCCACCACAGCAGCTGGAGGAATTTAAATTCAAATAGTTAATAAATCGGGAATAAAATGTTGGTCTTATTAACAATGATCCTGAATACTACCAGATTGTTGTAGAAACCCATCTGACTCACAAATGCTGTTCAGGGGAGGAACTCTACTGTCCTTACCTGGTCTGGCCTACATGTGACATCAGACCCACAGCAATGTGGTTAACTATTAACTGCCCTCTGAAATGGCCGAGCAAGCCATTCAGTTGTAGGTGACTCACCACCACCTGCTCAAGGGCAGTTCGGGATGGGCAATAAATGTTGGCTTTGCCAGTGATACTCACATCCCAAAAACAAATTTTAAAAAAGTCTATTGATGTTTTCTGTGGTATTGATCTGGAATATCCACCATGCTGGTGGGCAGCCATAAAGGCGGGGCTAAAGTGTGGCGAATCGAAGAGACTTAGCAGTTGGCAGGAAAAAAGACAGAGGCGCAAGGGAAGAGCCAGCTGTGTAACAGCCCCGACAATCAAATTTTTCTGCAGCACCTGTGGAAGAGCCTGTCACTCTAGAATTGTCCTTTATAGCCACTCCAGGCGCTGCTCCACACACCACTGACCACCTCCAGGCACTTACCCATAGTCTCTCGAGATAAGGAGGCCAAAGAAAGATCTATCACCATGAGGCCATAAATAGAGTGTTTCCTGGGGTGGCACTCATTTCCATCAACTCTACACACTCTTTCCAGCCTGTCAGAGATCCTAGGCATGAAGTGGATGAGAGAATGATATGCAAAATCACACAATGCCATCCAAATGAAGACAAAGCATCACGCAATGCCATTTACTCTATTTGTGGCTAAGCAACAACTGTGAGGACAACCAGATAATCTGTCTTAGTGATGTCGATTGATGCATAAATGCTGGTCAGGACACTGGGGAGAACACCCTGGCTGTTTATTGTCTCATTCAAAAGACAGCACCTTCAACAGTGCAGCATTCCCCTCAGTACTGGTGAAGTGTCTGCCTTGGTGATGTGCTTAACATCTCTGGCATGGGATCTTAACCCATGATCTTTCTAACTCAGAGGTGAGACTGCTACCCACTGAGCCACATCTGACACCTAAAAAAATACGTAAAACTGATAATTTTAAGTAATAAGAACTTTCACTGGCGCTATGTGAAATGGCAAATATTGCTGGGTTACAGGGACGTGTCATGTCAGTGAAAGGATGATGAGATGCCTTAAAAAAAAGTCACTCCCTCTACCCGTCCTCTTTTTCCAGAATTATAACAAACACATCTGACTAGAGTTCTGAAGATGTCTCCAACTGTGGTTGAGATGCAAAATTTATTTAAATCAGAATAAAATCAGGTCATGTTTCTTCCCTCTGACATTCAGTGGCAATTCAACCCCCTTGCTTGAATGGCATATTCTGTCTATGCAAATAGTAGCACAATGGCACTAGTTTGAGCGCACAGTGTGAAAAGAAAGGTGGGAGTAAGCAGGATAAAGGCCTTTCCTCATCTTAACCTGTCACCATCGCGTGAAAATAGGGAAACGCACTATTATTCAGTGAAAAGTCCAAATAATAGCCAGTAACCCAATGCTTAAGCTTTAGTTATATGTATTCATTCACCTCATTCGTGAAAGGATATTCAGGTTAATTATTGCTCTTTGCCTTTTTATTGACCATCATTGAAACAACTTAATATTCCCAGTATGCATCCGAGTTTTTATTCTAGTTTTCTCCTTTCCTGTCCTGGAGATGCCAACTCTTGTTGGGGTCTGATGCCAAGTACGTTGGAGGCATTGCTACACGTGTGAGCCTATAACAACGACAGCTTGCATTTATATAGCCTCTTTAACTTAGTAAAGCATCCCAAGATGCTTCATAGGAGCGTTATTAAGCAAAGCAAAATCTGACACTGAGTCACATGAGGAGTTATTTCAACAGATGACCAGAAGCTTGGTCAAAGAGGTAGGTTTTAATGAACATCTTAAAGGAGGACAGAGATGTAGAGAGGCAGAAAGATGTAGGGAGGGAATTCCAGAGCTGTAGGGCTGGAAGAGTTTACAGAGATAGGGACAGGGTGAGGCAATAGGAGGATTGGTGTCAGCAGGTTTCTGGCCATTAGCAAACAGCAGATTATAAATTCTGTGGGGGGGGGGGGGGGGTACGGGGGAGTGGTGGCAGTTTGGTTCTGAGTTATCTTTGCACGGTGAGAAATACATAGAAGTTACAATATGGAAATAAACCGTTCTATTCCACCGAATCCATGTTGGAGGTTAACCTTCATGTAAACAAATAGTCCTGATCACCATATCCTTTCAACCCTTTTTCCTTCATCTATCTCACCAATCTAGTTTTGAGTGTTTGTAGCTTCTGATTCAACCATTACACCAGGGAGTGTATTCCATTACCTCACAACTCTCTGCATGAAGCTCTCCGATCTAACTCCCTCATATTTAATGTTGTATCCATGTGTTACAACCAGGCAAGAAAGGGGGCTAGGGTTCCCTCTCAGCCTTCACCTGGCCTTACTGTAACAGTGTTTTATTTTTAAACACACCATTTTTTTTAGCGCCCCCTTAGTCAATCCTTGTTCACTAACTTCCAATTATAAGGCAAAGAAACTAGCCAAACAGGTTTTCTTAGGTTTAAAGAAAAAAGATTGAACTTTATTAAACTTAAACCCTAATTCGGTTAATGCCTACGGATACGCGACACGCCCACACTAGCATGCATACGTGATACACACATGCAGATAGAGACAGAAAAGAACAGAAGAAATAAAGTGGGAAAGTTTGAGGCTATATCTGAAGGTAGTTTTGGTTACTGTTCTTTGAACTTGCTGTAAAGTTCTTCATAGTAGGTAGATCTTGCTTTTCATTGGGGCCCAATATTCTTCTTAAATGTTGTTTGATGTAGGAGCCTTTTCTCTCTTGAAGCTCATGTGTCCTCAGTGGGTCCAGATGCTTGTGAGAAAGAGATGGGAGCAGACAGGAGAGGCCTTCTCACTCCAGGAGCAGTCTTTCTGAATTCAAACTTTTTGTACAATTTAGAAAAACCCAGGTTGCCAAGCAGGTTAGTCATGTGACTAGCTGGTCTGACCACGTCTGTTTGTGGCTTCTCTTGTCTTAGCCAACCCTGGAATGCCTCTTCTTACACACAATACCTGGTGCTCAAAGTCCATTGTGGGTTAAATTGGAGCAGGGAATAGCTCCTTTGTCCCTCCTAGCACTGTCTGTCAGTATGCAAATGTTTTTCATCCAAGTCTGGCAGCCCTGCTCTTCTTCCCAGCAACAATTTGAAATTTAATGTCCATATGGTGAAATTAATATGCCTCATTCTGGCAGGTGGGGGCCCATTAACCACTGGAAGCACTCTGCTTCTGTCTAGCCTGTCCATCCTTCCAGAATTTTGAACACTAATATCATTTCACCCTGTAATCTGAATTAGTTTTAATAAGAAAAGCTTCAATTTTTCAAGTCTTTCTTTATATTTTGTATTTTCTCATGTCAGCATTCTAGAAAATCTGTCTTGTTCCCTCTCTAAAGCCACAGTTCCCTTCCTATTGTGTGAAGCACAACACTGCTCACAGATTTATACAGCGAATGGCACTGTCCCAATCCAGGCTATTGTTGGCACGCAGTAGGCATGAGGGGGTGATTCTATATTACGTGGGGGGGGGGAGAATTCCTCCTGCTGTTTGCATGGAGTGCCGATGATTTACTGAGATGTATTCACTGCAAACATTGGTCCTTGCTGGGTGCCAAATCACAGAATCATCCCTCCTGATCTCAGAAGTATGTGTCGCGTGGATTTGCCTTTTGTGCAAAGATTGAATGGAAATTCCGTCAAATTGCAGGAAGACCCTTTTACCATATCTTTCTGGGCTCCTCCTTGTCTTGTACTCTCAATTAACAGAGCTGATTAGCACTCCAATCCCAAGGAGAACGAGCAATACAAAATCTGTGTGATGTTCTCTGGACTTGTGTGAGGTTTAGCCAGGATTAGTACAAGGTATGAGGCAGAGGTTCAGCCGGATTTGGTGTATAAGATATGTGAGACAAAGACTGCAGGCAGTTGAACATAATGGAGTTTTCTTTATTCTGTTTTACTTTCACTTTCCCTTTGCTAGCATGCGTGTTCTATAGCAGCCTCGAGTGTACGCAATGAACATTGTAATTTCAAAACACTATCTCAAAACACTACAGTCTGATGCAGGCCTTACTATAATTTTACATCACCTTGTCTCAGTACAACTATATGGAGGTGAGATTCCAGCATGAAAAGTAATCAGGACATGGGACTCGACCTGATTTTTCCCTTCCCATATCCCAAGGACACGGAGAACAACTTTAGCACTCAGCTTGACTGAGACCTTCTTACTGGGCACAGTCAGGTGATGAAACCTGGGACCTTCCTGGTCTCCATATAACTCTGCTACTTGGCAACTGAGCCACTGGGGGAAATCTGAAGCATTAATAAAGAGAATATAAATTGTGTAATTACCTTGCAGAGAAAAATCCAACGCACTGTTGATGTGATGGAGTTACTCGTGCTGATGTCCGTGCTATTTTAAAGTTGGTATGTCTATGCAAATGGTTTTGAAAAGTGAAGTTTTAGTAAGGTGGTGAAATACCAATGCTCTAGAAACACAATTGCCAACTTCAATTCACTAGCTTGTCTTTTATAAAGAGCTTGTTTATGCCATTTGATAAAATAGTGGCGGCCATACATCAGTTTTACCCCCTTAAAGGGGATAATAAAACAGATGAGCATTCACAATAGGCTTTAACTATGTAGTTATATTCTTGGAACTGTTGACTGATAAAATGTAGGTTGGCACCCACAGTTCACTATGGACTGTTTCTGATCAATGTGGTGTTGAGATGCGGGAAGGGCGAGGTCACATTTATCTCCAGCATTTAGTGTAAAGTAAAAGTTAAAAAGTCTTTCTTCCAGTTTTATCACACTCCTGTCCCTCCCCCCACCCATCCCCCTGTCCCTTGAGTGCTAGCAGCTTAGAAACATAGGAACGGGAGGAGGCCATTCAGCCCCTTGAGCCTGTTCTAGCATTCAGTTAGCTCATGAGTGATCTGTATCTTAACTCCATCAACCCACTATAGTTCCATAACCCTTAATACCTTTGTCTAACAAAACACCAGCAATCTAACTTTTCAATTGACTCCCAGCCTCAACAATGTTTTGGTGCAGAGAGTTTCAGATTCCCACTCCCCTTTGTGTGAAGAAGTGATTCCTGACACCACACATGAATGTAAAAGCAAAATACTGCGGATGCTGGAAATCTGAAACAAAAACAAGAAATGCTGGAATCACTCAGCAGGTCTGGCAGCATCTGTGGAAAGAGAAGCAGAGTTAACGTTTCGGGTCAGTGACCCTTCTTCGGAACTGACACATGAATGGCCTGGCTCTGATATTAAGGTTATGACACTTTGTTCTGGACTCCAACCACCTTTCCCCCCCCACCTTTCCCCTTCCCCTCCCCTCTCCCCTCCCCTCCCCCTCCACCTGAGGAAAAAGTTTCTTTCTATCTACCCTATCATGTTTAATCATCTGAAACACCTCAATTAGATCACCTGTTACTCTTCTGTACTCAAGGGAATAAAAATCTCGTCTAAGCAACTTGTCCTGATAATTTAACCCTTTTTGCCCTGGTATCATTCTGATACCTTTCCTGAGGTGCAGTGCCTAGAACTGAAGGCAATGTTCCAGATGGGGTCTAATCAGACTGTAACATTGGTATGTCCCTTTCACGTGTTCACCATTCATGTGTGAGCTTGAATAGGATTTGGAGGATATTTGACCATTGGGGAGGGAAGAACATCACAGTCAAACACACCCAACTATCCACTTTTCAACAGATGTCTCGGACTGGGAACTCTGCCTTAGATTTGTTCATCTTCCTGACCTAAGAATGCTTCAGCCAACATCTCAGCACAGACTGGGGACTGAACCTGGGACCCAGGTGGAGTGGCTTCTTCGAAAAGGGTGTGGAATTCCTTGGACTCTCACGGGGGGAGGATGTTGATAGTACAGTGTGATTGACCATTGTCCATATGGCCAGAGCACCTTCTGCCTGGGATTGCCTGGTTTGGGTGGCTCAATGCGTGAATAAGTGGTGACTCACTACTGATCAATTAAATAATGCTGCTACATAATCATAGATTAAAACCCACCAAGTCTGCAGTCCCACTTCCCACAAGAATGGGAATCAGAGATAGGGCTGCACTCCTTTAGCACTGATTTTCCAACTTGCATTCCCATCAAGCGCTGCTTCCCTTCGGGAACGTGGGATCAGGGAATTTATCCTGATAATTTCATCCTGCATTAACAGTACGATCTCACATGATTTTCACTGTAATCATAATTTCATTGCAGCCTAATGCACTGAAAATAACCATTTAGATCCACTGTTTTAGTAAAACATTGTTGACTTAAATATAGATTTATAGGAGGCTGTATCTTTTTAACCAAAATTAATCCAAATTAACCTGTAGGAACCAGCAAGATTATGCTAATATGCTTAAATATTGCTGTGGTAAAGAGTGTTATAAAATCTCAATCAATTAACTTATTATCAGATTGTTGTGTTGCAATTATTTCATGCATTTTGTCTCTTTGTGGTTTCATTTTGCACATAATGGACTGGATGTTAAGCTTTATGGATGCGACGATTTACTGAAGTTACAGTTAATTCTGTGTCCTTGACCAATCTGCCTATCCCCTGTTACAGCAGGTTTTCTGTATCTGAATCTTCTTCAAGGTGCCAGCAACAACGTAGCACAGGTCTGATATTCCACACTTGCTGGAGTCAATTGTAGTGAGATCATGACAAAGTGATGGTATTGTGTTGGTATAGTGTTGTGGTAGTTTCAGTTGCAACAGGGCAAAGCAATGTAGTCCCACCTGACATATTATCATTTGTCAGCTCCAAAGAGTTAAGGCAATGCTGAACAGATTGAGGAAAATGGGCCCGCAGCTCTTCCTCTTCCTCACCTGAAGGTGCTGGCTGATGCTGGCGTAGGTTCCATGGGTACTGGGTATGTGAGGACATAATGGGAAGTTGAGAACAGGTCCTTTGGGCTATCAAATTCAACCCTCCAGTGTTGCAACTCACCCAGCCTGACAACGAATTTTATTCTGAATGTCCTTAACATATTTGACTCCACTCCCTTACTTGGTAAATTATTGCAAATCTTTAGCACCCTACACCATTCATTACACCTTTTTACTCACCTTCTTTCCACATAATAGAGCCTAAGCTTCTGTGATCTTTCTTCATAGCTCATTTGCCTTGTACTTGTCTTCATTCTTGTTAGAAACCATAGAAACATTACGGTACAGAAAGAGCCCATTCAGCCCATCGTGTCTGCGCCAGCTGAAAAAACTAGCCACCCATTCTAATCCCACCTTCCAGCACCTAGTCCATAGCCTTGCAGGTTACAGCATGTCAGGTGCAGGTCTAGGTACCTTTTAAATGAGTTGAGGGTTTCTGCCTCCACCAACAATCTGGGCAGTGAATTCCAGACCCCCACCACCCTTTGAGTGAAAAAGCTTTTCCTCATGTCCCCTCTAATCCTTCTACCAATCACCTTAAATCTGTGCCCCCTGGTAATTGACCTCTCCGCTAGGTAAAACAGGTCCTTCCTGTCTACTCTATCTAGGCCCCTCATAATTTTGTACACCTCAATTAAGTCACCCCTCAGCCTCCTCTGTTCTAAAGAAAAACAACCCTAGCCTATCCAATCTTTCCTGTTGGCTGCAATTTTCAAGCCCTGGTAACATTCTTGTAAATCTCCTCTGCCCTCTCTCCAGAGCAATTATGTCCTTCCTGTAATATGGTGTCCAGAACTGTGCGCAATACTCCAGCTGTGGCCTAACCAGCGTTTCATACAGTTCCAGCATTACATCCTTGCTTTTGTATTCTATACCTCGGACAATAAAGAAAAGCATTCCATATGCCTTCTTCACCACTTTACCTACCTGTCCTGCCACCTTCAGGGACCTGTGGACATGCACTCCAATGTCTCTCACTTCTTCTACCCCTCTCAATATCCTCCTGTTTATTGTGTAATCCCTCACTTTATTTGCCCTCCTCAAATGCATTACCTCACACTTCTCTGGATTGAATTCCATTTGCCACTTTTCCGCCCACTCAACCAAACTATTGCTATCGTTCTGGAGTCTATGGCTATCCTCTTCACTATCAACTACACGACAATTTTTGTGTCATCTGCAAATTTCCCAATCATGCCTCCCATATTTAAGTCCAAATCATTAATATATACCACAAACAGCAAGGGACCCAACACTGAGCCCTGTGGAACGCCACTGGAATCCGCTTTCCATTCACAAAAACATCCGTCGACCACTACCCTTTGTTTCCTGTCACTGAGCCATTTTTGGAGCCACAGTCCCCTGAATCTCATGAACTTTACTTTTCTGACCAGTCTGCCATGACCTTGTCAAATGCCTTACTAAAATCCATGTAGACCACATCCACTGCACTACCCTCATCAATCCTCCTTGTTACTTCCTCAAAAAATTCAATTAAGTTAGTAAGACACGACATTCCCTTAACAAATCTCTCACCTGCACCTGCACAATGCATGTAGGTCTCTTTTGAAGCATGATGCCTAAAATTGTACACGGTAATCTAAGTTTGTTTTCTATAATTAGTGCTTGTGCAGTGCAATCGTTGGTGTGACTAAGCATGGCGACCACAAATGCTAAGATGATAATGAGTGAGTCACAGAGGACATGGGTATTTCTGATTCACAAAGCATCCAGGAAAACTACATGTGTATAAATTACTGGAGGTTTGTGCTGACCTAGCAAAGAATAGCTCAGCTTAGACATTGTCAACATACAGAGAGAGAAAAGGTTCCAGGAAATTAACTTCCAGAAGGCCGTGCCACAGTTTTGAGAGGAATTGGGAATTCCAGGAGCACTGGACTATCCACAATGAAGGCAGAAAGAGACTGGGGAGGCAGAGCAAGGGTCTCCTGTGAGTCAATTTGTCTAATAGGTCTATTATGATTGATGCTAACAAGGCAGTACAAGACAGTGTTGCCATAAGCAAGTATCTTCCAGGCTGCAAAATAATAACGCAGAGGAGAAAGGGCAAGTGGCAGTTATGGGGCAGACAGCATAAACTGAGGGATACAGAGCCATTGTTAATGTCGTGACTGGGAGTGCTGAATGATCAGTTGCTACCATGGTGCCAGGGGAAGAAACATAATGGTGCAGGCCAAAAAGTTATTGGAAAGGGAAGGTTGTCAGCCAGAAATTGTTTTTCATGTTGGAATCAGTGACTTAGGAGAGAAGACAAAAGAGGACTTTCAGGAGTGTTTGAAGAGTTAGGATCTAAGCTGAGAGCAAGTCATAAAGGTAGTAATCTCAGAATTACTCCTGGTTTGACAAATTTGGCTACTTCATGAGAGAAAGGCATTGGTGTATGGCTTAAGAAATGGTACAGAAAGGAGGGTTTCTGATTTCTGGGGCAAATTCTTGGAAAAATTGCAGTACTACAAAATGTATAACTTCAGTGGAAGATTGATGGAATCCCTGAAGACATGACATAAACAGCCATTTTCAAACATTTACATCTAAAATAACTTCCTGTCCACAAATGTCCACTAAATAAAAATAAAAATAATAAATAAAAAGATTGCTTGGATTAGAGTCCAGAAGACTAGTCTGTGTAGTCTGGTAATTCAGTTGTCTTCTGGCTGAACTTGTGGTCCTTAAGTTTTTTTAAAAAAGAGTGGCGCAGTGGTTAGCACCGCAGCCTCACAGCTCCAGCGACCCAGGTTCAATTCTGGGTACTGCCTGTGCGGAGTTTGCAAGTTCTCCCTGTGACTGCGTGGGTTTTCGCCGGATGCTCCAGTTTCCTGCCACAGCCAAAGACTTGCAGGTTGGTAGGTAAATTGGCCATTGTAAATTGCCCCTAGTGTTGGTAGGGGAATTGTAGGAATATGGGATTAATACAGGATTAGTATAAATGGGTGGTTGATGGTCAGCACAGACTCGGTGGGCCGAAGGGCCTGTTTCAGTGCTGTATCTCTAAATAAATAAAATGTCTCAATTCTAAAACTCTCTCCGTGGCCTTACCCCTTCCTATCTCTGTAACATCCTGCAGCCTACAATCTTCCAAGAACTCCGTTTTCCTCTTTCCTTTTAGTCGGGCCTCTTGAATATCCTCCAGTTCCTTCTCCTCACAATTGATGGCCATGCCTTCAACCATCTTGACACAAAACTCCGCAACTCCCTTCCTAAAGCTCTTCACCTCTCTACCTCTCCTCCTTTAAAACAGTCTTTGAAACTTACCTCTTTGGCCAAGCTTTTGGTCATCTATCCTTCTTTGGCCCAGTGTCAATTGTTGCCTGATTATGCTCTTGTGAAGTGACGTGGGACATTTCACTGTATTCAGGCGCTGTATAAATACAACTTGTTGCTGTTCCATCAATCTTCAGCTCATGTTATGGCAGTAAATGGGGACAAACCCTATGGAAATTCCAGGCAATGGTCTTAATTTGAACCAAAATGGCTCCAACATTGTTATGGAAAAGATTCATTTGAAATAGGGGAATAATTGAATACTGTATGGCTGGTTCAAGGGGAGGGACAGCTGAGCCAGGCTATTAACAAGGAAAGTTAATCAACATTGAGCCTCCCAAGACATTAACTGGAGGTAACTAAGGTTTCCAGAGTAGCAAAGAGGAGGAAAATAACTCTTTATTACAACCGATTGCTCTAGACAAAGCCCCCAATCAAATATATGATTCTGATTGTGGTGGGAGAAATGCACTGTTGATTCAGTCCCGCCCCTCCACAGACCGTCGAACATATTATTTTAAACTTTCAAAATTAAAGAAAGAGCCAGCCAAATTGTACCATCTATTAATCCCCAAAAGTATCAGTTTCGCCTCTGTAACTAAAGTCAGTCTTTTCAGCTAGTTTCAAATGTCAATCAGCAATATTGTATCTTTGTCCTTGTTCTCCAAATGGCTGTATCCTATGGCAACAAGAATGCACATTTGAAGCTGGCTGTATCCTATGGCAATGAGAATGCATTCTTTGACTCAGTCCCTAGAGTTTGCCGCCTTAAAACAGTACTGATGCTGTTACAGTCTTAAAGGCACACCGCATACTTCCCGGAAAAGAGAAAACTACAGGATCGTAACATCATCCAAAGAACACATGAAAGATTATGAGAGAGGGTTAGTCAGACTTAGCTCAGAAGGAATAAAAGAGGGACAAACAAGGAAGTATAGTGGTGAGAAAAAGAAGAAAATTGTGAAGGACAAAGATTGTTATTAACAAGCAAAAAGGACTCAAATATATTCATATTTTAATATATTTATATTTTTCATATGAATTGGATTGGTATCTGAAAAGAAAGACTATGTAGGCTACGGGGAGAAGGCAGGGGAATGGCACCAGGTAAGTTGCTCCTTCAGAGAGCCAGCAGAAACACAACAGGACGAATGGCCTCCTTCAGTGTTGTAACAATTCTGTGATTCCATGATTCTAATGTTATCCCTCAATCAATATCACTGAAAACTGATTATCAGGTCGTTATCACATTGCTGTTTGTGGGAGCTTACTGTGTACAAATTGGCTGCTGCGTTTCTGACATTACGACAGTAACTACACTTCAAAAGTACTTCATTGGCTGTAAGGTGCTTTGGAACATCTTGTGTCATGAGAGGCGGTATATAACTGGAAGTTCTTTCTTTTTCTCTTTTAAGTCAGAAGCATACGGAATAAAGTTGGGAAACTAGGGGACACAATTGCAGTAGAAAAACATGACACCATTGCTTTAACTGAAACCCAGGCATGACAGGGAACAAAACATTGAAAGCAAAAGATAAAACCATAGCTACTGGAAATCTGAAATAAAAGCCAAAATTGATTGGAAATATGTAGCAATCCCGTCAGCTTCTGTAAAGACAAAAGATATTTTTTATTAGATTTTGATGACGGGTTAAACATCCTAAGACATCAACAACCTGAACCTGTTTTGCTTTTTTCACAGATGTTGGTTGACTTGCAGTGTATTTCCAGCATTTTCATTTCCTTTCATTACTGGGGGTGAGCTGGGTGCAGGATCAAAACTTCATGGGATGTCACAGAAGAGACAGAGAAACCAAAGGGTGGTGGGATGGTTGGGGGTAGGAGGTAGCATTACTTATTAAGAAAGGAATTTGGACATCAGGAACAAAGAATATTGCAAGTAATAATAACCAGATGGAGGTCGAGGTTTTCCATTTCCTTATTGAATAGGATATGGTGGGCTAGAAACCCTGACCACTGCCTCTGTGGGGAGAAGTGGGTGTCCCTTGCAGACCAACAAATATATTTGAAAGAAGTTCAAAAAGCAATCTGCAGACAATTCGAAGCAGTGTGGAAAAATAATAGGGCAATAACTGTGGGGGAACTGAACTGATTCAGAGATTAGACTGGGAGAACACACCAGAGGGGTCAAACTAGAAAGGGATTGATAGAATGCATTTTATGCGTCAGTACATAAAAAAATCCCAAAAAAGAAAGTTCTAATACAGATCTTGGCTCTGGCCAATGAACTAGACTATGTCCGCAATATAAAGGTGAGAGCGAAAAGTTAGGGATGAGTTGATTGGCTTCATGATTTAAAATGGAGTACAACGTCAAAAACTAAGTTCAGTGATTGGAGGAGAGCAAACAGCAGATAGATGAAGAAATCTTTTATCCAGAATAAATTAGAGGGAACTGGCAGAACAATGGAGGATGAGATATAGCACAGCCTAGGATCATACATCTTGGGCAGGATTTTCCCTCCAGGGGCAGGAAACAGAGGTTGGGACTGTTTCCGGGTCTGAAAGGTGCCCCCAGGGTAGGGAGGAAGCAATCATTCATTGTGAATTTTCCCAGGGTGACCCAGTTAATGGGCTGGAGGCCCTCCAGCATTAAAGGAGCGGCAGGCTGCAATGGAAGGTAAGTGAGGAAGAGGAGGCTTCAAAGTAGAGGTGCCCTCTCTCCGACTTTTTTGATCTTAAATTGATAAATGGATCTTGCAGCCAGGCCATCACTGTCGGGTGGGGAGCCCCTCCCCAGGGCAACCTGTGGCTGCTGCTGCACCCAGGCAGGCAGGAAGAGCCACTAGGCCCGCCTGGAGCACTGCCCCCACCTCCAGCCTGCTGCCAGGAGGCACCTGTGGGGAACTGGAGGCCAACTGGAAAATTCCAGCCTGCCTTGTTTGATTGACCTCAACCAGCTCTTAATGAGCTGAATTGCCTACCCACCACTTGCGGCCGGGTAGCCCTGCACCCCCCCATTCCACCTTCGCAAAAATGGCCTGGGGACGGGATGGACCCAGGGAACTGGGATACTGGCTGGCGGGGCTATTTTTAACTCATGATACTGTCCCTTAAGTCAAACATAAGAAGCATAAGATATAAGAGTAAGAGTAGGCAATATGGCCCCTTGAGCTTGTTCCACCATTCAGTGCAATCATGGCTGATTTTCTAACTCAACTCCACTTTCCTGTCCTATCTCCTATCCCTTGATTCCCTTGCTGTCCAAAAATCTATCAATCTCATTCTTGATGCCATATATCCTATGAATATAGTCATCGACTGAGCATCTACAGCTCTCTGGGGTTGAGAATTTCAAAGATTCACAACCCGCTGAATGAAGAAATTTGACCTTATCTCGGTCCAAAATTGCCGACCACCAGTCTTGAGTATATGACCCCTATTTCTAATCTCTCCATCCAGGGGAAACGGCCTCTCGGCATCTACCCTATGAGGCCCTCTAAGAATTTTATACATCTGAGGATAAACTGAAAATAAAAAGCTTAAAAAAAAAGATGAACCTGTGGCTGGTGACACAGAGTCATCTGAAATACTGTAACCTATAATTAGAAACAAAAAGAGCAGTAAGGGCGTGTGAAAAAAAGACTTGCAACCAAAGTCATGGGAAATACAATGCATCAGCCAAAGGAGACTCATAACGAAGGGGTGTGGTGACTGAAGTAAGATTATTATGACTGATAAGGAAACAACGGATTTGTTTAACAAATTAACAGCTCAAAATGCTGCACTCAGTGGATCCACTGAAGAGAACAACCAAAGTCCGTGTTCCAGGGCTGGACCTTTAGGGATCTGATCTGCTTGAGTGTTTCTATCATTTTCTGTTTCTGTTTCAAAATTCCAACACCTACAGTTTCTTTTCCTCCAGTTTTGATTTACCTTGCTAACAAATACTTTGCTTCAATGTTGGCAGAGGAGTTTTCTTTTAATTCGTTCATGGGACGTGGGTATCACTGGCAAGACCATCCCTAATTGACCTTGAGTCTTCCAACACTTTATGACTGGGGATGAATAGTGAAGGAGGTTAGTGATGTTAGTAGCGGAGGGATGAAGGATGACATTCCTTGAAGGCAGAAGCTGTGCCAAAGGACTGGGGGTGGGTAGCTGATGTTGCACATCTGCTCAAAAAGGAATGTGGGGGATGAGTCAGGCAATAGCTGGCCAATTAGCCTCTCATCAATTGTAGCAAAATGACTAGTGACCGTCATCAAAGATAAAATGAATGAATACTTAGAAGGGCATGGACTGATGAGAGATAGTCAACATGGAGTGGTGAAGGATAGGTCATGTTTTTGGGATAGCAACAGGAAGTATAGATAGCAGGAATGCAGTGCATGTAGTTTATGTGGACTGTCTGAAAGCATTTGACAAAGTGTCACATTAGAAAGACAATGATGTGGCTAGACAGATGGCTGAAATATAGAAATGTAGGAATAGGAATAGGATTTTAGCCCCTTGAGCTGTTCGATTAGATCTTAACGCTATCTATCTGCCTTGTTTCTGTAACCCTTAATACACTTGCCTAACAAAAATCTATCAATCTCAATTTTGAAATTTTCAATTGACCCTCCCAGCCTCAACAGCTGTTTGGGGGAGAGAGCTCCAGATTTCGGCCAACCTTTGTGTGAACTTGTGCTTCCTGACATCAGCCCGAATACTCTAGCTCTAATTTTAAAGTTATGGCCCCTTGTTCTGGATTCCTCCATCAGAGGAAAGGTAGAGGATGAAGGGTTTTGGTAAATGGATGTTTCTAAGACTGGTAGGCAGTGACAAGTGGGTTGTTTGGGACCTCTTTGCTCTCCCTCCTGTTGAGGCTGGGGTGGGGAGGGGGGGCGGGGGTTCGGGGTCAGTTGAAATTGTCAACACTGAGATCGATAAACATTTGTTAGCTAATGCTGCTCGGTGATATGGAACCAAGGCAGGTAAATGGAGTTGAAATGAAGATCACCCATAATCTAATTGAATGGCAGAACAGGTTCAAATAACCCAACAGCCCACCAACTAGTGGGAATGATATAGAGGAGCAGATTTGCAGGGAAATTACAGAGAGTTGCACAAACTATAGAGCAGTGATAATGGGGCACTTTTTATCCTAATACTTACTGGGATTGTAATAGTATAAAGGGCAGAGAAGGTGAGGAGTTTCTGAAATAAAAACAGAATGTGCTGAGAATACTCAGCATGTCAGACAGCATCTCTGGGGAGAGAAACAGCAAGAGTTTCTGAACTGTGTTCAGGAAAATGTTCTTGATCAGTACGTTTCGAACCCATCAAAGGAGGAGGCATTACTGGATCTGGTCCTGGGGAATAAGGTGGGCTAAGCGGATCAAGTGTCAGTAGGGAAACCTTTAAGGAACAGTGATCATTGTATCATATGGTTTAGGTTAGCTATGGAAAAGGACAAAGCCTATTTAAAGTAAAAATACTTAACTGGAGGAGAGCCAATGTCAGTGGGGTGAGAATGGACCTGGCCTAGGTAAATTGGAATCAAAGATGGGTAAGCAAAACTGTAACAGAACCAAGCCTTTAAAGAGGAGATGGTTCGGGTACAGCCCAGGTATATTCCCATGAGGGGGAAAGGTAGGACAACCAAAGCTGGAGCTCGCTGGATGATGAAAGAGATAGAGAGGAAGATGAAGCAGAAAATGGTGCGTATGACAGATGTCAGGTTAATAATACAATTGAGAACCAGGCTGAATATAGAAAGGTCAAAGGGGAAGTGAGAAAGGAAATAAAATAAGCAAAACGAATGTATGAGAAGAGCCTGGCAGCTAACAGAGGGAATCCAAAAGTCTTCTACAGTCATATAAATAGTAAAAAGGTAGTAAGAGGAGGGGTGGAGTCGGTTTGGGACCAAAAAGAGGATTTACACACGGAGGCAGAGGGCATGGCTGAGATACTAAAGGAAGAAGATGCTGCCAAAGTCATAGTGAAAGAGGAAGTAGTTGAGATACTGGATGGACTAAAGATTGATTAAGAGGAGGTATTAGAAAGACTGGCTGTACTGAAAGTTGATAAGTCACCAGGACCGGATGGGATGCATCTCAAGGATACTGACAGCAGTAAGGATGGAAATTGCGGAGGCACTGCAATAATCTTCCAAACCTCCTTAGATATGAGGGTGATGCCAGAGGGTTGGAGTAATGCAAATGTTCAAAAGAGGGTGTAAGGATAAACACAGATACTACAGGCCAGTCAGTTTAACTTAGGTGGTCGGAAAGCTTTTAGAGACAATAATCCAGGACAAAATTAACAGTTACTTTGACAACTGTAAATTAATTAAGGAAAGCCAGCATGCATTTGTTAAAGGCAAATTGTATTTAACTAACTTGACTGAATTTTTGATGAAATAATGGAGTGTTGATGAGGGTAAGGCAATTGATGTGGTGTATATGGACTTCCAAAAGGTATTTGACAAAGTGCCACGTAATAGGCTTTGTCAGCAAAGTTGAAGCCCGTGGAATAAAAAGGTAAGTGGCAGCATGAAAATGTTTTTAGCTGAGTGGCAGGAAACAGAGAGTATTGCCAAATGGTTGTTTTTCAGACTGGAGGAATGTATACAGTGACGCTCCCCAGGGATTGGTGCCAGAACCTCTGCTTTTCTTAATATATATTAATAATCTAGACTTGGATGTACAGGGCACAATTTCAAAATTTGCAGATGACACAAAACTTGGAAGTATTGTGAACTGTGAGGAAGATAGTGATAGACTTGAAAAGGACATCAACAGGCTGGTGGAATTGGCGGACACGTGGCAGATAAGATTGAATGCAGAAAAGTGTGAAGTGATACATTTTGGTAGGAAGAATGAGGAGAGGGAAATAAAATAAATGATACAATTCTATAGGGGGTGCAGAAGCAGAAGGACGTGGGTATTTCTGTGCACAAATCATTGAAGAAAGCTGGGCAGATTGAGAAAGCAATTAAAAAGGCAAATGGGATTCTGGGCTTTATAAATAGAGGTATAGAGTACAACACTGTCACTGTCAACTGAAGTACTGGCTGGAATTTTACGGCCCCCCGCATGAGCAGGTTGATGGCGGTGGGTGGTGGAGGGAGGGCTGTAAACTTGGGTGGGAGGCAGGGTGGCGCCGTGGCCAACGCCTTCCCACCCCTGCTGCAATTTTACGCGGGTGTTGGCAGCGAGAAACGGCCCACCCGCGCCAGACCAATAAAGGCCTTTAAGTGACCAATTAACTGCCACTTAAGGGCCTCCTGCCACCGGTGCTGGTATTTTACCAGTGGCAGCCGTGAGGCAAAGGCCCCCAGAACACCACCAGGTAAAACCTGGCAGCCTTCTTGCGGGCTGGGGGGTGGGCCCTCCTGCTCGGTCACCCTGTACCCCATGCAGGGCCTCCCCCCACATCCCAACTGCCCCCATTGGAAAACACTCCCCCCACCTCCTAACTGACCCCACTGGTCTTGCTGGGGCCCGGCTGATTGTCCCTAGCAAGGCCCCAAAAACTTACCTGGGTTCCGAGCCGTCCTTCCTCTTGTTACTGTCGGCTGGGTGCTGTCCCAGCAATGGCCACTGCTCTTGGCCCGCTGATTGGCCAGCAGCTCCATTCGGTGGGACTTCCCGCCTCAAGGAGGTGGAACTCCCACCCACGGTCAATTAAGGGCCTGGGGAACGAAAAATCCCGGTGTGGCTCCCCAGGGCCGGCGGAGGCTGGCACTCCACTGACTTTTCGGCCAGTGGGTCCTCCCGCCCAATCTAAAATTCCAGACATTGTGTCCAATTCTGGGTACCACATTTTGGAAAGGATGTGAAGATTTTAGAGGAGGTGCAGAAAAGATTTAC
Organism: Heterodontus francisci; assembly: GCF_036365525.1. Taxonomy (NCBI): domain Eukaryota; kingdom Metazoa; phylum Chordata; class Chondrichthyes; order Heterodontiformes; family Heterodontidae; genus Heterodontus; species Heterodontus francisci. Next base: position 11,943,532 of record NC_090393.1, read on the forward strand.
AAGAATGCGTCCAGGGGTGAGGGAGTTCAGTTACGTGGATAGATCGGAGAAGCTGAGGTTCCTCTTCTTAGAAAAGAACAATTTGAGAGGAGATTTGATAGAGGTGTTCAAAATCATGAGGGGTCTGGGTGGAGAGAAACTGTTCCTAATGGCAGAAAAGTCAAGAACCAGAGGACACTGATTTAAGATGAATGGCAAAAGAACCAATGGTGACGGAAAGAAGAACTCTTTAATGCAACAACTGGTTAGGATCTAGAACGCACTGCCTGAGAGGGTGGTGGAAGCAGATTAAATTGTGGCTTTCACAATGGAATTGGATACGCACCTGAAGAGAAAAAATTTGCAGGGCTACGGGGAAAAGGCGGTGGAGTGGAACTAGCTGAGTTGCTTTTGGAGAGAGCCAGCAACAAATGCGTTGGTGCAAACGGCCTTCTTCTGTGATTTTATGGTTCTAAAATCGAGTGGGTATCAAATTCTGTTGATGATACCAAACTGGGAGGAGCGGCAAAGCACAAAAAAAGGACGAATGTATGTGGACTAAATATGTTAGGAGAATGGGCAGATAATTGGCAGACACAGTTTCGTACATACAACTTTGAGGTAATACATTCCAGAAGCAGGAATAAAGGATAGAAATATACCTTTAAAAGTAAAGTTCTCTATGCAATGGGAAAGCTAAAGGTATTTAGTGTTCAGGCACAAAAGTTACTAAACTGATTGGATCTTTACAAAAGTAATTGAGAAGGTCAAGGAGATTTGGTGGTTTATAGGCTAAGGGCATTAACTATAAAAGTAGAGAGGTCCTGATATTCTGTACAATAAAATGGAGTACGGGAACATATGTGCTTTTCTGGGTCTTTGTGAAAACTTTACAGGGTGTTGGTGAGGCCGCACCTGGAGAATTGCGTACAATTTTGGTCCCTGTATTTAAGGAAGAATATACTAGCATTGGAGGCAGTTCAGAAAAGGTTCACTAGGCTGATTCCTGGGATGATGGAGTTGTCTTATCAAGAACAGCTAAACAGGTTAGGCCTTTATTCATTGGAATTTAGAAGAATGAGCGGTGAGCTGATTGAAACATATAAGATTTTAAGGGGGCTTGACAGGGTAAATGTTGAGAATATGTTTCCACTGGTGGGGGAATCTCGAACTAGGGGACATAGTTACAGAATAAGGGGACACTCATTTAAAACTGAGATGCAAAGAAATTTCTTCTCTCAGAGGGTGGTGAATCTTTGGAATTCTCTACCTCAGAGAGTTGTGGAGGCTAGGTCACTAAATGTATTTAAGGGGGAGGTAGATAGATTTTTGAAATCTCGGGGAGTCGAGGCCCGAAAGAGAAGTTGAGGCCTGGGACTGATCAGCCATGATCTTACTGAATGGTGGGGCAGGCTTGAGGGGCTGAATGGCCTACTCCTGCTCCTATTTCTTATGTTCATATGTTCTTTAGAGTCCCATTATAACCACTCTGCTTTTGCAGGAAACTTCTCTGATCTCCATATTTATGCAGGCCATTACCTCATCAGTGCGATCAGTAGGTCTGTAGTCAACTCACACTAAAATCTTGCACCTTTTTCTGTTCTTCAGTTCTACCTACAGAGTTTCTGCTGCCTGCTCACCCTTACTGATAGTCCCTCTTTCTAAGCTGTATTAGTGCCTTTTAGCAATATTGCTCCTTCACCTCCTTTTCTAATTTCCCTGTCTTTTCTGAAGACCTATAATATTTATCTTCCAGTCAAACCCAGTTTGTAGCCAGGTGGCAGCGATGACCATTATATAATAGCCTTTAAGCCAGATTTGCCTTTATAATTCATTTGATTTATCCCTGATGTTAACTGCATTTGTAAATAAAATCTTATTTGGGCAACAGACCAAACCCTACCTTTTCGGCCTGACGCTTTTATCTCACGCTTTTTTTTTTAACCTAACCACACTTCTTTAATATTGCTCCTGTTGTATTTATATTAATTATTTTGTTATTATTTTCAAACATATTTTCTGGGCTTGGCTCCCTAATGCATCAGCCACATCTGGAATACTGTGTGCATCAGAAATATCAATCAGGATGAGGGGCCCAAGCTACCAGGAAAGGCTGGGGCAACTATGAGCTGTATGCTCTTCAAACACAGAAAATTGAAGGAAGATGTCGTTGGAAGTGCTCAAGACGATAAAAATAGACGAAGTAAATATAGGTTATTTCCACTGGTAGGTACATTAAAGAAACAAGCGCATGATCTCAATATAAGCACTCGGCACACAAAGGGGGAAGAGACTTTCTCAAGCAGGGGTATCGGGATGTGGAATGCTTTGCCACAAGTGGTGGTCGATGTTAAATTACAACCTTCAAAAGGTACTGGGTAATTATTAAGAATATGAAAGGACTGGGGAGATAGGAGGGCAATGTGACTGCATATAACCAGCCCATGAGAATGGCTTTAATTCAATGAGGAAAAGAGGACTGAGAGGTTTCCTGCAGTCCCAAGATGTCTACATGTCTCAGTGTGGTCTGAGCAATGCTTCGTAAAACCTCTTCATAATCTCTGTAGACTTATGAGGGTACATTTAACAAGGTGCGGCCCCCAGTGTGGAGCCTTGCTTGAGAGGACCACGGATCTGATGATAGGGCATGGAGCTCAGAGTGCCCAATTCATGGAAGTCCCAATTTTCCAGTCATTCATTTTAAAAATAAAATGGCAAACTCATGAACCAGGATCCCCGGAACCTCCATGCCCGATCCTGTGATCCGCAGTTCAGATGGCTGTACTGGCAGCCTTGCCTTGCAACATGTACCTGTACTGTACTGTTACTTAGCTACATTGTCCAACGATTCAATTTCAATTGTCTCTCCACATTACCTTCTCATTGAAAGTGACGTGTCTACTCCCAGGACCATATCTTGCTGGAAGATCACATTGGTTGGAATTTCCGCTATTTACATTTTTTGTAACATTCTCAAAGAAGGTTGACGAAGTGTGTTAAGCAAGATCTTTCACTGCATAACCAATTCAATACCATCTTCTGGAGTGAATCACAATTCTGTAATCTTTGTAACATAATTTTTTTCCACTTTGCTCGCTTGTAATTCCATGATTTTACGCTGCAAGTTTCAAGTATTCAGCTAAAGGCACTTCATGTATCCTTTACTTTCAGTAATATGAGTCTCTTTATATTTGTTTACTTTACCAAAATGTATTTTTTTTTTAAATCTTACCATCCTTCAAGTCAGCTGTGTCAGTCGTGAGACAATGTGCTGTCCCTGAGAAAGAAGGTTGTAGGTTCAAGTTCCACCTCAGAGATAAGCAGAAAATCTAAGCTGACACTTCAGTGAGGGAGTGCTGCATTGTTGGCGGTGCCGGGTTTCGGATGAGATGCTAACGCAAGGCCCAGCCTGCTCTTTCAGGTGGATGTAAAAGTTCCCATGACACTATTTGAAGAGCAGGGGAGTTATCCTTGGTGCTCTCGACAATATTTATCGCACAGTCATCATCACTAAATTGGCTGCTGAATTTCCTACAGTACAACGTAACTACACTTCAAAAAGTAATTCATTGGCTTTAAAGCGTTTTGGAATGTTGTGAAAGGTCTTATATAAATGCAATTTCTTTCATTCAGGTACTGCTTTTTATTGTCAAATTATCTCCCTACCATATCTAATTTTTAAAAAGCCTTAATTTCTTCCTCTAAGATCAGTAGGCCATTGCTTTTTGTTTCTCCAGATACCAGTCAGTATGTTGATTGGTTATTTGAGCCTCATAAAGGAAGGGGATCATAGCCTAACTGCATCCCACCCTCACCCGATGCCAACATGTACACATTCCCGCAGTTATGAGCAGGAGCCTAGCCTGATCTTCACCCTCCCTGGACTATTTGCCACTGACACCCATCATCGTGCCCCTACCGCTGCCTTGACTGAGATTGGTTACCTTGGTACAGACGAAGGATGGCACCTGGGATCTTAGTGTGTATGGGATAGTACACCAACAGGCAGTCCATTGATCTGCAAAGCTATTGAGTGGGCTCACAGAACAGAATTAGCGGAAATACTACAGTGTGGAACACAAGCATTTTACTTACTGTCTGAAACTGTTGAGCAGGAACAGGATGTAGACGTTCTAGTATGTGAGTCTCTGATGATGCAAAGGAAAATAGCACACTAAGGTGTGTAGTGAGGACAATTCAGTGTAAAGCTAAAAGAACTATAATGTCCTTGCGCAATATTTTACTTAGGCCTCATCTGGAATGCTTTTAATTCCTGTCACATGGTGGGTGGCCTGGGAAAGGTTCAAAGAAAGCCAATAGAATGATACTAGTTTAAAAGCACTCACATACCACAGTAGGCTTAAAGAACTGGGTCTTTTCACGTTACAAAGGCCTAAGCTTTGGCAAGGTTTAACTGAAGTCTTTAAAATGGTGAGTGGACTAGACTGTGTCTGTGTGGACAAGTTATTTGAACTAGATAGGTTAGGGCAAACAACGGAATCATGTGCTGAGCAAGCATAGGACTAGGTTAGATGTCAGGAGTTTTTTCTTTACGCAGAAGGTTGTCGACCTATGGAACTAGTCATCAGCTCAAGTGGCGAGTATGGATTTGCTGTAGCAATTCAAAAATAAGCTGGACAAGTTTCTTGTGGCTAAATAACATTGCATACAAAAGGTAGGTTGGACACAGGATATGTACCTCATGGTCACTGTGATCTCCCAAAACTCGTTTTCATCACCTTTAGGAGTTCGGAGAGGAATTTCTATCCATGGATAAAGTCCCGTTCACTCTTCACCCCTGTGCTTATTGAGCTACACTGGCTCCTGGCCTGGCAGTGCCTCGATTTTAAAATTCTCAGCCTTGTGTTCAAATCCTCCCAAGGCCTTACCCACTCCCTGGGCCAGACTTTGAAATCCGTTCAGGGTCCGGATTGGAGGTGGGTGGGTGTGCAATTTGGTCCCGTCGGCCTCCATGCTGGTTTGCCACCATGATCCTGACCCCGAGCCATTTTGAATTTTCAACCATGTTCAGGACAGCGTGGTGGACTCAGGGTGGGAGGGACCTTACCCCACCCCCCCCCCCCCCCCCCCCCCCCCCCCCCCCAGAGCCTTAATGGCTGCCGGGCCACAGCTGGAGGATCATGGCCAGGCAGTTGTGGCAGTTTTAAAAACCAAAACAAACATACCTGGCCTTCTCCCTCACTTCAGATCAGCAGCTCCCACCTCGGCCGGTGGGCCTGTCGATCACTGAGTGCTGGAGGGCCTCCCATTGGCCCCCCAGTGTCAGGAGCCCACCTGCTGTTGCTGATTGGATGGCGAGTCCACTCCCTGGCCTTTAATTGGCTGAGGATTTGCAAACCCCAATGGGAGTGTTTAAAGCATGTCGTGCAGGGTCGGGACCTGGAACCAGACCCAATTTCCGGCCCGACCCTCTGATTGAAAATCCAGCCCCCTATCTCTGTAACCTCCTCCAGCCCTACAATTCTCCATGATATCGGCGTTCCTCCAAATCCTTTTGTGCATCCCCGATCTTCATCAGTCTGCCAGTGGCAGCCGTACCTTCAACTGCTTGGCCCTAAATTCTTTTCCTAAACCTATTTTTCCACCTCTAAGTTGATTCTTGAAACCTACCTCTTTTACCAAGCTTTTGTTCACGTATCCCTAATATCTTTTTATGTGACTTGATGTTAAATTTTATCTGATAACTTTCCTGTGCGGTGCCATGGGACTGTTTTGCAACACTAAAGTCTCTATACAATTGCAAGCTGTTGTTGAATTGCCCTAGCGCTTTTTAATCTCTTTTTCACCTCTCCCAGGAGATTATATGACTGCAAGTGAGAGGGTAGATTGGCAGTCACCATACTGAGTTGTGTAATGATTGTTTGAGACAGGCTCGATGGACCAGTTTTTCCTGTCCCTCTTCTTGCATGTATAAATACTCAATACTCCCCAGCAAGGCAGAACTCATTATGGATATAATCATTGGCATGGACAAACTGAAAGTTCAATCAACTCTTGATCCCTATCTGATGACCCTTGGTCCAAATGTCCACATGTGAGCAAGATTGAGACTTGGCTGTGAGAGTCACAATAGTCTAACACAGTGCACTACCTTGGGTTAACCGTGATGACTGAGCACTTGTGTAGGGTTGTCAACTTTCCAGCATTCCCCTGGAGTCACCAGGAATTGTAGATTGATTTCCAGGACACTGCTGTGAGCAATCAATTATAGAGTCATTTACGGCACAGAGGGAGGCCATTCGGCCCATTGAGTCCATGCTGGCTCTCCACGGAGCTATCCAATCAGTCCCACTCCCCTGCTTGATCTCCGTAGCCCTGAAAGTGGCCATCCAATTTCCTTCTGAAGTCATTGATTGTCTCAGCCTCCACCACCCACTGCGTAAAAAAGTTTTTCCTCACATTCCCCCTGCATCTCCTGCCCAAATCTTCTTTGTTCTCAGGAGAACAATCCCAGTTTTTCCGAGCTAATCTTGTAACTAAAATCTCCCCTCCCTGGAACCATTCTGGTAAATCCCCTCTGCACCCTCTCAAGGACCCTCCCATCCTTCCTAAAGTGTGGTGACCAGAACTGGACACAATACCCCAGCTGGGACCTAACCAGAGCTTTATAAAGATTCAGAATAACTTCCCAGCTTTTGTACTCTGGAGAAAAATCACTGAAACAGTAAAAAAATGGTGTCTTTTTATTTTCTTTGATCACTTTCGCTTATTCGTTATTTTAGAGATGGGAAAAAAGGCTGCTTGACGAAAGTTGAGAAGCATCCAATCAGGTAAAAAAGAGTCTGTTTGCTTCTCGATTGGCTGTGAGTAGGATGGACATGTCGGGCAATGGTGGAGGCAGGGCAGGGGGAGCCGGAGGGTCATGTGATCAAACCTTCAGGAATGCGTCTAACCAGAGTTGGCACCCCTTCGCTTGGGGCAGGCAATGGGCCATACCATAGTGAGTGAGAAGAGGGAGAAGGTTAGAGAGGAAAACAAATATTAAAGCAGCAGAACAGAGGCCTTAAAGGGCATATAGTCCTGAGAAGACTACGGATCCAATTGACTTTGTGTCAATGGCATTCTGCAATTAGTCTCGGATAAATGTTCAATACAGCCTGGGTGACTCTCCCTCCAATTTCTCCTCCCCTTCTGTAAGGAGAGAGAGTCCTTGTGCTCTATTGCAAAGAGCTGGCGGGGTTTGGGGTCATTTATTAAACTAACTGGCTGCTAGAGAAGGCTTTGCTTGTTTTTTTTTCTCAATGAGCCCAGTAAAAGTATGACATAGGGTTGCCAACCCTCCAGGATTGTCCTGGAGTCTCCAGGAATTGAACATTAATCACCTGAACTCTGCAGCGGGGAACGTATCAGAGATGGGGATAATGACTGACTGACAGTCAGGAATCATCTAACTGTGGAATGAAGAGCCTTTTTGCTTTCCATTTTGCATTTTGATGAAAGGTCAGCTCTGTTTCTGTCTTCACAGATGCTGCCAGACCTGCTGAGTATTTCCAGCCTTTTCTGTTTTTATTTCATATTTTCAGCATCTGCAGTAATTTGCTTTTGTCTTTTCGCTTTCTAATTGGCCATGGGAAGGAGGCGGCACTGCGAGGATCGGTGTGTCTGGCAACCAATGGTGGGAGAGTGGGGGCGGGGTGATTGGAGGCAGGAGATCATGTGATGAAGCCTCCCGGAATACATTCAACCAGAGCTGGCAAACCAGTATGTGTACTGTCCAGGGCGCTAGCATTTAATTGCCCTCAGGATCCTTTCATTGTCATTAACTGGAGATGTGCTCTTGATGTAGTGTGGAAGGTACTATTATTACAGTAATAATAAAAACATATGTACAGCTTCTGCATTCGTGGAGTGGAAATGAACTGAACCAGTTGGGTTCGATTGTTCCTAGGGATTTCAGCTGGTTTATCACTCCTGCTCCGCACATTAATTAATTACAGGAACTAACTTCGTCAACAAGAGATGAAACCGGGCACAGTGCCAGGTGCTGGCACAAAAATGTCCCCAGGCCCTCTCTTACTTCAATTACACTCCATAATGAGCTGCTCTTCATTAACAATGAAAGTGCCAGTTTATACTAATTAACATTAAATTAAGAGTCAAATTTCACCTCCTATAAACCTGTGACACTAAATACTATTCAAGCGGTATTGATGCATTAATTAGATCTTTTTTTTAACTTAAACTTGCAATATACTATAAGTCAATTATTATGAGACTTTACTCCTCAGTTGTGATAGCCTTCTTATCATTACTTTCAGTAAGGTGTAAAAATATCCTATATTATTGCTGAATATTTGCTAGACCTCTAGATTCTGCTTACTTACACTGAACAGGAGATTACATGGCTATGGGTACTTATGGGTGGGGGAGGCTGACGGAGGGAAGAGTTGTTCAGTCATATAGCTCTGGCTATAATGGTATGTGGGGAGGGATTGATGGAGCCCCTGGTCTCCTGCCCCACTAATTTTGTATGTTCATGGCCCTGTGGTGTTCTCAGGTTATGACCAAAATGTTTACAACATGTACAAATTCTCTGTGATGAATGACATTGTGCTTGCATTCCTGAAAGTGTAAAGACAATTGAAATTCTCCTTCTCTTGTTCCTTTGATTAAAGTATCAGCCATGGCTCAGTAGGTCGCACCCTTACCTTTAAGAGGAAAAGGTTGAGTGTTCCAATCCTACTCCAAATACTTGAGTGCAAAATCTGGGCTGACACTCCCAGTGCAGTACTGAGGGAGTGCTGCACTGTCAGAGGTTAAACCAAAGCCCTATCTGCTTTCTCAGCTGGTTGTAAAAGATCCCATAGCACTGTTCCACAGAACAGTAGTGCAGTTCTCCCTAGTGTCTTGGCCAACATTTATCCTTCAATTAAAATCACTAAAGAAAATTATCTATTCATTATCACATTGCTCTGCACAAATGGACTGTTGCTTTTTCTACATTACAACAGTGACTGCAGTTCAAAAGTATTTAATTGGCTGTAAAGCATTTTGGTATGACCTGCAGTCATGAAAGGGGCTATATAAATGCATATCTTTCTTTTCTTTTAAAGTGTTTATTTCAGCGGAACAACCTAGCTGAAGCCCATAGAAAAGAAACCGAAAGTCTTGTTTGTATATAGTTTTTAATGTCTCTCATCAAATGTCACATAGTACTTCAGATATAATGATTTACTCTGGAGGCACAGTTAATTGTTGAAGCAAGCATGGCAACCATTTTTCACAAAGCAAGATCCCACAATCCTAGAAAATCCAGTTAATCTGATTTGGTGGTGGATTATTGAAGGCAATGCGCTGGAAAGAAAGAATTTGCATTTCTATAGCATCCTTCATCACATCAGAGCACCCTAAACTGCCTCACCACCAATGACATATTGAGGACCCCTTAAAGAAATTGATCACTGCCAAGTGAAGCAGCTGGCCTGGAATATTTAGATGTGCCCACGGCGCACACTCAGACTAACGTCTATCCCAATCTGCTTTTTCTGGTGGTATTGTTTGGCGAATGAATATTGGCCAGGACACACCAGTGGAACTCCCCCCTCTTCTTTCAAATGTGCGATGGGATCTTTTACATCTACATGATGGGCCTTGAATTAACATCTCATCCAGAAGACAGCCTTTCCTCAGTACACCTAGAGTTCCCACTCAAGCCCTGGAGCAGGGCTTACAACTGCAACATTCTGACTCAGAGCCAAGAGTGCTACAGCTGAGCCATGCCAAGACTTTGAAGGCTTTACATTGGCATCCTGGAATGTTCTGGTCAAGTTGAACCTGGTCCGCTCAGCCTTCAGCTTTATTAGTGCTGCGGCATTGATCACCGTTGAGAGTGAAATGATAATGAAACACTAAATCTGTCCATGTTGTGTGCTTGAGCAACATGCTAGAGCATGCCAGGAGTTCAAAAATAAAACACATGTTTTAGTTTAAGCTTCGCACTGACAGGAACATGAATACTGGCCTAAGCAGTGTGCAAACCATTGCAAGACCCAGCAAGTCGGTTGCAGGAGGGAAGGAAACAGTGTAGCAGCAGAGATATCTTCACAGCACAGTAAATCTGATATTGAGTACTGTGTCCAGTTCTGGGCACTACACCTTCGGAAGGATATATTGGCCATGGAGGGAGAGCAGTGTAGATTTAACAGAATGACACCTGGACTCCAAGGGTTAAATTATGAGAACAGATTACACAAAATAGGATTGTATTCCCTGGGATTTAGATATTAAGGGCTGACTTGATTGAATCTTTCAAAATATTAAGGGGAACTGGTAAGGTAGATAGTGAGAAACTATTTCATCAAGTTCCAGAGTCTAGGACCAGGGGGCCTTTCAGTACTTCTGCACACAAAGGGTGGGAGAAGTTTGGAACTTTCTTCTACAAATGGCAATTAATGCTAGATTAATTGTTAAATTTAAAACTGAGATTGATAGATTTTTGTTAACCAAAGGTATTAAGGGATATGGGGGAAAGGCGGGAATATGGAATTAAATCACAGATCAGCTATGATCCTATGAAGGGAGGAACAGGCTCGAGGGGCTGAATGGCCTCCTCCTCTTCCTATGTTCCTATACTGAGTCTACCAGGGTTTCTATTGGTAGGAATCAACATTTATCAGACATACTTTTACTTGAAGTCTTGAAAAAGGTCGGTTTGCTTTCTAGTTTTTATAAATCAGCAATGGATTTTATTTTGCCTGCTCGATTTTTTCCTATTTGCAACTATAAGATGAGGTATCGCAACATGCTTGGCTGCACCTTCTCTCCGGTTGCAGCTGTCACATCCCCATGGCATTCCTAACTCTAGTTGCTTACACTGTTTTGTTTCCTTTTGCTCCACCTTGAGCCTTGCTGTTCTCTCCCTTTGTGTCTTCTGCTGCACGCTTAGCCTCTCTACTGAGCTCCCGTTATCATTATCTCCACTCTGTTCCTATCCTGACCCCTCTTTTTCATACCAACGCTCCTTGATATCAACATGTATGTATGTGTTAAACAAGAAAGAAAGAACTTGCATTTATATAGCACATTTCATGACCTCAGGTTGTCCCAACGTGCTTTACAGCCAATGAAGTAGTTTTGAAGTGTAGTCACTGGTGTATTGTAGGAAACACAGCAGCCAATGTAGGGGACAGCAAGCTCCCACAAACCGTTTTAGTTTTAGAGATACAGCACTGAAACAGGCCCTTCGGCCCACCGAGTCTGTGCCGACCATCAACCACCCATTTATATACTAATCCTACACTAATTCCATATTCCTACCACATCCCCACCTATCCTTCTATTTCCCTACCACCTACCTATACTAGGGACAATTTATAATGGCCAATTTACCTATCAACCTGCAAGTCTTTGGCATGTGGGAGGAAACCGGAGCACCCGGAGGAAACCCACGCAGACACAGGGAGAACTTGCAAACTCCACACAGGCAGTACCCAGAACCGAACCCGGGTCGCTGGAGCTGTGAGGCTGTGGTGCTAACCACTGCGCCACTGTGATAATAACAAGATAATCTGTTTTAGTGATGGTTGTTGAGGGATAAATATTGACAAGGACACCAGAGAGAAGTCCCCTGCTCCTCTTTAATATAGTGTGGCAGAATTGTTTACATGCACCTGAGAGAACCGATGAGATCTTGGTTTAAGGTGTCATCTGAAAGACGGCACCTCTGACAGTGCAGCACGCCTTTAGTACTGCACTTAGTACTCAAGCCTAAATTGTGTGCTGATGCTTAAGAAGACACAATAGAAGTTTAATACAAGTCAAAGATCACTGAAAATGTTACTGATGCACTCATATGTTACTTCTGTGCCTTTTTCAAGCATGAGTTTGTGACTTGGAAAGAGAAAATAACCCCAGTAGAAAACTATATCCGTCTAATGACAGTCTGAGGCCTGTTTCTTCAAGCCCAATTTTTTTTTTTGCTTTATGCTTCTGACAACAAACTTTTTTTTTCTCACCCACTATCTTTTTTCTTCTTACATTTCTCTCTTGACTCACGCTGTGTTTTATCTCCATAGGTACTGGCAATGCTCCAACACTTTGTTCAAATGCCCATTCTTCAGTTGGGTTATATCACTCTCAAGCCACATTCCATCCTCACCAGAGGTCCTCAAGCACCCGTTTCCATCAGAGATTGAGTCTACACTTAGCAACTGAGCATGGAGTTTTAAAATTCAACTCCAGTTATCTTGATTTTAAATTATCTTTTACGATTTGCCTAATTGATGACAACAGGTGATGTACCTGCCAGCAATGAAGGACACCAAAAAATTTCAAATGTCAGGAGCCAATTTGAGTAGCAGTATTACCGTGAGTTGCACGATTTTGGTACACAATACAATGGTTCTTTTTCATTCGCCATTTAACAGTGAGTCTCTCTTCTGTGACTTTTTTTACTTCTATCAGTTCCTTTCCTGTCACTCGCAAGTCTCCTGCCAATTAATCCAGTATCCCTTTACTCTAAATATGTGCCCCAGGAAGAGTCAGTGTCTTCCAGAGGAGAAGGAAAATTTAGATTGAAAACAGTACAGAAATATGAGGACGTCTTCAGAGCAGGGGGTATGGGGGTAACAGATTAACTGCAAAACGGCTGCTGCCAGCAACACACAAAAGGAGTTGGTGATGAAAGCATTTGTATGTCATTTCAAAACAGTTTCAAAGTTATCAAGGAACACACAAAAAAGCACCCAGCCAGTTAAATGATGGGAATGTAAGGAGAGTTTTTTTTTTGTTCATTTATAGTCAATAGGTGAAAATTCTAAACCTTGGGTGTCTAAAAGCAATTGATTTTCTCTGTTGCGGGAACTTGGATTGAATTGTAATCTATGTGTACCCGCAGGAAGAAGTAACACCCACCTGGTGTGAACTTTGACACACCATAACTTATTAATAGGCAAGTAATATCAGATCTGTTGGCAACATACACCTTGAAAACCCCCAGGCAGGCTCTTGAAGATTATGGCCCTTTGTAAGAGCCGTTTAATTTAACTACTTATAGAAAGAGTTACTTATAGACTACTTATAGATTTGAATTTATGTCGTGCCTTTGCAATCTCCGGATGTCCCAAAGCACTTTACAACCAATGGAGTACTTTTGAAATGTAGTCACTGTTGTAAAATAGGAAACACAGCAGCTAATTTGCACACCATTAGGTCCCACAAACAGCAATGTATTAATGAAAAGATAACATGTTCTTTTAGTGATGTTTGTTGAGAGATAAGTATTAGCTCAGGACAGCAGGGGAAACTTCCCTGCTCTTCTTCAATATTGTGCCATGGGATCTTTTATGTCCACCTGACAGGTCAGATGGATCCTTGCTTTAATGTCTCATCCAAAGCACGGTTATTATTGTTGCCGACATGTTCAAGGGTGGCTACAAGAAAGTAGGTTTTGAAAATGTTGCCCTGCCTGAGGGTTCTCAAGGTGTATGTTGCCAACATATCGGTATTACTTGCCTATTAATAAGTTATGGTGTGTCAAAATTCAAATGAACAAAATAATAATATAAACGAACAAAAAAAGTCTATCCTTACATTCTTATCGTTTAACTGGCTGGGTGCTTTTTTTGTGTGTTCCTTGATAACTTTGAAACTTTTTTGAAATGACATGCAAATACTTTCATCACCAACTCCTTTTGTGTGTTGTTGGCAGCAACCATTTTGCAGTTAATCGACTTCCCCATACGCATTGCTCTGAAGACATGCTCATATTTCTATTTTTATTTTTTAATCCAAATTTCCTTCTCTGGAAGACACTGACTCTTCCTGGGGCACCGTTTCACAGCACATCTGCTGGATGAATAAGGTCCAACTAACTTGCCCTCTCCCATCCTGATTGTTGCATGATATAACGATAATAGAGTTGTTGACTAATCATAGAAATCAATCTCTATCAATTAATCTACAGCAAACCCAGACATGAGTTGAGTAAAATGTCCAAATGGAGAGCTTTGTGAACAATAGGTCCAAAGTCACCTACTCCTGCCAAGCACGCTCCATTCACCATACTTCATGTCTCAAATTACTGCTGCACTGTATCCCAAAATGTTATTTTCTGAAAGAAATCTAATTTGCATTTGAATGAATCAATATTTCTTCTACGGTCTTCCTAGTGAGCCTGTTCCACTCACTCACTGAAACATTGGTCGAGAATTTAACTCATTTATCATAGAACCATAGAATGGTTACAGCACAGAAGGAGGTCATTCAGCCCTTCATGTCTGTGCTGGCTCTCTGCAACAAAGATCAACAAAGGGTTACTAAAAAAAAAATAAAAAGAGCAAAGGTAAATTATGAAAGAAAACCAGCGCAAAATATAAAAACGGATAGCAAAAGCTTCAATAAGTATATAAAAGGGAAGAGAGTAGCTAAAGTGAATGTTGGTCCGTTGGAGGATGAGACTGGGGAGTTAATAGAAGGGAACACAGAAATGGCAGAGATACTAAATCAGTATTTTGCTTCAGTTTTCACGGTGGAGGACACTAGTACCATCCCAATAGTAACAGGTAATGCAGAGGTTATAGAAAGGGAGGAACTTAGAACAATCATCATTACTAGGGAAAAAGTACTGAGCAAACTATTGGGGTTGAAGGCAAATAAGTCCCCAGGGCCTGGTGGCCTACATCCTAGGGTCTTAAAGGAAGTGGCAATGGAGATAGTGGATCCATTGGTTATAATATTCCAAAATTCTCTGGATATGGGAAAGGTTCCAATGGATTGGAAAAAAGTTAATGTAACGCCATTATTCAAAAAGGGAGGGAGGCAGAAAGTAGGAAACTATAGACCAGTTAGTTTAACATCTGTCATTGGGAAATTGTTAGAATCCATTATTAAGGAAGTAATGACAGGACATTTAGAAAGTCAAAACGCAATCCATCAGAGTCAGCATGGTTTTATGAAGGGTAAATCGTGTTTGACTAATTTGCTAGAGTTCTTCAAAGCTGGAACAAGCAAAGTGGATAATGGGGATCCTGTAGATGTAGTTTATCTGGACTTCCAGAAGGCATTTGAGAAGGTGCCACACAAAATGTTAATACACAAGGTAAGTTCACATGGGGTTAGGGGCAATTTATTAGCTTGGATAGAGGATTGGCAAAAAGACTGAAATAAAAACAGAGAGTGCTGGAAATACTCAGCAGGTCTGGCAGCACCTGCGGAGGAGAGAAGCAGTTAACGTTTCAGGTCTATGAACTTTCATCAGATTTCCGATTTCCAGCATCCGCAGTATTTTGATTTGATTTTATTGTGAAAGACTGCCCAGGTATGCCCTCAAAGCAAAATCTGGCAATCCTCAGCCAACAGAGCAATCAACTGCCTTATGAAATCAGCTTATCTCTGCGTACGGTGTTCAAAAACTAAATTGAGATGATGTAACATTAATGTGCACTCCCCTTGAACTAATCAATGTACAACAATCCTGAAAAGGAGAGGGGTGCGGGAAAGGTGGGTGGGCAAGGAAATAAAATGCTGCAGAAAATTCTCTCATCAAGCGAAACCTCTGCTTAAAGTGTCACTGTGTCATCTTCAAACCCACTAACTCTCCCAAAAAAACCTTTTAGCTTCCAACAGTACGTTATGAAAGGAGTTGTCAAACGGCATTTTCAAGTGTACAGAAAAGTCTCAGTCTCTCCTGCCACTAGCAAAACTGAAACCACTACAATTAGCAACTTGGATGTTTTGCATTTTGTTTCTAAAAATCAAGTTGGAGAAAGACGCTGTTTTTGCAAACTCAGCAACAGAGAAATAACTAGCACAATCAATTTACTTAAAACCGCCCGCTCCAGAAAGAGTCCGATTTTCCGAAGAAGAAAGAATTTATTACAAAAGTATTTTCAACACAGAAACAGGCCATTTGGCCCAACAGGTCCACGTTGGTGCTTCTGCTCCACATGAGCCTGTTTTCGTTTCGGAACAGAAGTAAATCGCAAAGAGATCATATTTCCACTTGATAGCCCAGGTAAAAGTGAATATGCAGCATAATTAAAAAGTAAAGAAGTTTTGAACGATGGGTTGCTTTGGGGAAGGACTCTGCACTTGTCAAGGGCCACTGATTAAAAAGCACAGAAAAAGTTGAAAGCCACTAGGAAATTCCCAAATAAAAGACTGTACAGCACATGCCAATCATGAACTATTCTGGAAGCTGTTCCCAAATTCATTAAGACTGCACTTTGTCTAAACTAGGCAGCAGGAAACTTCACTGACTCAGTAGTTAGAATGGTTGTCCTACTCAGTGATTTAAAGTTAAGCTCATGTCCTACTGAACCCACATCAGCTTTAGATAGGTCCCGGGTGAAGCACTCTTGTTTTTATCATGAGAACTTTCCCAGCTTGGGGGAGAATAATTACAGTTGATGTTCCACACCCAGTCAGTCAGCTTTTCATTAGAACAAAAGCACTTCACAGAGTTTGTTTTTGCTGCAGCTGTTCCACAACTTCTCCTAAGCTTCGGGTGACTAGGGTAGCGATGGGCACAGAACTGACACTTGACAGGCAGGAACCTGAGGGGAAAAAGAACAAAATAGGGTGGGACCGAAAAATACAACAATGAGAAATGAAGAGCCAGGGAACAAAATATCAAAAGGTACTCATGTTCAGGCGAACCCATGTGCAAGTCAACTTATCCCTGCACGTTCCACCCAATATAATTCTCTGCCACCTCCCTCCCAGTCACTGCAGCTGTACAAACAAGGGGCAAGTGGTAGTAAACATGCTGCCATCATTGGGAACATCTAGTGAACACCACTAATAAGCTATTTTTGAAGCGTGCTCACTTATTACTATGTTGGCACCGTGGCTGCCCATAGTCTGCAAACAGTAAAGCAGATGGACAAATCTGTTCACCTATTTTTGGTGGAGAAAGCAGAGTTCAGAATGGGGCAGGGACAGGACTCACCACAATGAACTACAATACCACTTATTGCAGTGACCCACATATTAGACCATCCCCTATCCAAATGTCTACTCATATATACACAACAGAATCAGAGAGGTAGAACATTAAAAACTTAAACATGCTATCTTTTAAAGACCTTTCACTCACATTCATGATTAGAATCTCCAATGCTAGTTAAAGTGACTGCAAGAAGAGTTTTAAAAAAAACAAACTTGAACTGAGCAATTTCACCCTCGTGGGACAGGAATCTCAGGTTGGAGGTGCACTGCCACTTACTGCAAGGAGGAGAAGTCCACAGGGACTGCTTCAGTCAGAATCCGGTTTTGCTTAATTCGGCCTTTCTTGACGAACCAGCTGGACTGGTCCTCGGCAAGATTTGTATACGGGCTGGTGTAAAACATGTGGTAGGGCTGGCCCCAATTCTGCACGGTGCACCATTGCTCAATGCAGTGCAAAACACATAGTTCAGCCCGAGGATTAAGTCGTGCAACTGAAATGGGCATGGATTGTCAATAAATTCTTACTTTGCTGCGAGCTTTAGGGAAAGTAATCTCAGGATTGCTACCAGTGCCACGTGATAGTCAGAGTAGAAATGAAAGAATAGTCAGGATGAATGCGTGGCTTGAGAGATGGTGCAGGAGGGAGGGGTTCAGATTTTTGGGACATTGGGACCGGTTCTGGGGGAGGTGGGACTATTACAAATTGGACGGTCTACACCTGGGCCGGACTGGAACCAATGTCCTTGGGGGTGCTTTTGCTAATGCTGTTGGGGAGGGTTTAAACTAACGTGGCAGGGGGATGGGAACCAAATGAGGTCAGTGGACAGTATGGAGGTAGTAACTAAAGCCTGAAAGGAACTAGATAATGAAGTCAGCGTGACTAAGGGAAAGAGTAGGCAGGGAGCAGATGATGAACGCAAAGGGACTGGTGGTCTGAGGTGCATTTGTTTTAATGCAAGAAGTGTAGTAGGTAAGGCAGATGAACTTAGGGCTTGGATTAGTACCTGGGAGTATGATGTTATTGCTATTACTGAGACTTGGTTGAGGGAAGGGCATGATTGGCAACTAAATATCCCAGGATACCGATGCTTCAGGCAGGATAGAGAGGGAGGTAAAAGGGGTGAAGGAGTTGCATTACTGGTCAAAGAGGATATCACAGCTGTGCTGAAGGAAGGCACTATGGAGGACTCGAGCTGTGAGGCAATATGGGCAGAACTCAGAAATAGGAAGGGTGCGGTAACAATGTTGGGGCTGTACTACAGGCCTCCCAACAGCGAGCGTGAGATAGAGGTACAAATATGTAAACAGATTATGGAAAGATGTAGGAGCAACAGGGTGGTGGTGATAGGAGATTTTAATTTTCCCAACATTGACTGGGATTCACTTAGTGTTGGAGGTCTAGATGGAGCAGAATTTGTAAGGAGCATCCAGGAGGGCTTTCTAGAGCAGTATGTAAATAGTCCAACTCGGGAAGAGGCCATACTGGACCTGGTGTTGGGGAATGAGCCCGGCCAGGTGGTTGAAGTTTCAGTAGGGGACTACTTTGGGAATAGTGATCACAATTCCGTAAGTTTTAGAATACTCATGGACAAAGACGAGAGTGGTCCTAAAGGAAGAGTGCTAAATTGGGGGAAGGCAAACTATACCAAAATTCGGCAGGAGCTGGGGAATGTAGATTGGGAGCAGCTGTTTGAAGGTAAATCCACATGTGATATGTGGGAGGCTTTTAAAGAGAGGTTGATTAGCGTGCAGGAGAGACATATTCCTGTGAAAATGAAGGATAGAAATGGCAAGATTAGGGAACCATGGATGACAGGTGAAATTGTGAGACTAGCTAAGAGGAAAAAGGAAGCATGCATAAGGTCTAGGCGGCTGAAGAAAGACGAAGCTTTGAAAGAATATCGGGATTGTAGGCGCATTCTGAAACGAGGAATTAAGAGGGCGAAAAGGGGTCATGAAATATCTTTAGCAAACAGGGTTAAGGAATATCCCAAAGCCTTTTATTCATATATAAGGAGCAAGAGGGTAACTAGAGAAAGGATTGGCCCACTCAAGGACAAAGGAGGAAAGTTATGCGTGGAGTCAGAGAAAGTGGGTGAGATTCAAAACGAGTACTTTGCATCGGTAATCACCGAGGAGAGGGACATGACGGATGTTGAGGTTAGGGACAGATGTTAGATTACTCTAGGTCAAGTCGGCATAAAGAGGGAGGAAGTGTTGGGTATTCTAAAAGGCATTAAGGTGGACATGTCCCCAGGTCCGGATGGGATCTATCCCAGGTTACTGTGGGAAGCGAGAGAGGAAATAGCTGGGGCCTTAACAGATATCTTTGCAACATCCTTAAACACGGGTGAGGTCCCGGAGGACTGGAGAATTGCTAATGTTGTCCCCTTGTTTAAGAAGGGTAGCAGGGATAATCCAGGTAATTATAGATCGGTGAGCCTGACGTCAGTGGTAGGGAAGCTGCTGGAGAAGATACTGAGGGATAGGATCTATTCCCATTTGGAAGAAAATGGGCTTATCAGTGATAGGCAACATGGTTTTGTGCAGGGAAGGTCATGTCTTACCAACTTAATAGAATTCTTTGAGGAAGTGACAAAGTTGATTGATGAGGGAAGGGCTGTAGATGTCATATACATGGACTTCAGTAAGGCGTTTGATAAGGTTCCCCATGGTAGGCTGATGGAGAAAGTGAAGGCACATGGGGTCCAAGGTGTACTAGCTAGATGGATAAAGAACTGGCTGGGCAACAGGAGACAGAGAGTAGCAGTGGAAGGGAGTTTCTCAAAATGGAGACGTGTAACCAGTGGTGTTCCATAGGGATCCATGCTGGGACCACTGTTGTTTGTGATATACATAAATGATTTGGAGGAAAGTATAGGTGGTCTGATTAGCAAGTTTGCAGACGACACTAAGATTGGTGGAGTAGCAGATAGTGAAGGGGACTGTCAGAGAATACAGCAGAATATAGATAGATTGGAGAGTTGGGCAGAGAAATGGCAGATGGAGTTCAATCAGGGCAAATGCGAGGTGATGCATTTTGGAAGATCCAATTCAAGAGTGAACTATACAGTAAATGGAAAAGTCCTGGGGAAAATTGATGTACAGAGAGATTTGGGTGTTCAGGTCCATTGTTCCCTGAAGGTGGCAACGCAGGTCAATAGAGTGGTCAAGAAGGCATACGGCATGCTTTCCTTCATCGGACAGGGTATTGAGTACAAGAGTTGGCAGGTCATGTTACAGTCGTATAGGGCTTTGGTTCGGCCACATTTGGAATACTGTGTGCAGTTCTGGTCGCCACATTACCAAAAGGATGTGGATGCTTTGGAGAGGGTGCAGAGGAGGTTCACCAGGATGTTGCCTGGTATGGAGGGCGCTAGCTATGAAGAGAGGTTGAGTAGATTAGGATTATTTTCATTAGAAAGATGGAGGTTGAGGGGGGACCTGATTGAGGTGTACAAAATCATGAGAGGTATAGACAGGGTGGATAGCAAGAAGCTTTTTCCCAGAGTGGGGGATTCAATTACTAGGGGACACGAGTTCAAAGTGAAAGGGGAAAAGTTTAGGGGGGATATGCGTGGAAAGTTCTTTACGCAGAGGGTGGTGGGTGCTTGGAACGCGTTGCCAGCGGAGGTGGTAGACGCGGGCACGATAGCGTCTTTTAAGATGTATCTAGACAGATACATGAATGGGCAGGAAGTAAAGAGATACAGACCCTTAGAAAATAGGCGACAGGTTTAGATAGAGGATCTGGATCGGCGTAGGCTTGGAGGGCCGAAGGGCCTGTTCCTGTGCTGTAATTTTCTTTGTTCTTTGAAAGCTATGTGGGAGTAATTGTGCAATCATCTGGATGGGAGGATTTTGCTTCTGTTCTGAAGAAAGATCATTGACCTGAAATGTTAACACTGCTGCTCCCTCTACTGAAACTGCCTGACCTGCTGAGTGTTCTCAGCTTTTATTTCACATTCCCAGCATCCGCAGCTTTGTTCTACTTTGGCTTTCCACTCTCGTGGTTGCTTGTCCTACACGCTACAAACAAAAATAATTAGAGACATTTGGGAATTGCGGAAGTCTCACAATGATTACCCATCCCTACAAGTTTTCCACAGCTTCTCGAGCACTGTTTTGGTTGGGGGGGGGGGAGGGGGGGTGGTGTGCAAGGCTGGCAGACCAGTGCTCTCTCCATTCTTTCCTATAGTCTGTATTGGACCTGTCCGAGGACTATCTAGGAAGCCCCCCACCAACACCCCGTCCGCAGGCTACAATGACAATTATATGAACCCTCAAAAAAAAATCTAAGCCCCAGATGCCAGAAGATTGAAGTTTGCATCCTTTTTATTGCAGGGGACTGTCAGCAGAGGAAATGCTGAATGAGTGCTGTCAATTTCCAAGTAAATTACCAACAGGAAATGCAAAGGTGTTGACTTCCAAGAGGTACAGGTGTTCACCTGCCTGGTGGTTGGTGGTGGTGGGGATGGCTTTGCTTTTAACTTGCATTCAACTTGAAGGCCGAGTTATTAAATGGGGTAGTTAGAGGATAAAAGCTTCATGATCATGACAGATGGAAAACCCCGGGATCACTTGCACTCAACAGGAATCTTAGTAATTTTAGTATCAAAGAAGAAAAGGTGAGGAACATAATCTGTCCCTGGAGCAAGTGAAATTTTCTCTTCGAAGGAAATAGTTTGTCTCTTCAGCGCTGAAAGTCCCCCAGAATGAAGTCAACAAAATGCCTGGTAGCATGCGTGTCGAGATCATTTCGCATGACCCAGCTGTTGTCCTTCAAAGTAACTGTGGGAAAGACACACACAGGGAAATGGAAGGGAATGAAGAGACAGAAAGTTACTAGAGCTAATGCAGCACCTCAAGTGATTTCTGTCAGCTATACAGGCCCACGTGCACTCTCCAGTCCTCAGACATAGAGAGGATGTTTCCTCTTGTGGGGCAATCTAGAATGAGAGGTCATAGTTTTAGGATAAGGGGTAGCAGATTTAAAACAGAGATGAGGAGAAATTACTTCTCTCAAAGGATCGTGAGTCTGTGGAATTCACTACCCCAGAGTGCGGTGGATGCCGGGACATTGAGTAAATTTAAGGAGGAGATAGACAGATTTTTAATTAGTAATGGGTTGAAGGGTTATGGAGAATGGGCAGGAAAGTGGAGTTGAGGCCGAGATGAGATCAGCCGTGATTGTATTGAATGGCGGAGCAGGCTCGAGGGCTGAATTGCCTACTCCTGCTCCTAGTTCTTATGTTCTTCTTATGTTCTCACCTACTTCCAATGCCCCGCCCTTTCTTCATAACCCTGCAAATTTTTCTCTTCAAATAATGATCTAAATACTCTTTTGAAAGCCACGACTGAATCTGCCTCCACCACACTCTTGGGCAGTGCTTTCCAGATCATAACCACTCACTGCGTAAAGAAGTTTTCCACATGTCGCCTTTGGCTCTTCCAAGGAGCAGGCCTGAAGGGCTGAATGGCCTACTCCTGCTCCTATTTTCTATGTTTCAAACTATTCCCTTGCACAGAGTTAAAATTGGGCCCAATTGTTTCTGCAGATTGGTTTTGAGTGCAGGCCATATCCCCTGGTTCTGTTCTGGACAAGGTGAAAGAGTTTGTCACTGTCAACATTATCTCTTCCCTTTAGGTACCTTCTTCAGATAGTCATACTTCTTGTGCAAACTCTACAGTGAGTGTTGGTGAGCTATTCCATAGAGATCATGACAGTCAAGCACAGTAACAACTATCATCTATATAGTAAAATATATAAGGTGTTTCACAGGAGTGTTATCCAACATTTGGTACTGAGCCACTTAAGGAGATATTAGGACAGGTGACTAAAATTCTATCCTGACATTCATTCAGCTATGCCCATCAGGAGTGGGAACCCTGGGCTGATGTTACTTTCTTTCCCTAGGTCACTTGTAACACCCCAATTTGCCAGCTAGGTATCACCTAACCCCACATGGACCTTCTGGTGAGAAAGGCTCTGCACCATACCAGGTGGTATAGAAATGCTGATCATAATGGGAATTCATCAACTGGGACCATGTGCCTGCAGCCTGAGTACGAAGAAAATTGAAGTTTTTGGCAGTTACGAAACTTTTGCAGCAGTCACATTCATTAATCAATCGTAACTCAGAGATGGGCATAAAAACGGGTTTTATTGTAGCTATTAATTTTGTTACTTTCAACAGTATTAGTTACAAATTACACCAGACAGTGCATTGATCACAATTCATGACAAAGGGTCAAGATTTTATCCTTACATTTTAATCCAGGCATTTTAAAGCATTCACCCTTCTCACTTCGAGTTTTAATTGGACTTAGAGATTCATTATGTAACTGCCCAGAATAAAAGATACACAATGTGAATGCACTTTGTGTGACAATTTTTTTAAATGTTTTTAATATTAATGTGATCAACAGCCAATGGACACGAATACAAACTAAAATTAGCCTTTGTTTTAGAATGCTCAGATCCCCCCTAGTATGAATGGTGTGGGGAGTGGACAAAAATTGGCTGAGTCCACATATCTGTCCAAAGTCGCAGCGTTACCACCCGGTGACCTTCCGCCTCCATTGACTTTGAAGTTGGCCGACTCTTCCACTTCAGTTGGACGGGCAGGGCGAGGGCCTCAATCAAATGGCTCTGGCTCATTTTTTTAAATTCATTCATGGGATGTGGGAGTCGCTGGATAGGCCAGCATTTGTTGCCAATCCCGAATTACCTATGAGAAGGTTAGGGGCGGCGCAGTGGTTAGCACCGCAGCCTCACAGCTCCAGCAACTCGGGTTCGGTTCTGGGTACTGCCTGTGCGAAGTTTGCAAGTTCTCCCTGTGACAGCGTGGGTTTCTGCCGGGTGCTCTGGTTTCCTCCCACACCCAAAGACTTGCAGGTTGATAGGTAAATTGGCCATTATAAATAGCCCCTAGTGTAGGTAGGAGAATGGTGGGGATGTGGTAGGAAACATGGGATAAATGGGCGGTTGTTGGTTGGCACAGACTCGGTGGGCCAAAGGGCCTGTTTCAGTGCTATATCTCTAAATAAAATAAATAAATAAAGGTGGTGGTGAGCCATCTTCATGAACCATTGCAGTCCATCTGGTGCGGCTATAGCCACAGTGCTGTTCGGGAGGGAGTTCTAGGAGTTTGACCCAGCAACAGTGAAGGAACGGCAATATAGTTCCAGGTCAGGATGGTGTGTGGCTTGGAGCGGAACTTGCAGGTGGTGGTGTTCCCATGCATCTGTTGCCCTTGTCCTTCTAGGTGGTAGAGGTCAAGGGCTTGGACGGTGCTGTAGATGGAGCTTTGGTGAGTTGCTGCAGTGCATCTTGTAGATAGTGCACATTGCTGCCACTATGCGCCAGTGGTGGAGGGAGCGAATGTTTAAGTTGGTGGATGGGGTGCTGAGTAAGTGTCCTGGGTGGTTTCAAATTTCTTCGAGTGTTGTTGGAGCTGCACTCATGCAGGCAAGTGGAGAGTATTCGATCACACTCCTGACTTGTGCCTTGTAGATGGTGGACAGGCTTTGGGGAGACAGGTGAGTTACTCGTTGGCCCCTCTATGCTCCACTCAAACCTCAATGGTCAAAAGGGCAGCCAGTGTGGAAGAAAGAATTATAAAGAACTAATTCAATTAAGAGGTGGAATTGGAAAAAAAAGCACAGCAGCATTATAAATACACAGCCAGTAAGCATCTAAAGCTATTTTGGGACTGAGATTGCTTGTTAAAAATAACAGGAATCCTGAATAGATGCTGTTATATTTTCAGCACTGCAAGATGGTTTACAACTCATAGGGAAAAGGGAGGAGTGGGGGAGAGTGGAAGCTGAGTAGGCTTGCATACTTAAATGGCAGCAGATGACTGTTGAACACAGGACTTTGAAATATGCTTTGGTTGTGCATTTGTTAGCATTGCCTTGTCAGCGACTCTGTCTCGTTCAAAACTGGTAATCCCATAACAGGTCAAGGGTTGAAATCCCTGTTTGGGAGCTTTATTCTCAGTATCTACCTTGGACGTCTGGGCAGTGGTTTTGAGATAATGCAAAACATTTTGTAAAGATAGCACCAGCACAACATTTTTTTTTTTTTTAAAAGAGTAGACAGTTCTTGTTGCATCTTCAATCTTTTGACTGCACTTTTAAAAATATAAAGGTCTGTTACCTCTCTGCGTTTATTATTGCACTTTACCAATGAGTCATTTAGTGCAGCAGTCACCACGTTACTGATGTCAGCTTTCCTTAGAATCTGCAAACTAGACAGGAACAATGTGACTAATATTACATTTCTCCAAAAAGGACTCATATTGCAACATACCAGGAGCTCTGAACTCAGCACTTGTGCCCAGACAATACCTTTGAAACAGGTCAGGATGAAACATTTTCTTGGTCATCAATGCCATTCTTCACATAATCTGGCCCATTCTGAATCAAAGGATGAGCAAGAAATTGCTGTTCGCTGTAGACTTATTCTTTTTAATAATTGGTCAGATCACACTAATAGCTGCTGATGAGCACTGTACAAACTAGATTAACTTGTACATTAACAAAGGCCCTCTGCTCAAGCCAGAATGGTTACTTGAGTGTATGCATGTGAGAGAAGCTGCATGATTGTAGGACACCAGCTGATAAGCTCCACAGAAATCCCGCTCCCTGTTAAACCATTTCAAATAGGGTAAAACCTGGACAAAAGAGCTGAACTCAAGAGGTGAGGTGAGAGTGACTGCCCTTGACATCAAGGCAGCATTTGACCGAGTATGGCATCAAGGAGCCCTAGCAAAACTGAGGTCAATGGGAATCAGGGGGAAAACCCTCCGCTGGCTGGAGTCATACCTAGCGCAAAGGAAGATGCTTGTGGTTGTTGGAGGTCAATCATCTGAGCTCCAGGACATCACTGCAGGAGTACCTCAGGGTAGTGTCCTAGGCCCATCCATCTTCAGCTGCTTCATCAATGACCTTCCTTCAATCACAAGGTCAGAAGTGGGGATGTTCGCTGATGATTGCACAATGTTCAGCACCATTCGCAATTCCTCAGATACTGAAGCAGTCTGTGTAGAAATGCAGCAAGACCTGGACAATATCCAGGCTTGGGCTGATAAGTGGCAAGTAACATTCGCGCCACACAAGTGCCAGGCAATGACCATCTCCAACAAAAGAGAATCTAACCATCTCCCCTTGACATTCAACGGCATTACGATCGCTGAATCCCCCACTATCAACATCCTAGGGGCTACCATTGACCGAAAACTGAACTGGAGTAGCTATATAAATACCGTGGCTACAAGAGCAGGTCAGAGGCTAGGAATCCTGAGGCGAGTAACTCACCTCCTGACTCTTCAAAGCCTGTCCACCAGCAACAAGGCACAAGTCAGGAGTGTGATGGAATACTCTCCACTTGCCTGGATGAGTGCAGCTCCAACAACACTCAAGAAGCTTGACACCATCCAGGACAAAGCGGCCCACTTGATTGGCACCCCATCTACAAACATTCACTCCCTCCACCACCGACGTACAGTGGCAGCAGTGTGTACCATCTACAAGATGCACTGCAGCAATGCATCAAGGCTCCTTCGACAGCACCTTCCAAACCCGCGACCTCTACCAATTGGAAGGACAAGGGCAGCAAATACATGGGAACACCACCACCTGCAAGTTCCCCTCCAAGTCACACACCATCCTGACTTGGAACTGTATCACCCTTCCTTCACTGTCGCTGGGTCAAAATCCTGGAACTCCCTTCCTAACAGCACTGTGGATGTACCTACCTCACATGGACTGCAGCGGTTCAAGAAGGCAGCTCACCACCACCTTCTCAAGGGCAATTAGGGATGGGCATTAAATGCTGGCCTAGCCAGTGACACCGATAACCTGTATTGAATTTTTAAAAAAAATTGAGCTATGAGATTTTTATGGCTGCCTGAGAGAGCAGATGGTGCCTTAGGTTAATGTCTCATTCAAAAGATGGCACTCCCAACAGTGCAGCATTCCCAAACACTACTGGCACTGGAATGTCAGCCTGGGAAATGGAATGCTTCCCAATTCTGGCCCTCAGTGTAAGCACCAGGCACTTCCAGGTCAGGCAAACCACATCCAGATCTAGAGTAAAAATCTTTCTATTTTGCCTCAGCCCTAAACTTAAAAGAGCATCCCCACTACAGCAGTGTGACATTCTTCCCATTTTATTCACTAGGAACTGGATTGAGAATGTCCAAACTTTTTCACAAAATACCCTTACAGGCAGCTGACCCAGTGCACTTGCATCCATCCAGTCTGGGCTAGATTTGAACTCTGATCTCAGTGGTGAAAAATCAACAGCTAGCCCACCTTGTCAGACAGTTCCCATACAAGTACTTTACTTAAGTCAAAACATGTACTGCGCAGTGCCAAAGTCTGATGATATTCAATATTTATCCAACTTTACATTATGATGGGGACAAAAATGGTTCCTACAGGATGAAGGTGGCAGGGACCATTCGTGGCTACTTACCAATTGCCAGTATAGCCATTATGCAGAGACATTAGCAACCTGGCAAAGCAAACACTCGGATCACTGCAGCACCAGCTAGATTTATTTTTATTTACAGATTATAGCACTGAAACAGGCCCTTCGGCCCTCAGAGTCTGTGCCAACCAACAACCACCTATTTATACTAATCCTACATTAATCCCATATTCCCTACCACATCCCCACCACCTACCTACACTTGGGGCAATTTACAAATCAACCTGCAAGTCTTTGGCTGTGGGAGGAAACCGGAGCACCCGGCGGAAACCCACGCAGTCACAGGGAGAACTTGCAAACTCCGCACAGGCAGTACCCAGAACCGAACCCGGGTCGCTGGAGCTGTGAGGCTGCGGTGCTAGCCACTGCTCCACTATGCCGCAGTGGAGTTTTAAATTTGACTAATAAAATTGATCAGTCAGGAAATGCTGGGCCACAAACAGCAGAAGAAAAAGAAAAATCAATCGAGCTACAGATTTGAAATAGAGGAGGGTTTTGGGACTGGGATAAAGGGATTGTCCTGCGAGGAGGGCGATATTCCCTAGAATTTAGATGAATGAGAAATGATCTCAGTGAAACATATAAAATTGTTAAGGGGCCTGTTCGGGTAGATGATTTCCCTGGTTGGCAAATCTAGAATGAGGGGGGGGGGGGGGGGGGGGCGGGGGTGTCTCAGACTCAGAATAAGGGGTCGGTCATTTAGGACTCAGATGAGGAGAAATTTCTTCAAAGGGTTGTGAATCTTTGGAATTCTTCACTGCAGAGAGCTGTGGATGCTCAGTCATTGAGTATATTCAAGATACAAGTAAAATAGATTTTTGGATACTAAGGGGATTACGGGATATGGGGTTAGTGTGGGAAGGTGGAGTTGAGGTAGAGAATTAGCCATGATCCTACTGAATGGTACAGCAGGGTCAAAGGGTTGAATGGCCTACTCTTGCTCCCATTTCTTATGTTCTTAAAGGAGAGGTCAAAAGGAATATTGGTTTGGCTTGGTGGTAGCACTCCCACTCGTCTCAGATGTTCAAAGCCCCAGTGCAGGACTTGAGCACGATTTGTAGGCTAACACTTTGGTACAGTATTGAGGGAATGTTGCACTGTCTGTTCGGGTGGATGCAATGGTAGTATTAAGAGTCAGAAAGTTCTCACTGTTGTCCTGTCCAACAATTACCCCTCACCAATACCAGCAAATACCAGGCCAACCCTCATTTGCTGTTTGTAGGACCGTACTGTGTGTAAAATGCCTGCTGCATTTGCCTCAAAAAAAAGTGACTGCACTTCAAAAGTAATTTGATGGCTATGGAGAACCTTGAGGCATCCAGAGCCATACAAGCTGCAAGGTAAATGCAAGTTTGTTCTTTCTTTCAAAGACTGAATTTGGGGGGGGGGGGGGGGGGGGGTGGTGGGTAACAGTAGTGTTGATGTTGATCATTGATGTGGGATTTTAAATGACAAAATGTCATTATGGGACAAAAACAACATTGTGTTACAACGCTGCAGGTGGTTTGCAACAAGGCTGTGGGTGTAAAAATGGTGCAGAATCATTTGCTTCAGTCTTCATTTAGAGTACAACGCCTGGCTCCTTCAGTAACGGTTTAAAACGAGAGTGCCAATCAATAGGACTCAAATTGGACTGTTGCAAACATGCTGATTCAACTGCACAACATGCTCGAAGCTGCCAAGGAAGGGCCAAAAAACACTCTCACTCCACATCTTGGCAGTAATTGAATACCATCTAGTTTCTGGGTCAAGTAGAGGCAAGTGCTGAGAAAGCACATTATAAATGGATCTGTCCAATCTAAACACAATGTGATTGTCTGATGGGAGCTACCAGAAGACAAAAGTACTTTTATTTCTGTCAATTTTTAAACTTGTCCAAAATAGGATGCAGAGCACAGATTAGAATTTTCTATATCTATTGTTTTCTTTTGGAATATAGGTAGAGCAGGATGATACCAGTGATGCGAAACTACAGTTAAGACAGACTGTAAACATTCAGACATAATATCACAAGAGCAGAGAAAACCAAGCCCAGGTTTAATTGAGGTTTTAAAATTATGAACAGTTATGATAGCATGAAGAGGAAAAGACCACTCTGTTGTGCTAGGGAGCCAGTGACAGAAGGTCATTAATGATGTGAAGACAGAGGTTAGGGAGAATTGTGCTTTATGCAGAGTTGCTGGATTATGAAACAACAGGGAATGGTTGAAGCGGAGATCATTCTATCCTTTAAGGGAAAAGTAGATGAACATTTGAAGCAGAGGCAGATACAGGTCCACGGGGCGAGAGCAGCGGGATTGATTTTGGATTGCCCTAACTGGCAAAAACACAATGGTGTCCTCCAGAGCTGCAAGTTCCTATAGAACTACTGAGGAAACATGGGACTTTCTCTTTGATAATTGGTGATGGGCAACAGCTTTGGGAACTCTCACTTTTGGTGGAGTGTGACAATGTTATGGGCACAAAGTGCATGACCACCCCCCACCCCCACAACACCATCCAGAATCTGAACTTTCATAGATCCCAGAACACAAAATACGAGGAAAAACGCCCCTTACTAATAACTCAACTGGACCGATAAAAGAGCCTGTGGCACACCAAACCCAACAGTGGTGCCTGCAGCTCAATGCTTTAGCACTTCTTTTTTCCTGCTGCTTTAACCGAGAACATATCAACAGCACTGCCAGCTATGATGCTGCTAATGTTAAGAGTACGAGATGCACGTGGTTTTCAGTCAAGCTTTTAATGAAAAGATTGTAAAATAACAGTTTCTGATTGCTGTACATTAAGACTGTAACTTTTCTGAATGCTGAGTTCAGCATACAGTTGTTTATTATTTTTATGACACATGACTATTTTGAGCTGCAGAAAATGCAGCCCCAACCTGAATTCAAGCTTTTTTTTTTGCACGAGAAAGTGACTATTTCAGAACACAAAAAAAAAAGATAAATACTGCTACCCAAAGCTACGCAGTGGCAGGATGTGGAATGCTTGCCATGCAATAGCTGAGGATGAATGTGCATTGTGACGAGAAAGAAACACATTGTATTAAATACAACAAACATATTACATCTTCAATGCAAAGCCAAAAAAGAAAAAAAAACATTTGTCCAGTCTTTTGCAAATAATATCTTCACAGGTTATGCGGTTTATGGCTATGTGGCAAGTCTCTGAGATTTTTTTTTCTGAAAAAGGTCCAACTTATACAGCTTTTTGCATATGGAACTGAAAAATAAATGCAAACAGTGTGTACAGAATTCAAAAAAGAAATAAATACATTCATTACTGCAAATACATACATATATATTGATAAAAAGAACACTGTCAAAAAAGTGTTAAGTTTGCACCATTTTTTGTCAGAAAGAAGCATTTTGCTGAGGTCTGAGACTGTCGAAAGTTTACATGTAAACAATGAGATAAATACATAATTTTTTGAGTCACATGAGGTTCTTTTTTTATACTCATTAAAATGTGCTTTGGTTTAAAAATAGTTTCTTTTTTGTGAATTTGGGTATGAGCTTTTTTTTTTTTATACAACTCTGATAACTTTCAAAATAAAAAGAAACACAAAAAGAAACAAAATAAAACATTAACAGGGACAAATGACTACAGCCTATATTCTTTTTTTTGCATGAGCTGCCTAACCTCATTTGAGGCTCTTTGTGTGTATCTGAAAAAAAGTACCCCTTCCCACCCTGCCCCATCAAAATCTTAAATATGAAACTAGTGTTCTGCTTCTCATTAAAATACAGAAAATGTCTTGATACATTACGACATCATATAAATGTAGTTGAGATTACTGCACTGTGCAGGTGCTGAACAATCCCTGAATTATGAACCTTTTATTGTCACAGTTTGGAAAGTTTATCATTTTTCTTTTTTTTTTTAAATTTTCCTTTGAATAAAAATCTATTAACTGCAATTCTACATAACTACTTGAAAGGAAAGCTCCTGTACAATACCTTCGCTGTACACAGACATAATGTCGTACTCATTTTAAGTGCTGAGAACGATACTGCACTCTTATTTGTTTAAGCTGTAATCACTAGTTTAGATCTTTGTTTCATCCCAACATATATATATATATATATATTAAATATATATATTTAAAACAAAAACAAAAAAAGTACTTTGGGAAATAAGGAATGACTATACCTAGACTTGCCCCAGTATCCCTTCTGTAAAACAAAACTGAATATGACCATCTGCTGTCCAAGTCATTTCCATCTCCCCAAAAGCCAAATAAAATCAACTTGGTTCATTTCAGAAAGGGGACCTTTTCCTTTGAATCCCCTCCTTCCCCAGTACCTATACTTGGTTTTACAGGTTAAAAAAGGTATTTTCTATATCATTTGTTGAATTGTCAAATCATTAACAAATAAACATTAAACAAAAAAAACACACAAAAAACCCTAAACCAGCCCTATATATATATATATATATATATATATATATATATACACACACATATTTATATATATATATATTTTGTTAAAAAAAAAAAGCTTTCTGTATCTTCGTATTAGGGCGTTTCGACAGATACTTTGTAAACTTTTTCCAACAAGTTACTTTGGAAAACTGTTCCAATCAAAGCCATCAAACTTCGCCTTTGTGTGCCCCCTGATTCATTACAGTCTTTGTTTCTATGCAGCAATTGAGAATTTGGTTTCGTCAGGAATGTACAGCTAAGAGACAAAAGCTCGTTATCCTCACACCTTGCTGTCCTCACTATAACTTCCGTACCATGCTAACAACAACTGTAGGCCTTTACTGACTAGCAGGCCTATGTAAACACCAGTTTAACCCTTTCCACATCATGCCATTTTTATTCTTCTTCTCTTGGGTTCAGCAGCTCACCAATAAAAAGCTATTGAAAATACAAGCCCCCCCCCCCCCCCCACCCCTTCACTCCTTCCCCACCCTAACCACGGAACTGACCATTAGAATGACTTTTGCGACTTTGACGCAGCTATGACTTTACATGGGTATGGCTCAAAATTTAAAACACGATACACTGATAGATAGTTTGGTCAAGACAGATAAAACATACAAGTCTTATCTGGTCTGGCTTGGAAAAAAATGTCAACCAACATCTGGATAGAACCAAAAAGCTCGGATGGGCAATGTCAAAATGGAAATACTAAATCTTAAATTTATTGTATTATAATTTTTCGAAATATCTACGCCCCCCCCCCCCCTTCCCTTCCATTACTCTTTGACTAACCCTTTTATTTATTTTTTTCTTATCCGTTATCATCGTGAAGAGGTAGCAAGCTGATAAGTTACTTCAACCAGACTTGTTTAGCAAGAGGAGAGGAGCTAAACATGGGACAAAATATAAAGAAAATGTACCTAAAGAAATTGCAGCAAGTCCAGCCTACACCAAATTACCCCAGCTAGATCCCTCAACCTTCCAGCTTAAACATTCACATAAAAATTACAAGGTCCTTACTTTTTTAATAAAACAAGTACCTCTAAGCTTCGAGGAATTTCTCTAAACAACTATTGGAAACTAAAGACCCCTCCCCCGCCTGCCTCTTGCTCGTTCTCCAATCGAAATCGTTAAAGAGGCAGTCCATATGACTATCTTCCTCTGTCGATGGTGGAGAAGCACGTTCTCCCGAAAATTAGGTTTGAGTCTTTGGCTTATGTCGGTGAGGTATGCATTCGCATGTGGCTTATCAGGTTGCGCTGCTGTGTGAACTTCCCACCGCAGACTTGACATTCGTAGGGCTTTTCGCCCGAATGGACCCGCATATGCTCCGTCAGTCGGTACTGCCTGGTGAAGCGCATGCCGCACTCCTCGCAGGCAAAAGGCTTTAGCCCCAGGTGGCTGCGCATGTGCCGCGTCATGGTGCCTCGCTGAGTGAACATTTTACCACAGATGTTGCAGGGGAAGGGCCGCGAGAGCCAGTGGGTCTTCTCGTGCTGCCGCAAGGTCGAGGGGTCCCTGTAGCTCTTCTCACAGACAGAGCACTTGTACGGCCTGGAGTCGTTGGGGTAAGGCAGGTTTTGCGCGGCCAGGCCATCCGCTTCATCCTTGATATACAGGTCCTCTTCCGTGTGCGTCTCCACATGGGCATTGAGCTGCTCTGAGCTGGGGAAGCCTTTGCCGCAGGGGATGCACACGTAGAGGTTGTCGCCGTACACCACCGGCTCGAAGCCGTCCTGGCCTGGTCTGTAGGTGTGGGCGCTGGGCTGCCCGCTCTCCTCCTCGCTTTGGCCGCTGTCGTCACTGCACTCTTTCCCGTTTTCCTCCTCTTCCTCCTCCTTGCAGTGCATCGCGTGGTCAAAATGGTGGCTTGAATCGCGCTCCAACGATTTGGCTAGAGGACCCATAATGACACCGTTCATGACTGAGGCACTCTCCTCCCTACAGTTCACACTTTCCTGCCTGTTAAATATCTTCTCTTGTTTTATCCACCCTGTGTTACGACCAGAGAGGCGAAAGCTCTTGGACTGCCCAGTGTCAGCCAGGTTCTGGTTGTCAGTAATGTCATTCCTATCTGTGGAC
This sequence comes from Heterodontus francisci, assembly GCF_036365525.1. Lineage (NCBI taxonomy): Eukaryota > Metazoa > Chordata > Chondrichthyes > Heterodontiformes > Heterodontidae > Heterodontus > Heterodontus francisci. Next base: position 11,977,434 of record NC_090393.1, read on the forward strand.
TCGCTGTTCTCTGATTTATGAGGGTTCATGGCGTTGTCTTCAAAGGAGGCACTGTTGGTTGCAGAAACAGAGGCAGAATGTGGAGATCCTTGGTTGCACTCACCAAGCTGCATGTCTTCCTGAGACATGTGAGGAGGGACTGAAGGGCTTTTCTTGGATAGGTCGAGACCCAGCATTTGCTCCTGCTCCCCACTATTGTTGGTGCCATTAGTATTGCTGCTTTTGCTGGTTCCGCTGTTTTGGCTGTGAGAATGTGAATTTCCTTTGTTTGAGCTAGCGATGTACAATTCTTCTCCAGTCACCTCCACCCTATGCAGTTCCCCTGCCTGCTGTCTCGTGAGACCCTCGGGTGACCCCGAATAGCGTGTATGGATAACTGGAGCGGAGGAAAGTCTATGGCCTCTCCCGAGCTTCCCGGGGTTGGGGCTGACCAGCTTGCCGTGCAAAGTCTTTCCGTTGCGTTTCATCTTCTTCCTGCAAAGAGCGGCGAGATCGTGAAGCTGGAGGTAGCTGGCTGCTGTTAAGAGGGCGTTAAAATTCTGCTCGCTGGCTTGATCAGTTACCAGGAGCTTCCCGGTGTAGATGAAATCCAGAATCTGTCGGAAGATGGTGGCACTGACCATATCGGTGTCCAGGTTGATCAAGTTGTCATGAAGCACAAGGGACTTGAAGTACATGCTGCTCGCTGCCAGGATATTCTTGTGGGCACGGAACAGGGCATTTTCCACCACTATGATGACATCGCAGAAGAACCCTTTGCTTCTCTGTTGGTTTAGCTGCAGCAGCAGTTGTTTGGCGTGATTTGGGAGTTCCATTTCCACCTCTGATTCCTCAAACTTTAACCACCTGGATAAGGAGGAGAGAAAAATAAAATATGTTTAAAGGAATTACAAAAAACATTTAAAAGATTGTTTGTGTCATTTTCCCAATTGCTACCTGCTCATCTAGGCTTCGACAAGGAAGGCTGTGCCTTTTTTTGCAAGGTCAGTGCGCACGAGATGTGCTAGTTTGTCCCCAGGCATTGCAACTCACACGAATATCTTGACTGGCTATCTCCCCAAAAAAAAATCAGTCGGAAACCATGGTTTATAAACAAAACCAAAAATGATCAGGGAGGGTGGACGGGAGCCAATTTATGGTCACTAAGTTGACAATGGATTTTGGGGTGGGGCAGGTGAAAGCACCCTAGAAACTCACTCCATGGTGCCTTCCACCCACTGCCCAGGACCTGTAACTACACCCTTACAGCCAACTGTTTATATAAAAGGATTTTACCCTTCCTAATGTTGACATAGACACTTTCAAATGTTGACATAAATGCATGACCAGAATCCGACACAACAAGGAGTCAAACAGGATGTCGTCTGCCACTTAGTACGTATTGAGACCTGCAGCTTTCTGCCAATACCTGGAAGAGAAGCTATCTTGCAGGAAACCAACATGCTAATACACCTTACACATCTAGTTCTTATGCAAGAAAAACTTTTTTCATTGCCGGTTCTCTATGTTTTGTATAAATTTAGATTAGAAGGTTTCTCAGCTTTTCTTTGGGGGGTGGGGGGGGTGGTGAATATTTGGAATTGGAAGCTTTAAACCTAGCAGTGCCTTGCCTTTGAATGAGATGTTAAAGAGATCCCACGATCTAGCAGTGGCTTTCACAATGAGCAGCCTGAAACGGAAGTCAAGATATCGAGCACAAGGTTCAAGGCCTACTGCAGGACTTGAGGACTTAATCTATGACACTTCAGTGGAGCATGTCAATCTCTCTGCGGCCTTTAGTTCAGTCAACCACATCAACCTCCTTCAATGCATCTCTATCATCTTCTTCATCAAGCTCAGTGAGACTACCCTTGTTTGCTTCCATCTTACCTATCTGACCGCTTTCAGAGCATCTCCAGCAATGGCTACTCTTCCTGCCCTGTACTGTTCCACACACACCGCCCATTTAATTCTGATTATGGCTTTGTGAAGTGCTTTGGGACTTTAGTTTTAATGTTAAAAACACTAAGTGTGAAACTTGTAGTTGTTATTATTGAGGGAGTGCTGCATTGTTGGAGGTGCCTTGCCTTTGAATGGGATGCTCAAGAAATCCCACTATTAGATGGATGTGAAAAAAAACCATGGCACTTTTCCAAAGAGGGAAACATTCTCAGTGTCCAGATCAGCATCCAGCCATCAACTAACAGAGCAAATTCACTGATCATTTACTTCATTGCTATAGGACCTGGCTAAGTTCAAATTGGCCAGTGCCTTGCCTACATAACTGTGATTATGCCTCAGAAGTAATTCAAGGGCTGTAAAGCAGTTTAGCAAGTCCTGCAGAAATGACAAGGTAGGATATAAATGCACGGCATTTCTTTGCTTTGCGTGAAGTGCTTTGAGACCTTTCTAAGGCATGTGATGAGGTGCTTTATAAATGAATAAAAGTCCTTTTCTTTAACACCCAAAGCTATAAGCTGCACATGGAAAGAAACCCTAGTGATAGGTTACGGTGAAATATTTGTATGTTGTGCAGTTATGACTTCCAAGATATATAAAATAAATGTTAAGATTCAGTTTCAAGAGCAGCAGTTTGAATGTATATAGTGTCTTTAATATAGTAAAATGTCCCCAGGCACTTCACAGAAGTGTTATTCAAACAAAATTTGACATGCCAGGAGATATTAGGGCAGTTGAAAAGGTAGGTTTTAAGGAATGTTGTAAAGGAGGAAAGTGAGGAAGAGGGGTTTAGGGAAGGAATTCTAGAGCTTAGGGTGTTGGCACCTGAAGGAAGGGCTATCGATGGTGAAGCAATTAAAATTGGGGATCCTGAAGAGGCCAGAATTGGAGGAGTGCAGGTATCTCAGAATGTTGGAGGCCTGGTGGAGATTACAGAGATAGGGAGAGTTGTAGCCATAGAGAGATCTGAAAATGAGGACGAGTGTTTTATAAAGCAAGGCAATGCTCGACTGGGAGCCGATATATCCAGCGAGCATAGGGGTGATGAGTGAACAGGGCTTGGTGGCAGTTAGGACATACCCAAAACTCTGTTAGCTATCTTCAAGATTACGTAGGGTAGATCATGGAAGGCTGGCCAGGAGTGCGTTGGAATAGTCAAGCCTCGAGATAACAAAAGCACGAATGAGGGTTTCAACAGCAGATTAGCTGAGGCAGGGACGGAACCAGATGGTGTTACGGAGGTGGAAATAAGTGGTCTTAGTGATTCAGTTTCAGTCAGGTAAAAGCATAGTTCAGCAGCAAACTTTATGCTGCTCAAGATCATGCAAATACACAATGAATAAAACAAAAGCAAGCATCGATTTACTCAGAATAAAAATGCTTTTCATAACCAATCAAAAAAAACTTTTGTTTCATCGGATTTGATATACCTTTCTTTGGCCTCCTTGTCTCGAGAGACAATGGATAAGCGCCTGGAGGTGGTCAGTGGTTTGTGAAGCAGCGCCTGGAGTGGCTATAAAAGGCCAATTCTAGAGTGACAGGCTCTTCCACAGGTGCTGCAGAGAAATTTGTTTGTCAGGGCTGTTACACAGTTGGCTCTCCCCTTGCGCCTCTGTCTTTTTTCCTGCCAACTACTAAGTCTCTTCGACTTGCCACATTTTAGCCCTGTCTTTATGGCTGCCCGCCAGCCATAAGTCAGATATACCACCACAATGAAAAGCCTTGTGTTTTCATAGCACTGTTCCACCTCTCGAAACATTTCAAACTGCTGCAGACAGTGACTGCAATGTTGGCAAATGTGGCATCCACTGTGCACAGCAAAATCCAACAAGCAACCACATGACTGAGCAACTAACCTACTTTTCTTCTGTGGTCATATTGGTTGAGGGAAGAATGTTGGCCAGGAAATCAGATATCATCACATAAATTAAAACAAAAACATAAAATGCTGAAACACTCAAGTTAGACAGCGACCCCGGAGAGATGCTGCCCGACTTGTTGAGCATTTGCAGCATTTCTGTTTTTAAAGGGGATTTCCAGCATCCACATTCGTACCAGAAATCTTGGCTCTCCCAAGGTAGCACTGAGAGATCTTTTATGGCTGTCCCCTCCCTCCCGTACCCACCCCCCAGTCTGACAACTAGAACAGTCTTACAGCCTCATCACTAGAACAGCACCTCAAATGATGCTGCATTGCCCAGTACTGTCCCAGCCTAGATTTGCAAGCTGAAGCTGCATCTGAATCAACAACCTTCATGCTCAATTTATTACACTGGATTTTACAGCAAACAAACAGGCTATTCGGCCCGACAGATCCGTGTCACCATTTATGCTTCTCACGAGCCTCCTCCCACTTTACCTCATCAACATATCAAAGCATGCCGAGATTGATCATGTTCCATCCCACTCCTCCAACATACACACATTTATTTTCCAGAGCGTTTACAGGATAGAAGTTAGCAGCTGTTTTCCCTTTCCTGAAGACTGGGAAAGTGGGGGGGAGGGGGGGGGCGGGTGCAGACCCTGTGGGGCACCTTTTCAAACTGCAGTCATTAGTCAAGATCTGTGTGTTTTTAACCCTTTTATAGTGCTAGCTCATGCTTCCTGCTGAGTCAGGTTTGCTCTGTCAAAGATGAACATACACTTTGGTGCAGAGTTGAGTTGGTGGCTGAAGTAAAGAACATTTAGAATTGGTACTCTCACTGACTACACTTACACTGTAATAAAAAAGGTTACACTAGCTGGCCATCCTCGCCATGTTTCTTCACGAATGCAATCAATGAACTTTCAGCAACATCAGTCCCCCTTGCATATAATCTTGTATTCACCCTGCCTCACAAGAGGGACATCAAACACAGGGATTGTTACTTTGTTTTTAGCATTTTTAATGCGTGCGAAAAGTTAAAAAGGTTGCCCAACCATTAAAGCATACCAGACATTTTGTCAGCCTAAAAATATGACAAGCGTCGCCTGAGGAGGAAATCAAATCAGCAACTCAAAAGTATTTTTTAAAAAGTAATACTGAGCCCTGATGTGCTATCAGGGATTTAGGAAGTCATTTAGAAAGCATAGGATTTCGTGAAGATTTTTATAATTGTAAGTCCATAAGAATGCACACACATCACACACAAAACACTCAGAAGTCAACAGCTGAAAAATAAAATGCTCAAAAAGGTTCCTCTCATCTTTAATGCTTTGAATGAACCGTAAATTTGCACAAATTTGCAAAAATGCACAAAGAAGCCTGAAGCACGATCTAGCTGTTGAACTTCTGCCAACACAAGCTGATCAATCAAAAGGCTTCATGTCTCTAGTAGAACAACTGGATCACATGGTTAATAGACAGGGAGAGACAGCGAGTGCTCTTGTCAAAACGCATTCGGTTGCCCACAAGAAACACAAAAACAGTCCAAAGATTCCTCTTAAGAGTTTCACCAAACAAGTCGCAGCTGAATACTTTTATCTAAGTGTAGAAATCTCTCTCTCTCACACATGCACACTAGACATAAATATATATTTACATATAAAAAACATTTATATAAAAATATGCACAACATATTTAATATATACACATAACGCACCTAAAAGACTTGCATGTATATAGCGCCTTTCATGACGACAGGATATCCCCAAGCATTTCAGTCAGTTAGTCACTGTTGTAATGTAGGAGACATGGCAGCCAATCTGCGCACAGCAAGCTCCCACAAACAGCAACGCGATAATGACCAAATAGTCTGTTTTTTGTGATGTGGATTATGGGGATAAATATCGACCAGGTCACCCCTGTTCTTCTTCGGAGTAGTGCCATGGGATCTTTTACGTCCACCTGAGGGGGCAGACGGGGCCTCTGCTTAACATCTCATCCAAAAGGCGGTACCACTGACAGTCCAGCACTCCATTACTGCATTGGAATACCAGCCTTGATTTTTGTGCTCAAGTCCCCGGAGCGGGTCTTGAACCCACAACTTTCTAACTCAGCGGTGAGAGTGCTGAGCCACATATATCAGAGTGCAACTTATACAGTAAATGGCAGAACCCTTAGGAGTATTGAAAGGCAGAGAGATCTGGGCGTACAGGTCCACAGGTCACTGAAAGTGGCAACGCAGGTGGATAAGGTAGTCAAGAATGCATACGGCATGCTTGCCTTCATCGGTTGGGGCATAGAGTATAAAAATCGACAAGTCATGTTGCAGCTGTACAGAACCTTAGTTAGGCCACACTTAGAATATTGCGTGCAATTCTAGTCGCCACACTACCAGAAGGACGTGGAGGCTTTGGAGAGGGTACAGAAGAGGTTTACCAGGATGTTGCCTGGTCTGGAGGGCATTAGCTATGAGAAGAGGTTGGATAAACTCGAATTGTTTTCACTGGAATGACGGAGGTGGAGGGGCGACATGATAGAGGTTTACAAAGTTATGAGCAGCATGGACAGAGTGGATAGTCAGAAGCTTTTTCCCAGGGTGGAAGAGTCAGTTACTGAGGGACATAGGTTTAAGGTGAGAGGGGCAAAGTTTAGAGGGGATGTGCGAGGCAAGTTCTTTACACAGAGGGTGGTGAGTGCCTGGAACTTGCTGCTGGGGGAGATGGTGGAAGCAGGTACGATAGCGACGTTTAAGAGGCATCTTGACAAATACATGAATAGGATGGGAGTAGAGGGATACGGCCCCCGGAAGTGCAGAAGGTTTTAGTTTAGGCAGGCATCAAGATCGGCGCAGGCTTGGAGGGCCGAATGACCTGTTCCTGTGCTGTACTGTTCTTTGTTCACTTTTCCTTCCATTTCAATGCAAATCTTAATACTTCAACATTGTAATGAAGTTAGTATTCACATCTCTGAAGTACCTTGGGACTGCTATATAAAACGTAATCACATGACGTGAATGGAGCGGGGAAGAAAAACAATTTAGAGAAAAGGTGACAAATGTGTGCAGTCAGTTGTCGAAGTTGATAATACTGAAATGCTTTTTTAAAAAAAAGGCACCAAAGCAAAATAGGTTAATTATTAATATGCATGGATTATCACACTGCAAAATGCATCCGCTACTCCTTTCAGTGTCCGGCAGGTCAGTTTCCCAGATACCACTAACTTAATAAATTTGAATTTGGTAATTCTACTTCCAAATTATTTGCTGTTAAGTTTGTCTGTGGCATGTTCAACCCCGCGCTTTTCTTTGTTGCCAGGCAATTAAAGTATTAGGAAAATTTACCACTATTTTTCTGTTGTAGTTATCATGAGTAACTGACAGTAATTATGCATTTGAATGTGCACCAAAGTATACCCAACAGCAAGTTTGGTATATTAATACTTTGAAGGGAGATATTCAACTTTCAATCTGAGTATGAAGGAATTATTGCCTAAAATTCACAAGGCTGCAGAGTCAACAGCTTTGAAAAAAATGTTACTGCTCTGCCATAGTGACAGGTGGGGAAAAATACACCTGCTATTCCGTATAAAAACATGGGAGTTTTGCTGAAAACCCCATTAGTCCACCCAGCCACAAGCACTGGTCTCCTCTGGTCGACCAGTATAATTAATCTGCTGCTGAAACCTTCGCCCGTGTGTCAAATTCCGCCATGGCTTTGCCCCTCCGATCTTTGTAACTTCCTACAACCCTCAGATCTCTGGCCTACTCCAGTTCTGGCTTCTTGCGCATCACTCCTCCATTGACGACAGTGCCATCAGCTGCCTTGGCCAGAGCTCTGGATATTCCCTCCCTAAACCTCTCCCGCTCCTTAAAACCTCCCTTTTTTCCTGTCCTAATACCCCCTTAGGTGGCAGGGCATCAAATTTTGTTCGATAAAGCTTCTGTGAAACGTCTTGGGATGTTTTACTACACTGAAGGTGCTATTGCTGAGCCCTCCCCACCCCACAACAGAGGTCTCTAAAGCCAAGAGCTGCAAGCAGGTTTTCCAAAAGTCTCCTGGCTGATAGAAGAGGCTGGGGATCCCAGATTCAAGGGTCAGCATAGAGCCAACTCTCACTGTTAGCTATTCTGTTTCCAACTGTGATGACCAATGAGCGGCACGGTTTGGCAAGACGACAATGCTGAAACTCCCAGTTTATTCTACTCTTCTCCAATTGAAAGAGCTCAAGCTTCAAGAGCTGTTTCTTGACACTGGGCTTAGTGCTAACACTCTGCTTCCCAATGAGGATGGTGCAGCGGAGCACACGAGTGCAAAAGACTATGGCAAGAGAGCAGGGGAGTGAAACCAGTTAGATAGTCCTTTCAGATAAGCATGCATAGTCACGATGGGCCAAATGACCTCCTTCTCTAAATTATGATCTATAAGAGACAAGGTTGAAGTATTTGTAGGCATCTCCAGTCAAACGCACTGAGCAATCAACTGCCTTATGAAATCAGCTTATCTCTGCGTATGGTGTTCAAAAACTAAATTGAGAAGATGTAACATTAATGTGCACTCCCCTTGAACTAATCAATGTACAACAATCCTGAAAAGGAGAGGGGTGCGAGAAAGGTGGGTGGGCAAGGAAATAAAATGCTGCAGAAAATTCTCTCATCAAGCGAAACCTCTGCTTAAAGTGTCACTGTGTCATCTTCAAACCCACTAACTCTCCCAAAAAAACCTTTTAGCTTCCAACAGTACGTTATGAAAGGAGTTGTCAAACGGCATTTTCAAGTGTACAGAAAAGTCTCAGTCTCTCCTGCCACTAGCAAAACTGAAACCACTACAATTAGCAACTTGGATGTTTAGCATTTTGTTTCTAAAAATCAAGTTGGAGAAAGACGCTGTTTTTGCAAACTCAGCAACAGAGAAATAACTAGCACAATCAATTTACTTAAAACCGCCCGCTCCAGAAAGAGTCCGATTTTCCGAAGAAGAAAGAATTTATTACAAAAGTATTTTCAACACAGAAACAGGCCATTTGGCCCAACAGGTCCACGTTGGTGCTTCTGCTCCACATGAGCCTGTTTTCGTTTCGGAACAGAAGTAAATCGCAATTTAAATAAGATTGCACAGAGATCATATTTCCACTTGATAACCCAGGTAAAAGTGAATATGCAGCATAATTAAAAAGTAAAGAAGTTTTGAACGATGGGTTGCTTTATCATAAGAACTAGGAGCAGGAGTAGGCCGTCCGGCCCCTCGAGCCTGCTCCGCCATTCAGTAAGATCATGGCTGATCTTTTCGTGGACTCAGATCCACTTACCCGCGCTCCCACCGTATCCCTTAATTCCTTTGTTGTTCAAAAAGATATCTACCTTAGCTTTAAAAACGTTTACTGAAGTAGCGTCAACTACTTCACTGGGCAAGGAATTCCATAGATTAACAACCCTCTGGGTGAAGAAGTTCCTTCTCAATTCAGTCCTAAATCTGCTCCCTCTAATCTTGAGGCTATGCCCTCTTGTCCTAGCTTCACCTGCCAGTGGAAACATCCTCTCTACTTGTATCTTATCTATTCCCTTCATAATTTTATATGATTCTATAAGATCCCCCCCCATTCTTCTGAATTCTAATGAATATAATCCCAATCTACTCAGTCTCTCCTCATAAGCCAACCCCCTCAACTCCAGAATCAACCTAGTGAACCTCCTCTGCACCCCCTCCAGTGCCCGTACATCCTTTCTCAAGTAAGGAGACCAAAACTGCACACAGTACTCCAGGTGCAGCCTCACCAGTACCTTATACAGCTGCAACATAACCTCTCTGCCTTTAAACTCAATCCCTTTAGCAATGAAGGACAAAATTCCATTTGCCTTCCTAATTACTTGCTGTACCTGCAGACCAACCTTCTGCGATTCATGCACAAAGACACCCAGGTCCCTCTGCATAGCAGCATGCTGCAACTTTTTACCATTCAAGTAATAATCCTTTTTACTGTTACTCCTACCGAAATGAATGACTTCACATTTATTAACATTGTATTCCATCTGCCAGACCTTTTCCCACTCACTCAATGTATCTATGTTCCTCTGCAAAGTTTCACAGTCATCTGCACACTTTGCTCTGCCACTCATCTTAGTGTCATCTGCAAACTTTGACACCCTACACGTGGTCCCCAACTCCAAATCATCTATATAAATTGTAAATAATTGCGGTCCCAACACCGATCCCTGAGGCACACCACTAGTGACTGATTGCCAGCCAGAATAGCACTCATTTATCCCCACTCTCTGCTTCCTGTTAGTCAACCAATCCTCTATCCATGCTAATACTTTACCCCTAACGCCATGCATCCTTATCTTATGCAGCAGCCTCTTGTGCGGCACCTTGTCGAAGGCCTTTTGGAAATCTAGGTACACCACATCCACTGGGTCCCCATTGTCCACCTTGCTTGTAATGTCATCATAGAATTCCAAAAGATTTGTCAAGCATGACCTGCCCTTCATGAACCCATGCTGCGTCTGCCCAACGGGACAATTTCTATCGAGATGCCCTGCTATTTCTTCCTTGATAATAGACTCAAGCATCTTCCCCACTACAGAGGTTAAGCTAACCAGTCTATAATTCCCCATCTTTTGTCTACCCCCCTTTTTAAACAGTGGCGTCACATCTGCTGTTTTCCAATCTGCTGGGACTACCCCAGAGTCCAGCGAATTTTGGAAAATTACCGCCAGTGCACCTGCTATTTCTCCCGCCATCTCTTTTAGTACCCCGGGATGCATTCCATCAGGGCCAGGAGACTTATCAATCCTTAGCTCCTTTAGCTTGCCCAACACTACCTCTTCCGTAATAATGATTGTTTCCAGGTCCTCACCTACGCTCGTCTCTTTGTCAATTACTGGCATGTTATTAGTGTCCTCCACTGTGAAGACCGATACAAAATACCTGTTCAATGCCTCGGCCATTTCATCATATCCCATAACTAAATTCCCCTTCTCATCCTCTAAAGGACCAATGTTTACTTTAGCCACTCTTTCGTTTTATATATTTATAGAAACTTTTGCTATCTGTCTTTATATTCTGTGCTAGTTTTTTCTCATGTTCTATCTTACTTTTCTTTATAGCTCTTTTTGTGGCTTTCTGTTGACCTGTAAAGTTTTCCCAATCTTCTAGTTTCATGCTGTTTTTGGCCACTTTGTATGCCTTCTCTTTCAATTTGACAGCCTCCCTTATTTCCTTAGACACCCATGGCAGATTACCCCTTTTCTTCCAGTCCTTCCTTTTCACTGGAATATACTTTTGCTGAGCACTTTGAAAAATTGCTTTGAAAGTCCTCCACTGCTCGTCAACTGTCCCACCGTAAAATCTTTGTTTCCAGTCTACTTTAGCCAAGTCCTCCCTCATTCTATTGTAGTCCCCCTTGTTCAAGCACAGGACCCTGGTATTGGATTTTATCTTCACACTCTCCATCTGTATTCTAAATTCAACCATACTGTGATCACTCCTTCCAAGAGGATCCCTAACTATGAGGTCATTAATTATTCCTGTCTCATTACACAGGACTAGATCTAGGATAGCTTGCTCCCTTGTCAGTTCTATTACATACTGTTCAAGGGCTAAAAGGGGTCATGAAATAGCTTTAGCAAACAGGGTTAAGGAAAATCCCAAAGCCTTTTATTCATATACAAGGAGCAAGAGGGTAACTAGAGAAAGGATTGGCCCACTCAAGGACAAAGGAGGAAAGTTATGCGTGGAGTCAGAGAAAATGGGTGAGATTCTAAACGAGTACTTTGCATCGGTATTCACCGAGGAGAGGGTCATGACGGATGTTGAGGTTAGGGACAGATGTTTGATTACTCTAGGTCAAGTCAGCATAAGGAGGGAGGAAGTGTTGGGTATTCTAAAAGGCATTAAGGTGGACAAGTCCCCAGGTCCGGATGGGATCTATCCCAGGTTACTGTGGGAAGCGAGAGAGGAAATAGCTGGGGCCTTAACAGATATCTTTGCAGCATCCTTAAACACGGGTGAGGTCCCGGAGGACTGGAGAATTGCTAATGTTGTCCCCTTGTTTAAGAAGGGTAGCAAGGATAATCCAGATAATTATAGATCAGTGAGCCTGACGTCAGTGGTAGGGAAGCTGCTGGAGAAGATACTGAGGGATAGGATCTATTCCCATTTGAAAGAAAATGGGCTTATCAGTGATAGGCAACATGGTTTTGTGCAGGGAAGGTCATGTCTTACCAACTTAATAGAATTCTTTGAGGAAGTGACAAAGTTGATTGATGAGGGAAGGGCTGTGGATGTCATATACATGGACTTCAGTAAGGCGTTTGATAAGGTTCCCCATGGTAGGCTGATGGAGAAAGTGAAGTCGCATGGGATCCAGGGTGTACTAGATAGATGGATAAAGAACTGGCTGGGCAACAGGAGACAGAGAGTAGCAGTGGAAGGGAGTTTCTCAAAATGGAGACGTGTGACTAGCGGTGTTCCACAGGGATCCGTGCTGGGACCACTGTTGTTTGTGATATACATAAATGATTTGGAGGAAAGTATAGGTGGTCTGATTAGCAAGTTTGCAGACGACACTAAGATTGGTGGAGTAGCAGATAGTGAAGGGGACGGTCAGAGAATACAGCAGAATATAGATAGATTGGAGAGTTGGGCAGAGAAATGGCAGATGGAGTTCAATCAGGGTAAATGCGAGGTGATGCATTTTGGAAGATCCAATTCAAGAGTGAACTATACAGTAAATGGAAAAGTCCTGGGGAAAATTGATGTACAGAGAGATTTGGGTGTTCAGGTCCATTGTTCCCAGAAGGTGGCAACGCAGGTCAATAGAGTGGTCAAGAAGGCATACGGCATGCTTTCCTTCATCGGACGGGGTATTGAGTACAAGGGTTGGCAGGTCATGTTACAGTTGTATAGGGCTTTGGTTCGGCCACATTTGGAATACTGCGTGCAGTTCTGGTCGCCACATTACCAAAAGGATGTAGATGCTTTGGAGAGGGTGCAGAGGAGGTTCACCAGGATGTTGCCTGGTATGGAGGGCGCGAGCTATGAAGAGAGGTTGAGTAGATTAGGATTATTTTCATTAGAAAGGCGGAGGTTGAGGGGGGACCTGATTGAGGTGTACAAAATCATGAGAGGTATAGACAGGGTGGATAGCAAGAAGCTTTTTCCCCCCAGAGTGGGGGATTCAAATACTAGGGGTCACGAGTTCAAAGTGAGAGGGGAAAAGTTTAGGGGGGATATGCGTGGAAAGTTCTTTACGCAGAGGGTGGTGGGTGCCCGGAACGCGTTGCCAGCGGAGGTGGTCCCAACGTGGACCACAACAACTGGATCCTCCCCCTCCCGCTCCAATATCCTTTCAAGCCGGTCAGAGATGTCCGGCACCCTGGCACCGGGCAGGCAACACACCATGCGGGACTCCCGATCCGGCTTGCAAATGATGCTATCTATCCCCCTAATTATAGAATCCCCTATAACTACCACTTGTCTTTTTGCTCCCCACTCTTGAATGGCCTTCTGCACCATGGTGCCGCGGTCAGTTGGCTCATCCTCCCCGCAGCCCTTTTCCTCATCCACACAGGGAGCAAGTATCTCGTACCTGTTGGATAAGGTCAAAGGCTGAGGTTCTGCCCAAATATATTCCCGTCAGCCCCCTGGTCCTCGCTGCTGCTGAAAAATGAAGGACTCTGCACTTGTCAAGGGCCACTGATTAAAAAGCACAGAAAAAGTTGAAAGCACTAGGAAATTCCCAAATAAAAGACTGTACAGCACATGCCAATCATGAACTATTCTGGAAGCTGTTCCCAAATTCATTAAGACTGCACTTTGTCTAAACTAAGCAGCAGGAAACTTCACTGACTCAGTAGTTAGAATGGTTGTCCTACTCAGTGATTTAAAGTTAAGCTCATGTCCTACTGAACCCACATCAGCTTTAGATAGGTCCCGGGTGAAGCACTCTTGTTTTTATCATGAGAACTTTCCCAGCTTGGGGGAGAATAATTACAGTTGATGTTCCACACCCAGTCAGTCAGCTTTTCATTAGAACAAAGGCACTTCACAGAGTTTGTTTTTGCTGCAGCTGTTCCACAACTTCTCCTAAGCTTCGGGTGACTAGGGTAGCGATGGGCACAGAACTGACACTTGACAGGCAGGAACCTGAGGGGAAAACGAACAAAATAGGGCGGGACCGAAAAATACAACAATGAGAAATGAAGAGCCAGGGAACAAAATATCAAAAGGTACTCATGGTCAGGCGAACCCATGTGCAATTCAACTTATCCCTGCACGTTCCACCCAATATAATTCTCTGCCACCTCCCTCCCAGTCACTGCAGCTGTACAAACAAGGGGCAAGTGGCAGTAAACATGCTGCCATCATTGGGAACATCTAGTGAACACCACTAATAAGCTATTTTTGAAGCGTGCTCACTTATTACTATGTTGGCACCGTGGCTGCCCATAGTCTGCAAACAGTAAAGCAGATGGACAAATCTGTTCACCTATTTTTGGTGGAGAAAGCAGAGTTCAGAATGGAGCAGGGACAGGACTCACCACAATGAACTACAATACCACTTATTGCAGTGACCCACATATTAGACCATCCCCTATCCAAATGTCTACTCATATATACACAACAGAATCAGAGAGGTAGAACATTAAAAACCTAAACATGCTATCTTTTAAAGACCTTTCACTCACATTCATGATTAGAATCTCCAATGCTAGTTAAAGTGACTGCAAGAAGAGTTTTAAAAAAAAACAAACTTGAACTGAGCAATTTCACCCTCGTGGGACAGGAATCTCAGGTTGGAGGTGCACTGCCACTTACTGCAAGGAGGAGAAGTCCACAGGGACTGCTTCAGTCAGTATCCGGTTTTGCTTAATTGGGCCTTTCTTGACGAACCAGCTGGACTGGTCCTCGGCAAGATTGGTATACGGGCTGGTGTAAAACATGTGGTAGGGCTGGCCCCAATTCTGCACGGTGCACCATTGCTCAATGCAGTGCAAAACACATAGTTCAGCCCGAGGATTAAGTCGTGCAACTGAAATGGGCATGGATTGTCAATAAATTCTTACTTTGCTGCGAGCTTTAGGGAAAGCTATGTGGGAGTAATTGTGCAATCATCTGGATGGGAGGATTTTGCTTCTGTTCTGAAGAAAGATCATTGACCTGAAATGTTAACGCTGCTGCTCCCTCTACTGAAGCTGCCTGACCTGCTGAGTGTTCTCAGCTTTTATTTCACATTCCCAGCATCCGCAGCTTTGTTCTACGTTGGCTTTCCACTCTCGTGGTTGCTTGTCCTACACGCTACAAACAAAAATAATTAGAGACATTTGGGAATTGCAGAAGTCTCACAATGATTACCCATCCCTACAAGTTTTCCACAGCTTCTCGAGCACTGTTTTGGTGGGGGGGCGGGGGCTGTGCAAGGCTGGCAGACCAATGCTCTCTCCATTCTTTCCTATAGTCTGTATTGGACCTGTCCGAGGACTATCTAGGAAGCCCCCCACCAACACCCCGTCCGCAGGCTACAATGACAATTATATGAACCCTCAAAAAAAAATCTAAGCCCCAGATGCCAGAAGATTGAAGTTTGCATCCTTTTTATTGCAGGGGACTGTCAGCAGAGGAAATGCTGAATGAGTGCTGTCAATATCCAAGTAAATTACCAACAGGAAATGCAAAGGTGTTGACTTCCAAGAGGTACAGGTGTTCACCTGCCTGGTGGTTGGTGGTGGTGGGGATGGCTTTGCTTTTAACTTGCATTCAACTTGAAGGCCGAGTAATTAAATGGGGTAGTTAGAGGATAAAAGCTTCATGATCACGACAGATGGAAAACCCCGGGATCACTTGCACTCAACAGGAATCTTAGTAATTTTAGTATCAAAGAAGAAAAGGTGAGGAACATAATCTGTCCCTGGAGCAAGTGAAATTTTCTCTTCGAAGGAAATAGTTTGTCTCTTCAGCGCTGAAAGTCCCCCAGAATGAAGTCAACAAAATGCCTGGTAGCATGCGTGTCGAGATCATTCTACGTGACCCAGCTGTTGTCCTTCAAAGTAACTGTGGGAAAGACACACACAGGGAAATGGAAGGGAATGAAGAGACAGAAAGTTTCTAGAGCTAATGCAGCACCTCAAGTGATTTCTGTCAGCTATACAGGCCCACGTGCACTCTCCAGTCCTCTGATACCAATTTATTCCTCACGAGACAGTCACAAGATGAATACCGAAGGAGGTCGTAACTCATTCAATACAGCAGCAAACTGTACAGACTGAAAACGTAATTCCCCCTCCTCCCAATCTTAACATTCAGACATTTATTTTCCGACAGAGTTCACAGGGATAGCCCTATAAATACTGTGGCTACAAGAGGTCAGTGACTGGGCATTCTGCAGCAAGTAACTCAGCTCCCGACTCCCCAAAGCCTGCCCAACATCGACAAGGCACAAGTCATGAGTATGCTGGATCATTCTTCACTTACCCTACAACACTCAAGCAGCTCAACACCATCCAAGGCAAAGCAGCCTGCTTGATCGATACCCCATCCACCATGTAAAATGTCCACTCCCTTCACCACCAACGCAGAGTGGCAGCAGTGTGTACCGTCTACAAGATGCAGCAACGCACCAAGGCCCATTCCATACCAGTGACCTCTAGCAGCTAGAAGGACAAGGGCAGCAGATGAATAGGAACACCACCACCTGCAAGTTCCCCTCCAAGTCACACACCATCCTGACTTGGAACTATATCGCCGTTCCTTCACTGTCGCTGGGTCAAAATCCTGGAACTCCCTTCCTAACAGCACTGTGGGTGTACCTACCCCACATGGACTGCAGCGGTTCAAGAAGGCAGCTCACCACCACCTTCTCAAGGGCAATTAGGGATGGGCAACAAATGCTGGCCTTGCCAGGGACACCCACATTCCAAAAGAAATAAAAAAAGCTGACTATCCATTTTCTCTATCACAGGAACACAAGGAGGGAAGTGAAATACTGTGGATGCTGGTGTTCTGCTGAAAGGACATTGATCTGAAACGTTAACTCTGTTTCTCGCTCCACAGATGCTGCCAGACCTGCTGAGTGTTTCTAGCATTTTCTGGTTTTGTTACAGGAAGAGATTGGCTACCATCCAACATCTTTTGACTGACTTAACATTTTCACCTTACTGGAAGTCTGCTGTAAGTGCCGATTATTCATTTTGAGGTCAGTCCTAAATTTACCCCTCGTTAATTTCAATCCATGTCCCCTTTGCCATGGGTCCACTGTGAAATGATGCTCTGGGTTTACCTTTTCTATATGGTTTAACATCTTGGCTCCCAACGTCTATCATTCTCCTAACAAGTACCCACAACTTCCCTTTCACTTGGTTTCTTAATAGTTTCCAGGTTTTACCTTGCATTCTCACTGTTTTAAACTTGTGCAGCAGCCTTTCCTGAGGAACTCTGCCAAAAAGTCTTTTGGACCATACAGACTCAGCATAACCACTGCTTTCCCCCCTCCCAGTTTGTCTTCTTTCAGGGCTAATAGACTCCTGTCCCTTCAGTCTATCTTCACAGCTCATTCGTCAGATGCTGGGATCAGTTGCTTGGTTTTTCTCTCCTGGGCTTCAATGTCCCACTTCGGTCTTGGGTGACCAACACTGGACCCAGTATTCAAGGTGGAAGCTGGCCACAGCACGATTCAGCTTTAGTGCAACCTTCTCTAACTTGTACAATACTGAAATGGCAATACAGTTCAGCTTTGTAAATTGCTGCAGCACAGTGTTTTGATATGCTAAGTGTTGAATCCACTAACACCCTAAGATCTCTTTCAGCCTCAACTTTAGCAATTACTACACGATTCAGAATATGCACATTACTCACTCACTCTTCTGGCTGTCCCTGATCCTCACCTCCAAGGTTAAAATCTTTTTCAGATATTTCGCATATTTCTACTCCTGTGAAGGTATTTTCTCAGTCAACACTCACCTATTCCATTTGGCATGAACATGATCCTTGAATGGCTTGTAAAGGCACACATCCAAAGGTTGAACTATGGACATTAGATCCCCTGATTTAACTGCAATGTGGGTGTTATTTCTTTGCAGGCACTTCTTGATCTCATTGGTTACATGGGATCTGAACACGTCCTACACGAATAAGCTGCATTCTTTACGTAGGCCTTTGGGACGCCTATACCAACATTATTGATCCATAACTTAACTCCATCCTCATTTATCCAACTGTTGTCATGGACATGCACATAAACTCCTGCAGCGAACTTGGTGTTCGGCATGGTTTCAAATTTGAAAATTACCATAGGCTTTAAATTTCGTTCCATCGGCCGCGCGGGCTAGTATCACCGTGAATCATGTCTTCTCATGTCCTACAGTTTTCACTAGAACCGTTTTCGAACCTTTCCACTCCACAGTTCGGTTACTGGGCATATTGAAATGCATGAGTATTTCATTTATGTTGCTAATGTGGCATAATGGTACTCAGGTTTATGCCAGTCTGATGAACCGCTGGAAACTTGTCATTTTGGTAGTCTCTGAGCAATCTTGGCCTTCAGCCACAACACTAGACATTTTTGTTCCATAAAGCAACTACACCAACTAGCTGTTGCTCTGAAATCTTTGTTGGACCTCAGGTTTGATTTGGCCCACTTAAGTGCATTGCATTTCCAGTGACCATGTAACCGTTCTGATGATTTTCGAGGAACCATTCCGTTACATGCTTCTCAAGATCAGGCCAGCGACTGGGTCCCTGTTCTCATGGCGCATTTGGTCTTGGGCATCTTCAGAGCAGATTCCTCCTCGTTCCATTCTTACACCAGTTTTTCCACCAACAGCGAATTCCCTCACTGCAGCAGTTATTTGACGAGTTAGCAAATGTTACGACTTTTAGCTTGAAACCAGCTTCATACTTCATTCATTTTGCTGGAGGACCCATTTCTCTTCGTCATTTGCCATGCGGGGTCTGCTGCGTGGGCTTGTCTTAAACTCCTGCACATCTTCGCAACACAGCCCAGATTGTTTGCTTGATCCCTTGTGCCCAGTCATAAGACAAGTAAAACATGTATTTGTGGGGCACAAAATTGAGGCTGACTACTAATGAGTATGGGCGGGGGGGGGGTGAAAGATGGGTCGACTTACATGTCGAGTGTATGCAAAAACATGATTTTTTTGGGGCTTGAAACGGGGTTGTCTTATACGCTGCAATCTATGGGATCTGGTCATTATCACATTGCTGTCAGTGTGTGCCATTAGGCTGCTAAGTTTCCTACATTACAACAAATAACTACATTTCAAATAGTGCATCACTGGCTGTAAAGTGCTTTGCAGTGTCCGGAGAACATGAGAGGTGCTATATAAATGCAAGGCTTTCTGTCTTCCCTCTTCGCAACCCTGACGTCAGTCACTTTACAAGTACCTGCTGCTTTTTTTCTTAGACCATTTCTTGCCCAATTCCAGGCTTTACTATGGATTCCCAGCTGATGCTAGCAGCCTCTCATAAGGAACTTTATCATAGGCTTTCTGCAAGTCTAGAGGCACCACAAAGTTTACCGCAGCACGCTTGGCAAGTCACCCCTTCAGAAAAACACCCAAACTAGCGAGGTAGGATCTGCCGTCTCTCTTTCAGTCACTGTGCTGCTGTATTCTGGACTGATTTCTTGAACACATGCCCATCACCTGTCACACTACCTTTCTCTTCGATCATCCATGTCTGCACTTCGTCTCCAGTCCATTTTTGTCCTTTGCTTAGTAAAACAGTCAAATGTCCTTCTGAGAATGTGGAGTGCTACACAAATACTTTAAAAAGGCAATTTATGAAATTCAGCATCTGTGGAGACAGAAACAGAGTTAACATTTCAGGATGATGACCTTTCATTACAACAATTCTGATGAAAGGCCATCGATCCGAAACGCTAACTGTTTCTCTCTCCACAGTTGCTACCAGACCTGCTGAGTATTTCCAGCACTTTCTGTTTTTGTTTTAGATTTCCAGCATTCGCAGTATTTTGCTTCATGCTTTTAAAAGTAACTGAAATTTCGCATTGAAGTCCTCCAAAATGTAGAATTTCCTTTCAACAATTTATACTGAAACTTTGAAGATATAAGATGGGGCTAATGTGAATGGCTTATGGAAGGTGGTGACTTGAGTTCAGTGAAAAGGAAGTCTGCTGCTTTTCAATAGGAGCACTTCAATGACACAGTAGCAAAAGTGATAGAAAAGTGACTTCCTGTGATAGAAGCTGATTTAATCTGCTTTGTGCAAGACATCAATGCTCGTACTAGCAATATCATTGCTGTACATCGGATCTTGCTGGGTTCAAATCGGCTGCTGCAGTTGCCTATACCACAACAGTGAACACAAAAATTCTTTGGCTGTGCAGTTCCTTGGGACATCCAGAGGCGATGTAAGGCACTATATAAATGCAAGTTTTCCTTAGAATGAACTAAATTCCATAGTTAGCTAGATTCCATAAAATGGTTTTACTAAATTCATCAAACTATGAACAATTAATGTTTAATAAACTTTTAATAATCCACCACAAATTGGTCTGTACTGAATTGTTGATCGGCAATCTATCTGAATCAATGTTTTCCTGACATGTTCAAATCGAGAGCAATATTTTGAACAATGACATCAACATGCTGAACAATACAGTTAATTGGGAATCTGTCAAAGCAGTGCCTTTGCTAGGATGATTCAGTTACCTATGTCAAGGAAACTAAACCGACCATGTTAATTAAAACCAGGGAAACTGCTAATTATAGATTTGTACAATCTTGTGCTGCTTTAGCCTGAGAATCACCTGAACATCAGAAAAGACCCATGAGAATCATACTCATGAGCTGTACACCAGAGTATCAGACGGTTCCTCAAACTCAGCATTAAATTTAAACTAACCTGCTCATCTCAGATCCATTTTACAGAATCTCACAACCACCATTCTGAGAGTTAAGCACAACTATTACATTCTTCCTCTTTTCACATTGCAGTCACGCAGAATAACGGATCCAACATGCAGCGCTGTACCAATACAACTTTGTTACGTCGATAAACTGCGTAATCCTGTCCCTCTTTCCTCAAGGCAAAATAGAAAGGAGAGCATGCGCTTGCATTGTGTCGGTGCCTATTGTAGCTTGGTAATTATAGCACTTCGACCAGCAGCCAAGTCACCACGGCAAGTTGTGTAACTCGTGTGCTGGCTCCATATCAAAAACCAAAAGGTTGCCAAAAATCAAACTGGCACACTGATGCAGTTCAGGGAAAAGAACTTGGCACTGCTAATTGGCAATCATGTGAATCCACTATGTAGCTGACTCAATAACACAAGGGCAACGAATGCTGCTTTGCTGTCATCGCCTACATCCTAAGAAGCAATAAAATAACTGTGTTGTGAATTACTTCGTTACGTGCTCATTTGTACAGGCGAATGCAGCAGTCAATCTGCAGCAGTCAATCTGCAGCACAGCAAGATCCCAGACACTACAAATATGCGATGCCTAGGGAATAAAATATGTAAGAGAATCACCCCCCAGGTTGGTGGTGTACTGAAATAATAGAATTTTATTCATGTTGATCATTACACTTGCTGCTCTTTTAGAACTGCTCATGTTGAGATCCAGCATTTCCTAATCGTCTCATGTCCAAAACGGAGTATGGCAGCAGTTGACTAGTGACACAAAGATGATGAGGCACGTCAGTTTCTGGTGCAATTGAGTTACCTTGTTTGCATAGCTATCTATGTTTTGTATCCGTGGATGGTCAACCGTAGCGCACTTGGTCACGTTCTCGCTTTGGAGCTTGAAGGTTCAGGGTTCAAATTCCATTCCACAAAAACACAAAGAAATAGGAGCAGGAGTAGACCATATGACCCATCGAGCCTGCTCCACCACTCAATATGATCATGGCTGATCTTGGGCTTCAATTCCACTTTCCTGTCCACTCCCCATATCCCTAGATTCCCTGCGAGACCAAAAATCTATCTATCCCAGCCTTAAATGTATTCAATGATGAGCATCCACAATCCTCTGGGGTAGAAAATTCCAAAGATTCACAATCCTTTGTTGAGACTAGAGTAAAAAATCCAGGTTGATAGTCCAAGTGCAGTAATTGAGGGAGTGCGGCATTGTCCAGGTGCCATCTTTCGGATGAGACTTTAAATGGACGGCTCCGTCTGCTCTCTCAGGTGGACGTAAAAGATCACATGGTGTTATTACGAAGAACAGCAGGAGAGCTCAGGGCAATATTTATCCCTCAACCAACACCACCAAAATAGATTACCTGGTTATTCTCACATTGCTGTTTGTGGGAGCTTGCTTTGTGCAAATCGGTTGTCATGATTCCTACATTACAACAGTGACTATACTGCAAAAAGTACTTCATTTGGTGTAAAGCACTTTGGATCGTTCTGAGGGCGTGAAAGGCGCGATACAAGTTCTTTCTTACGTTTGTGTCAGAACCACTGGCATTTAGTTGGCATCAAGCCCAACAAAGTGGGCGGTATAAGGGGTAAAGCAAAAGGCAGTGATATGCAATGTACAGAGAGGAGGTAGAATGCAAGCACCTGCATTTGGGGGGTGCAGGGGGTGGAAGTAACAAATCATAATTAATGACATCAAAACTACTTACTGCGATGTGGCTGAGAAAGTACATAATAAAACTAGGTCACTAATGTCTGTATTTTGAAAGCTCAAAAGTGCTGTGCAGCAACAGTAGACTTGCAAATGACATAGTACCTTAGGATGATCACAGTCTTTTTATCTCAGGTTAGAAGTTGAACAATTGAATGCCATTTCCCCCACAGTGAGGAAATTAGTCCATCTGGCAGATAAATAATTTAATATTGCCTGGGATATAAGCTGAGTTTGGGTAATTGAGTGCACACCTCAATAAAACACTTAGTCCAGATTATTCATATTAAAATTAAATAGGTCTCGAAATATACTTACTTAGCTGCACAAATTCAGCCTGATATTGAGTTAGCTTCCAAGTGCAGTCATTTAGCTGAAAGGATACAATCGTAGAATCTTACAGCACAGATGGAGACCATTTGGCCCATTGTGTCTGTGCCAGCTCTTTGAAAGAACTAACCAATTAGTCGCACTCACCCACTCTTTCCTCACAGCCCTGCAAGTTTTTCTTTTCAAGTATTTTCTTTAATTCTTTCATGGGATGTGGGCGTCGCTGGCGAGGCCAGCATTTATTGCCCATCCCCAATTGCCCTCGAGAAGGCGGTGGTGACCAGTCTTCTTGCACCGCTGCAGTCCATGTGGTGCGGGCATGCCCACAGTGCTGTTAGGAAAGGAGTTCCAGGATTTTGATCCAGCGACTCCTTAACCTTCTCTGCTCTAAAGGAGAACAATCCCACCTTTTCAAGTCCCTCGTATAAATTTGATAAAATAAAGTGCCCGGGAAATAAAGTGCCCGGGATGTCCTGAAAGATGCTATATAAATGCAAGGAACACAAAGTTAGCAGGCATGTTCAGCAAGCAATTAGGAAGGCAAATGGTATGTCGAACTTTATTGCAAGTGGACTGGAGTATAAGAATAAACAAAGTCTTGCTACAATTGTATAGGGATTTGGTGAGACTGTTCGAGGTGTACTGTGCGCAGTTTTGGTCACCACACCCAAGGAAGGATATACCTGTCTTGGAGACAGTACAGCGAAGGTTCACTAGATTGGTTGCTGAGATGAGAAGGTTGTCCTAGGATGAGAAGCTGAGTAAATTGGGCTTATACGCTCTGGAGTTAAGAAGAATGAGAGGTGACCTCATTGAAACATATAAAATTCTGAAGGGGTTTGATTGGGTAGACACTGGGAGGTTATTTCCCCTGGCTGGGGAAATCTAGAACATGCGGGTACAGTCTCAGGATAAGGGGCTGATCATTTCGGACTGAGATGAGGAGAAATTTCTTCAGAGTGTTGTGAATCTTTTGAATTCTCTACCCTAGAGGGTTGTGGATGCTTCATCGTTGAATATACTTAAGGCTGGGACAGGCAGATTTCTGGGGTCTCAAGGAATCAGGGAATATGGGGAGTGGGCGGGAAAATAGAATTGAGGCAGATCAGCCATGATCATATTGAACGGCGGAGAAGGCTCGAGGGGCTGTACAGTCTACTCCTGGTCCCATTTCCTATGTTCAAGTCTTTCCTTTTCATTTCAATCTCCTCTGCAAGGAGGCCAACATCTTAACATCCTTCCTAAAGTGTGGTAACTCAGAATTTGAAACATGTCTGAAGCTGAGGACTAACCAGTGATTAATAAACATTTCGCACAACTTCCTTGCTTGTGTACTCAAAGCCATTTATATAAAAAAAAAACACATGGGCATAATCAACTTGTCCTTCCACCTTCGAAGGCTTGTGTGTCTGAACGCCTCGGGCTCCCAGTTCCTACATCCTTTTTAATATTGTACCATGTAGTTTACCTCTTCTCAATCTTCCTCCCCAAATGCACAGATGATTGCAGTTAATCAAGAAAATTACAGCATCGGAGGCCGTTTGGCCCACCTTGCCTATATTAACTCTTCAAGTGCTATCTGCCTAATCTAATTCTGTTTCATTTGCCCTTTCCCTGTATTCTTATATATTCTTCCTTTTCAAGAACCTATCTAAGTCACTTTTAAATGGAGGTTATTACTCCTGCTTCCATAGGCAGTT